>NC_052624.1:56147477-56471141 GCF_016161935.1 Mauremys reevesii | reverse complement strand
GGCGGCTGCCCGGTGCCTGGCTTTCTTGCCAGGAGAGCTGGGTCCCCGGCGTGCAGCCCTGGCTAAAGCCCAGGCGGGGGTGGGGGGAGGGTTCTGTGGGGGTCCTTGGCTGGAGGCACAGCCCAATGTCGCAGGCTGCTCCCGAAATACAGTGCCCGGTCCCTCCCATAGCCCCTGGGGTGTGGGCCTGCCTGGCCCTGCGGACAGCCGGGGTACCTAAGGAAAGCCCCGGGCTGAGGGCAGGTGCACTGGGAATGGAGCCCCTCCTTTGGGATATCATCCCATCCTCCCACATCAGCCTTCACACTAGATCCTGTAAAGGAAAGGGAGGGTGCTGACCCAAGTGCCGCAAAGTTCTCATTAACCTCCCCTGGGAACCTGATTTACCTTGGCTTTTTGTTATTGTTTTTTAAATCTGACCCTCTCTTTGGTGAAGTCTGACACTCCACTACCTGCTGGCTTTGTCTATGCTGCACTTTCTCCTCACCTAGGGTGGTGGTACCCACAATGAGAGCGCTAATGTAAACAAGGCACCAGCAGCCACCCTGCTTTCCCCTACTGCCTTATGTAGACCTGCACTTTGCAGGATTACAGGGCATGATTTGCAGCACTGGCAGCTGACCCACATTAGCCCTTTCACTAGTGCCGCAACTGGTGGAGCTGTGACAGTGGGACATTTTAGGGCTAGAGCGTGATGAAGACACCAGTCGCCGAAGGAGTAGTCACCTCCTGGGTGGTGTCTTCCACTGGTTCTATCCATCTCTGACTTTCTAGTTATGAAAGAGGCACCCGTCTTAACCAGCTACTTTGCCGTCCACTACAGAGTAGATAACTTCACTCCCCTAGGCCTTTACGCCTGTAGACCTTTTCACCTACCACTTTTGCCTCCTTTTCTCAGGCTCAACTTTATTCTTTCTGCCAAACTGGTATGTTTGGAACAGTCTTACTATCTTCATCCACAAGATGCCTCTCTTCCTCAAAAACTTTTCTTAAATCTCTCCTCTTCTAATAATTAATAATCCCCACAGCCTCTCTCTCTTAAAATATTGTCCTACAAGCTCTTCAGGGGAGGGAATGTGTTTTATTTATATTTATATCTTAGCCTCTCTTTTGCCTAGAAAAAAAAGCAAGCTTCTACTTTTTATTTCTTCCCTTGCAGGAGGAGGATAGCCTCAAAGCAGTTTGGTCCTCAAAAATTTGAACAATCCAAAAGCGCCTCAGATTTTTCACTAGCCTCAGTCCCCATACAGACTTTGGAATTTTAATTTGGATTTATATTTGTTTGGTTTATTTCATTGAGGAATTCTCAAGTTCCTGGGAAACACATTTTATCTACATATTCATGTTGATGGTTAGAAGAGAAGTTTAATCTATTTTGGTTGTTTCTATTTGATTAAAAGAAAACATTTATTCTTACTTGTTTTCTTGTAGCTTGTTTTCAGTTTCTTTCTTTCTTTCTGTGGCAAAAATGTTAAAAGCTTCTTGCTGTACCTTATTCTTGTTTTTGTCTCTGATTCTGGCTGAGAATTGGTTCAGACTATGAGGTAACCCCTAGTTGTAGAGAAGGGGAATTTGAGCTTTTTGGCATGAATGTCCATCACATACACACAGGCCTCCAGTGGAGCTCCCCTGGCTGGCCACTCAGCAGGCTGGGACTCAGAACTCAGCTGAGTTCTGTATGCTCTTTTAGCTTCCTGAGCAGAAGCCAGGCACTGTCTCTCACTCTGGGTCCCTAAACAGACTCTCAGGGTACAGATCCTCTTCTAGCACCCCCGTCTGAGAGTTGAGATCCCCACAGTCGGGGTGAAACAGGTGCCGGGGCTCAAGCAATTTGCAATTTTTTTTACATTAATTGATGCAGCAAGCCCAGATGTGCTGGGGCTATGAACTGCCAAGCATAGAGGGGCTGGGGCAAGCCCTGGCACAAGTTAAGCACTAGTCCATCTGCCCAGACCCTATGTCAAGAGCTGGCTTGTAAGAGATGCTATTCCAGCACATCCCTTCATAGAGGGCCATGGCAATACAGCAGCTCTCTGCCTCAGCTTCCCCACATGGGCCTCAGCCCACATTTGCTGTAGATGTGACTTAGCCCTCCAGTCAAGTTGCTTCAGGGAGTTCAAACTCAACTGGGGTAACTGAGGCTATGTCTGCACTGCGCACCTTACAGCAGCACAGCTGTGCCACTACAGCAGTGCCACTGTTATGCAGTGTAGCCGCTCTTTGTTGGCAGGAGAGAGCTCTCCTGCTGACAAAATAAAACCACCCCAACAAGGGGCGGTAGCTTTGTCAGCGGGAGACCATCTCCACCGACAAAGTCCTGTCCACACCAGTGCTTTTCATCAGTAAAACTTTTGTCAGTCAAGGGAGTGGTTTTTTTTACACCCCTGACCAACAAAAGTTTTAGTGACGGAAGTGCAGCCTGAGTCTTTTATTCAAAATTCAGCAGTGGTTTCACATGAACAGAGTTTGTGATAGTGTTCCACCTAGCATTTCATCTATTTGCTTCCCATCAGTTATGACATCTCCATTAAGAGATCTGAGAGGAGCAGTCTCCTTGACTGAAGGACCTGTTGCTTTCTTGATTTCATATAACATACCTCTTAGATTTCCAGTCTCAAAGGACGTTTGTATCTTCTCGCACAGATCGAGACAGTATGACTCAGCATATTGCTTTGCTTTTCATTGCAATGTGCTCTTGGCCATGCTGAGGTTAGCAAATGCTGCAGGAGAGGGGTTCATGTTGTGG
Source organism: Mauremys reevesii (assembly GCF_016161935.1). Lineage (NCBI taxonomy): Eukaryota > Metazoa > Chordata > Testudines > Geoemydidae > Mauremys > Mauremys reevesii. The sequence continues at coordinate 56,468,395 of NC_052624.1, read as the reverse complement.
TGGAGGTATGCTGTGCATTTTGCTTCAACAACTGGAAACATATAGTCAGAGTATGCTGCAAACCAGTCTGTATCTTCTATAGTCTTTTTACTAAAAGCTAAGGTTGCAGCTGTATGAATATTCATTCTGAGTGTGTTCCATGCTGCATCGGAATTCAGGGGAGGAACAGTCGATGACATAGCTTCCCTTAGATTCATAGTGAATTGGAGACATCTTCCTTCATCTTTTGTGTTGTTGATGTTAATGTGTGGGCAACAGCTTTATTTGACATTTTGGGATTTCTGTAGTGAAAGCCTTAGTTTTCAGTATACAAGTGTGCTGTCTGTGTCACAGTCTGCACTGTGAAAACTAAGAGTGTGGAGAAGATCCTGTGTTTTCTGCAGGTGGCAATTAAATCCAGTTGGTGCCAGTGTCCAGATCTGCACTGTCTCCATGAGGCCTTCCAGTGATGACAGCCTTGGAAGTAGGTATTGGTAATGCACAGTCCTTGAGGAGTGCAGCATTCCAGTAGCCTTTGCCCATTGTTGTTCATTTTCCCATCTCCAATGCATAGTGCCCACATCTCATGATCTGAGCCAACTCTAGCATTGAAAGCTCCCAGTAGATACAGTTGCTCACTCAATGGTAGCTTATTCATAATGCCATCAAGTTGCTGATAGAACAAGTCCTTCTCTTCAGAGACAAAGGAAAGTGGCGAGGCACATGCACTGACGATATTGGCAAAATCATCTGTAGTAAATATTTTTAGTGACATGATATGTTCTGATGTTGCAACAGAACATTACAACATGAGTGCTAATGAGTATTTTGAATGCAAAATGCACCCTGTGTTTACACAGTGGTCTTTCTCCATGCCAGAAAAAAGTACAGTGAATCTTGTGTATAGAGCCTGTGTCAGCTAGTCTTGTTTCAGAGAGAGTGGCTACATAAATGTCTAACTTCTCCAGTTTTCTATCAATATTGACAGACTTTCTAGAGTTATTGACCTCCTCTGGATAATTTGACACACCAGTGAACATTGTCTTCACATTCCAACAAGCAACATATGCAAACCTTTGGCATGTACACCCAGGCAGAGAAAACAAAGAGCCAGATGCTTGCCTTAGGATCAAAGCCCTCCCTTTTGTGGTACCGACTTACCCCAAAAGCTTGGAGACCAAGACATTTGGAAGTCAGCATGGCTGCAGGAGATGCTGGAGGACAGAGCTGAGTTGCAGTGCTGAATACCTGACATTTTCTCTGCAGTGGATTTGATTCAGGATTTTCTCCCCTAGCCGTTGTTCAGCCAAGAACTACCTGCTGTAAGGCAGCAGCACCAGATGGAGTCATTCCTTTGTGGATATTGTTTTTCATTCCAATGGGTATCTGGTAGGAGGTTCATGGTTTAGTTGCTGAGCGCCTGACCCATGGGAGGTTGTACTGGGTTACATGGTACCAGTAGCAGACTTACATGCTGACCTTGTTTGAAAATAGCCACAACAGACAAGGAATTAAGGGAGAAGGCATATAACAGAGTGAACAGATGCAAATGTCATGTTAGTTCCACAATTTCTGTTGTTGCTTTCTTTCAGTGTTCTTGTGTTGTTTAATTTGTGTTTATTTATTTATTGGGGGAAGGAGGTTGGGAGGGGTATTAGCTGAACAATAAGTCTAAGAAGTCGGGCCAAGGAAGATAAGGGAAAAGAAAAGAAAGGTGGAGTGATGCTGAAAAGACGATGCAGGACGGGATAGGAGGGAGTTGGAGCCAACAGCTAATCTGCAGGGGGAGAGAATGGCTTAAGTAACTCCTGTAAAATGCAGTCAGGCACTGCTGACATAATCAGTGTCTACAGGTCCCTGCACGACTCCTTCGCTCTGCTCCTGCTGGCTCAGTTTCAAGAAGGCCCCTTCCAGAATTGTTTCATCCATGAGATCACATGGCTGGGAGGAGTGGTGGGTCCATATGGGCCATGGTGTCCCTGGAGAGGGACTCTCCCCTGCATAATTCAGTGTCTTAGAGTGAGGGGTATCCCTAGCTTGGTCGTGGCTCCCCCTGCCAAGTAGGAGCTGTTAACTGCTGCAGCTGTTTGTCATTGCTCCTGCTGGCTCATACTTGGTAGTGGTGCCTGGGTAAGGACTGCAGGATGTTTCTCAGGAGTAGAGCTGGCTGGAAATTTTCTGACAAAACTGATTTGTAAAAACAAACTTGTCACTGAAAAATATTGTTTTTGCCAAACCTTTCATTAGAAGATTTCTCAGATTTAAGATTGACTTTCACATGAGCAAGAGAACCAATCCTATAGTAAGGGCACTCACCTGGGCTGTGGGAGACTCAGGATCACGTCCCTGATTTGCCTCATTCGGTGCAGGGACTGTAACCTGGGCCTCCTTCATGTCAGCTGAGTGACCTGACCACTGGGCTATAGAGTCAGTTTTGCTGTAGCCCAGTGAGTATTTAATTACTTATTCAAGTGGAACAGATCCAACATGAGAGCTTGACGCTATAGGCTGGTGGATGGGACACTCAGATGGCAAATAGGAGATCCAGGTTCAAGTTGCTGCTCTGAATCAGGGTCTCCCACAACACAGGTGAATGCCCTACCCACTGAGCTATTGGCTATTCTTGGGTCTCTCTTGCCCTCATTTTCAAAAAGCCTTGCTTTCATTCTGATGTAGAACCACACATTTTGAAACTTCAAAAAAATTGTGAAATTCTTGTTTTCCAGCCAGCCCTACTAAGTAGCATTAGAGGTCTGAGCTGTTTAAACAGCTCCCCACATATGGCTCCAGTTTGTAGGGCAATTTGGTATGAACACTAGTACTTTACAAATTCATATATATTATTATAAGTTGATGTGGATAATGAAAATGAAGTAATTGGAATAAAAAATTGTTATGTGATCAGGTTCTGTTTGAAAAATAAGGATTTCAGCTCCCCTTTGGAACTCACCTACAACCACCAACATAATATTATTTACTGAAGATAATCAGTTCCATTTACATTTTATCTTGAAAGGAAAAATGTTTGTGTGACAGTGAGTGAGAGAAGGAACAAGCTGTCATCGCTGTTTTTTTGTGATTACTGCCCACAAATCTTATCACTTTTTACTTTTCAAAAATATTCTTATAAAAATATTAGTACTAATAGTACAGTATGCATATGTTGTTAGAGTATAAATAGTTCAGCTCAATCTTTGTAGTCTCACAAGCTTGCTAAGGGCCTAATTCAATGACTTCAGTAACATTTGTGGATGCTGAACAACTCACAGGAAGCACTCAGCACATGCAGGACTGGGCAATATATTAAAGGCCTAATCAAAGGATGTATTAAGCACCCTCATCTCTCACTGAATCCAATGGGAGTTATGGACCTCAGCACCTTGCATCATCTCAGTTTTCAAATGCCTGTTGAAAAGGAGTTCCTTTTTATGTTGCATTGTGCCACCACTCTAGTGAAGGTATAAAACACCACTTTCAGATTGTTCATACAGTGGCCACAAAGTGTCTGCTGCCTTTAACTCCTTACCAGATTCCTTTTTATTACATGATGTTTTAAAGAGGAAATTAATCAGATAAGAAAAACAAACACACACTTTTAGTCTGTACTAGAAACAGGCCTACACTTAAGTAGTTCCTGAGTTCCAAAAGGTAATATCAATAAATGCCAAAACTTACATACCACATTGCCATCAAACAGGGGTACTATGTTTAATAGCACCAATAGTTTAACATGCAATGCATCACAAACTCAAAGCTACAGTAAAAAGCAGGCTACAGACAATTCTTAGAGACCCCCCAAAATGTTGAAGATGCCTGACAAATGCAGGCACAAACAGCTGAGAGGAGGCCAAAAAACTAAAGACTCTCAAAGAAAGTTCAAGATCAAAATTAACAAAGGGTATCTTTTACTTTGACAGAAGTCTCATTGATATTTGAACTATTTAAATATTGAATAACTTTGTGTGGTTCAGTGTGTAGTTTTTGGTTTTTGTTACAATTACTATCTCTCTGCCATAAGAGTTCAGTTTTCAATTCAGTGAATATTCCTGGACAAGACCCTCTGATTCAGCTTTTATCAGCCTTCTGTATACAATATATTCTACACTAAACTGAATAATGGTGTAGAGGTCACACGTCCTCATTGTACTGCATGAGTGCCCAGTTTCTGAAAGATTTCACAGAATGTAATAGGCACTTTAGATTAAAATATATATATATGCCCCATTGAATACCATCTATTCAGCTGGAGTAAAACATTCAGTGTGTGTATGTGTGTGAGAGAGAGATGCAGATTCAGAATTATGTCTTTGTTCATGCTAACCCTTATGTAACACTGTATTATGCATTGAAGGTTATAAAATAAAATGTATCAGAGGGGTAGCCATGTTAGTCTGGATCTGTAAAAGCAACAAAGAATCCTGTGGCACCTTATAGACTAACAGACGTTTTGCAGCATGAGCTTTCGTGGGTGAATACCCACTTCTTCAGATGCAAGACATCTGAAGAAGTGGGTATTCACCCACGAAAGCTCATGCTGCAAGACATCTGAAGAAGTGGGTATTCACCCACGAAAGCTCATGCTGCAAAACGTCTGTTAGTCTATAAGGTGCCACAGGATTCTTTGTTGCTTTTATAAAATAAAATGTTATAATACTGTTTCATATACCTATACTGTGCGCAGCTGATAACTGCTTTGTGTGCGCATGTGCATGTGTGTGAGATTTTACCTCAACAATTATTAAAATTCCTAGAAGAGGAGGTTTAGGGTTACATGGAAATTCACCTTGTGAGTAATCTTTGATGTCTAAGAGATTTTAAACTTTTTCCATTGCACTGAATTGCAGTACTCAAATTATAGGAGAATATGAGAGACTAGAGAATCCATTCTCTCTGTATCTCTGTCTTTTTCTTGTCAGGCAGCTGAACTATGAGCCCAATCTCGAGGTCCTTTATTCAGGAAATAATTCTATTGAGGAGGTGCCTGAGTACAAATGTAAGGTCTTCAGCAGGGAGTTCATTTGGAAAAATAAATACCAATAAATAAGCAATCGGGTTGTTAAACTCACATTTTCCCTGTACATAGTCTGTTCAGATGAAACAAGTGTATATTACTCTATTCATAAGAAATAAAAACAAGAGATTAAAAGCTCGAAAGCTGACTTCAAATAAAACTCAGATGGATTCACTGGTGAGCTTTTAGAGAAAACATAGTATTATTGATTTTGATGTTTCTTTTTATTTACATTTATAAAAGCCTCTTTAGACATCCATCTATGCATTGAGTGTGCATCCCATATGTTTAAAATGTATATACAAAAATATATACACAAATAATTACACAACCTAAAAGTGTGCCTATCCCATCTTGACAGATAAATATTCACTAGCACATATATAAAATAAAATCAAACTTCTCTGGTCCTTAACTCACTCTCTCACCCCAATAAACAAGTCTGGGCATGTAGATTCCAATGGTGTTTTTGATGAAAGATCAGTTGCCCATTGTACTAACATGGCACATTTTACCCCTATTGCTAAAACCCAGCAAAGACTTTCTTAATATTGTTAATGCTGATCTCACTTTCACAACCTGATTGTAAGATACTGTCAAAAATACTTGTGAGCAGACTACAAAAAGATATAGGCACTATAACCCCTCAAGAGTCAACAGGATTAATAATGAAAATATTTGAAGCTGACTGCATTAGAACCCCATTGGTTAGAAAGGAGCTGTTCTCATGCATTGCTTTACCTCTCAATAACTAAAGTGTTTGATAGTGTTGAATTGAATCATCTTTTTAATACAGTATAGAAATATACACATTTAATACAATCCTAGAAAAAATGGTTTTTTATGCCAATTTTATTGCTTGTGTCCAAACACTATACAATAACCAACAGGAATCCAAACCCACCAGTTCAGGTATTTCAAATTCTTTGACGATAACTAGAGGCAAAAGGCAAGGCCTCTCCTTTCCCCCAGTATTGTTATTGTGACCCTTGAATTTTTGGAAACAAACGTATAAAGTAAGCTTCAAATTCAAGCTGTGAGTGGTCAGCGTGATGGTGGGAGAATACTCCAATTACATTTGCCCTAATAACTTCATGACATTTTTAAAAACAAACAAACAACAAACAACAACAAAACACTACTGAAATCATTATATGTCCAAGTTTTGTGCCAAAGAGACCACATAAAAATTAACAGAAGAGGGCTTGGAATTATAAATTACCTTTAACAATGTCCTATGGAAAGATATTAATAAGAACATATATAAAGCCTTCACTAATATAAGCGGCAGGGACCTATCCAATTCAAAATCCTACTGTAACTGTATAAATCAATTTTCCTTTTAGAAGACACTGAAGGCAAAATTAATCAACTCAGACAACCAGTGGAGATGTGGTACTAGTCCTAGGTGCTTACACCAACACTTTAAAATATAGGCAGATAGAATTCAGCAGTAAATCTACATTTAAGCACCTAAATAAACATGGTCGGTCCCGGCTAGTGACTTTACAGTTCCTTTTAACTTCAGTGGGAGCTATGAGTGCTCAGCATATCTAAAATCAGGCCACTTGTATATAGGTGCCTAAAAGTGGAATTAGAATTCAACTCAGTGAAGAGCAGGTCCTGGTTCCAGAGGGCTCTTGCCATGGATTCCACCCTCTCAAGAGCTGATGTCAGGGAGACAAAGGTTAAGGTAGGGTGAGGTGGTATACTCTCCCCCTCCCCCAATGGTAAGGCAGCCTCCAAATGACCTCACATGCCACAGAAGTGATGTCAGAAAGCCTGGAGAAGGAATGTTTTTTACATTTCCCCAGCCCAGGGGAGAGCATAGGTTGGCTCCAGATGGCCTCTACCAACAACCTGACCCTGGGGAGCAGGGATAGATGCAGGGAATTATAGCCTCCTTCTCCACAGTGGGGAGTGGGTGCCTGCTTCCAGAACACATACATCTTTCCAATTTACGAACAGTGAGGTGGGGCTTTTGGATTTAGTAGAGTTTGGATACCTCTGCATCTGTATACCTTAATTAAAATCTTGTCTATGCTGAATGACCATGTGTGAGCCTAAAAGCCCCTCAATGCCAACTGGCAGAGGGTTCACTGTTATGTAACAGCAACACCTATCTGGTCTGACCAACTCACTACACCTAACACAGCTGTCATGGTATTTATCTACAAATAATATTGTGGAAGGTATCAAACGAATACTTATGTCATGTTGGTCATCATGATAATTGTGTGATGTATGTACAGACAACAATTAAATGGTTGTGTGTTTATACTGAATATATATTTAAACCAAGCAAACCAAGGAGGGTTGATAAGCAAAGGTTTCCCAGACAAAGGAATGTTGACTTCTCTGTCTGCCCAAGTCTTAAATGTACATAGAGCAAGGTTAGCCAGAGACAATGGGAATTATATTTGCATATTGAGTCAACAGGAAAATCAAATAATTGCTTTTTTAGGCAGTAACTCTCCCACTGCATTGTATAGGGACCCTGGGTGCATAAGTCAGGGTTGTGAATTCCATGAGGAGGCAGGGTGCCTGAAAGATAGATACTGCATTGCTCAGCACACATTTAAGGGCTTGTCTACACATACAGTGCTGCAGCAGTGCAGCTGCACCACATTAGTACTTTAGTGAAGATGATACTATGCTGATGGGAGAGCATCTCCTGTCAGCAGAGTTAATCGATGTCTGTGAGAGGCAGTATCTACATCCCATCAACATAACTCTCCTGTGAACACAGTGTTGTCTACACTGGAGATTAGATCAGTATAGCTACCTCACTCAGGGCCATGGATTTTTCATACCCCTAAGCGATGTAGTTGTACCAATGTAAGTTTGCAGTGTAGACCTGGCCTAAGTCTCCTTGTGAATCTACCAATAAGTGGGGCTGAAACTGTAAAGAGATTTTCTCTTTCCTCACAGTCCACATCACAATCATATTTGTTGAACACTGGGTCTTAAACTGTAGAATTAGCCGATAAATATGCCAGTGCCAAATCTATGATTTCTATAACCACTTCTGAAGTCATTAATCTTTTTTGTTTGTTTTAAACACACACAGAGGAGGTTTCTCAGGAGAGCAAACATTTTGTAATAAATTATTTATAACAAGAACTTATAGATTGAATGGTTAAAAAGGAAACAGAATATCAAGCAGAATTTATTTACATACAGGGTGGTTGAACATTAAATAAGCTTCTGAAGTCAATAATAGACAAAGGGAACGTGCTATAAATCAGTTTGATCAGTTGAGCAAATCAGAAGAGATTAACATGTGGTACATTTTAGCAGATTGTAGATAGGTTGATTTGTATATTTCTTAAGAGGTCTGTGGTCTTCTTCCCCTTAAATATTCCTTTGTAAAAAGTGAATTGATTGAAAGAAGGATGACTGAGGGCATAAAACCCCACGTTCAGCCTTTGTAAGGAAACCCCAAGGTGCAAGATGTCAGTCCATGTTTCAAAACAGTATTTGAGTAGAGTATAAATGAATTAAGTCTGTTGTTTCCCCAAATGAGGCAATAAATGCTGATGTCTTGAGAAACATAGAAACAGTACATTTGTTTTCACATTTGTGAAGTGGTAAGCATTTAATTGCATGCATGTAATTAGGGCTAAGTGAATGGTCTGTAACCAAAACAAAATGAAAAAAATCCCCAAAAATCCCTCCCTTCAAAATTCAAGGGCTTTAGTTGTCTGAGCCAAGATAGAACTTCATAAATATTTCTGAATGTTTTATGATCTTTAGGAATGAGCATGAGTGTATCTCTTTCCTAGTTATATAACACTATTACTTCTATGAAGGTAGAAAGTACAAAACTTCTGTGCTACAAAAAGCGTAGTCCAGCTGCCCACAATGTTCCAGTTTTGGGGCTCAGTTCTCCAATGCACAGAGCACTTTAGCCCTGATACAGCAAAGGACTTAATCGCCCACTTAATTTTAAGCACATAAGTAGTCCCATTGACTTCAATGCAACCTGGCTCTCAAACTATTGTCCTGCTCTTCAGGATGTAGCCAACTACTTTTAACTATTTAGCTGTTTTTAAAATGTCTGATATAAATACTTCAGCTAAATAGTAGGACCACATTGTGAGACCTTGATGCTATATATCATCAATGACCTCCCTATTTCCCTATTTCTGTTAAATGGTTGAATTTTACTTATCTATCTATTTCACTGGGTTGTTGTGCAACAAAATTAATTAGTACTAGACCATGGCCAATCATACATGAATTGTGCAAGGATTGGGAAAAGTATGTAAGGCTCCTTCCCCCTGCCAATCCCTGTTCAGGGGCCTGTCTAGGAATAATTCAGGTGTTAGAGAGTATTGTTAGCACTTTTTATAAGTAGTGGTGACCCTAGCTTTACAAAAAAATGAGGTGGGGTGATTGCAGGGCTCCACCTACTCTTCCAGCACTGGATAACAGAACTGGACTGGTACAGGTGGGTGGGCATGTGCTATGCTCATTTAAGCTGGAGCAGTGATGTTGCTCCAGCATTTGCTCCCCAAGAGTCCCAAAGACAATTCTAGCTGTCTCAGCCAGAATATTTTCTGGGGTTCCACAACAATGTGACCCCCTTTGTCATGGTTACAGGGAGATGTGCACTTTAGACCCCTTTTAGTCCTTCTCAAGTGCAGTCCTTTGGAGTTATATTTTGCTACCTTGTTGGGTGGAACCACCTGGTCCTACTACTTTTATACTGGATCTCTAGGCTGCAGTTTCTTGTTTACCAACCATGTTAACCTGACAGGCCCAAATATGTTTGGCACCTGTAAGCCCTTTTCCACCAGGAGCATGCCACAGCAGCTGATTCAAGTGACTCAGAAACAACTTCTTCAAAACACAGCATTATTTATTCATCCAGAGGTACATAGCAAGCAGAGCAAAGGGTAAAAACAATCTTTAAGATTTTAGCATGCCTTTTGACCAGGCCTGGGAACAGTAAACCTTTCCAGCCTGGTCAGAGACAGGCAGAAACATTCTCCAATTAATAGTTCCCCCCATTATTCCCTTAGGGAGTCTTCTCTGTGTCTTTGTTTAATTTCCTGTTTGCTTCCTCACCTTCCTCAACAGCTCCCAACAACCTCCTTTGATTTAACTCTAAGTAGCCAGGTAGGATAATATCAAACAGATAAACTGAAGGGCGTATCATACTCATAAACAGTACTGTGGATATCTGCCTCCTGCTCCCCACTCCTCTTCACATCCTTCTCCCTGCCATCCGTTGACTTTTTAGCATAGGCAAAGGTTTAAAATCCATCATCTCGTCTGTAATCTTCTCAAACAGTTTGATATTGTCAGATGAAAAATGCTATATGATGCACATGGTTATTATTAATTAATTATTATTATTATGTATAGTTACAGATCTGACATGATATATGGGGGCTAATATATTATTCCAGCCTCTGTATACATCACGAAGCTTCCTCCTTCTCTTTTTGTTGTTTCACTCACTGTTATTTGCTTTCTTGCTGTCTATCCATCCATGCATAATATGACACATTTTCAACTGTAATCTCAGTATGAAAACACTCAGAGCTTTAAAACTTTCATACATCTCCAGAGCATTGTAGGTTACTTTTACTTCAGACTATGCTCAGATGACTGTCATGAAGAACATTAAAGTGAAACATCAAATGCTGTAAGTATCAGGAGCTGCACATGATAGATGCAAGATTCAATGCACAAAGTAACTCTTAATAAACAAGCAACGGTTCATTGTAAGGAAAATTTCCCCGCATATGAAATTTAACTGCCAACCATCCACATCCTACACATAACTGTCATAAAGGATGTCTAAATCTGTCCTTGTTTATAATATGTGTTGTGACAAGATTTGACAGTTTCTGAAAGAGCTATAATTGCTACCTAAACATCCAGCATTTTGTCAACTGCGATCATAGTTAGGGAAAGCATTTATTTCACTTAAACACACACACACACACACACACACACACACACACACACACACACACACACACACACACACACACACACACACCAATTTTTTTTCCTTCCTGGAAGATGACAAATTTTTTCTCTTCTCATTAGTGGTTGCAAATCAGTTTTTTTTTCTGTGCAGTACTTTTCCAGTGAAGGAAGTTGGAACTTTTAAAAGAGGAATCCAAAATGAGCAGAAACTAATATAAATTAAAAAAAATTTAAGAGGTACTTCTACAAAGATACTGGTACTTCTGACAGTTAATTGGTGCCTTTTGATCTGAGGAGCTGATTTAGGCAGGTGCTGTGCTGCCTATCACAGGAGCAAGGGTGAGAATGGGGAAATAATGTCTCAGTATTTGCCATTTTGATAGACTTGAACGACAGGTAGGTATCAAACCCATGAGGATTTGGAGTGGGGTTTGGTGTTTTTTTCCCCCACTTACCAGTAGATTATGATACTGTTGTATAAGTTTTACTCAAATGTGAAGAGTTATTCTACATATACATTCATTGCTACAGGGTTGAAAGTTGTTATTGCAGGAGTTGGGTTTTCCTGCTAAAGGAACTGTGATGTGCCTCGCATGCAGTAGTTTTCTCCATAGATGAGACCTCTATTAATCTAAAGCTTATAAACTTCCATTCCATCCAAAGTATTATAGCAGAGCACCAGCTCTGCTAGTGTTAAAATTAAATCTGTTTAAAGGACAATTCTTCTACGTGCTCTAAATATGCACGCTTACTTGGATTGGCCTGACATTTGATTTGCCTCATTAGTAGTGTTAGAGGTACAAATCGGGAGTCATTTGAGCAATGGATTCCTGAGATACCGCCCTACAAAAACCAGCATTTTACAAAATCAACAAGTCCTTAATTTTTTAATTTTTATTTGCACAAACCTGGGTTTCAAACTCTGGCTTTGATGGTCCACCCAACTGATCTCAGTCAGTTGATCTTTACCTCATGTAGTGCATGGCACCCACTGCCCCTTTCGGGAAGCAATATTGAAAGTGTTATTAAAGGAAGTGTGTGACTCTCATGAATGTTATCTGCCAAACACTCATGCACCAAAGAGATTGAAATGTACATATGTAGCAAGACTAGGTAAGAAGGTTTTTAAGCAGCCCATCAGCATAGTAACTGGATGGCTCAATGGGACATGTTATCATTGAATCTGAGCTGCTACACCCAGGCACAGTAAATCTGAACCTTACCCTCAACAGAAATCTGCAGGCATGTTGCTACTATCTGCCTCTGTTGTTTTGTTTGTTTGTTTTCTTTTTTTGAAATGTGCCCTGATAATTTATACAACAAATTTAGAGAGCGCTGTTTGCTGAAAGATAATAAATTACACATGCTCTGGGCAGATATATGAGAATGATGCTGGGCATGTTGATACTTTTCCGCCTGGAGCCAGCATTAATTATCTATAGAACAGATGAAAGACAGGATAATGTAATCAAGTTTCCTGAGCAATGGGATTGAGTGGGTTTATGGTCAAGGAGTTCCTGAAATACAGTCTTCTGAGGTAGTCAGAACACTTTTAGATTTTTATAACTTTTTTGGTGCAGAGCTGGGGAATACGGGGGACCAGTGCAGTGAGGAGGAAATGAATGTGTGTGAGAGAGAAGTGCTGTGGGTGTGGGAGTTGGGATAGTGCAGGGAGGAGAGATTCGGAGGCCAAGGAGAGGCAGGGCCTAGGGCAGTGGTGGGCAATCTGCAGCCCATGGGCCATACACGGCCAGTCAGGGGAATGTGCTGGTGGGCCGGGAGACATCCTCAGGCACAGCTGCCCGCAGCTCCCAGTGGCCGCAGTTCACCGTTCCCGGCCAATGGGAGCTGCGGAAAGCAGCGGCCAGCATGTCCCTGCAGCCCATGCCACTTCCCACAGCTCCCATTGGCTGGGAACAGCAAGTTGGAGAAAAGTGGATGGATGGTAGGGGAGCAGACAGCAGTTCTGGAAGGCCAGGAGGAGAGGATGGGGGAGTAGGAAGGACACTGAAGGGGAGGTTGAACTACTTATCCATCAGGCTATTTTTCCAATGAAATGCAATGTTTCACCTTACATACACCAGCTGCAGAGGTGAAGTTCAAAACAAATTTTGTGTCAACATTTTGTAAAGTCATCTTTTTATAGTCACAAAACCTCAGCTCCCCTGTATTTAAGAAGAATAAGCAACCTTAGCTGCATTCTCTGACATGAAATGGCTAAACAGAAGGTAATCCTGGTTTCAAATAGCAACTCAGTCATACAATAATGGGGAAAAATAGATTTTTTTAAAAATACAAACAGCTTGGTGAACTACAACACTGATTCTTTTCCTGATAGCTTAAATGCTTTTCTTATACACAGATAAGAGGTTTTTTGGCCTTTGTGATGATCCCACTTGGTAGCATTTGGAGCATCCGCTGTTCTGATGCTACATGATGTCAGGGTTCAGGTCAGCTATTAGTTGAATTGGGATCATTTCTCTCTTTTCTTCCCCTTCCAAGAGAAGATAGTATATGGTAGGGAAGTTTAGGTAGGGGATGGGAGGCTAGGATATGGTGGTTTCTTAAGGGAGCAGAGAAGGGGATATGGGTTGTATTTAGGCAAGGAGATTGCAAAGACTGATCTGAAGATCTCTCAGAGAAGAAGTCCATTAGGAGGTCTATCGAAAAGAAAGTTATATAGAGAGGAGAGATGGTATCTGATGGGTCTTTATAGGACAGTAGAGTACTGAAGGATGTGAGGGAGGGGAAAATGGAATCTAGGTGGATCTCAAGGGTGGAGAAGATGTGATCTGGAGTGTACCTTGCAGGTAGAGGAACAGGAGAGGAAGTAGACTAGGGTCTCATTAATGGGGAATATTAGGGGTTGGGCAGAGGCACCATTTCAGATTTATGTGCGGGACAACTTTAACTGTGATTCCAGGGGCTACTTAGCCACCTGAAAACTCTAGGGTTTTTTTGTTTGTTTGTTTGGTTTTGGTTTTTTTGTGTTTGTTTTTTGCAGATAATAATTTAGAAATTAGCTGTCAGGAGCACTGTGTCTAATTCCTCAGCAAGACCTCTCTTCATAACAGGATAGTAGACACCAAACTTTATAAATTCTTGAGAACATCATGTGTAGATGACTGACCCACAGGGCCACCCAGAGGGGGGGGCAAGTGGGGCAATTTGCCCCGGGCCCAGCAGGGGCCCCCACAAGAGTTTTTCGGGGCCCCTGGAGCAGGGTCCTTCACTCGCTCTGGGGGCCCCGGAAAACTCTCGCGGGGCCCGGGCCCCCGGAGCTTCTTCGCTCCCGGTCTTCGCTGGCCGGGAGTCCTTCCTCTCCGGGATAGAAGGACCTCCCACACACCGCCGCCGAATTACCGCCGAAGCGGGACCCGCCGCCGGAGTGCAGCCGGGTCTTCGGTGGTAATTCGGCGGCGGGGGGGTCCTTCCGTTCCGGGACCCGCCGCCGAAGTGCCCCGAAGACCCGCGGTGGGGGCTGCACTTCGGTGGCGGGTCCCGCTTCGGCGGTAATTCGGCGGCAGGGGGTCCCGGAACGGAAGGACCCCCCGCCGACGACTTACCGCCGAAGCGGGGCCCCCCGCCGCCGAAGACCCCGGGCCCCCAGAATCCTCTGGGCGGCCCTGCTGACCCAGTGTACTAGAAACAAAAAACAAGGCCAGCGTGGAGGATATTTTCTTAGGTTTTATTGCTGTGCTCAGCAGTTGTGACTGCCTGACCCGGAATAGTAATTTCAAGTTCCTTGGCAGTGATTTCAGCTTCACCACATAGCTCCTTCCATTTGCTTTCAGATGTTCTTGTTTCTTTAAGAGCAACAACATTGCTTGCTATTAATTCCATGACACTTGAGAAGTTCAGGTTTCCATCTTGCAATTCTTCTGAAGCACTATTCAAAATCTTGAATATTCTTTACAAAACCAAGAGCCTTAACAGAAAGGAATAGCTCTTTATCCTTGCCATCAAGCCCTTTGCAAGGCTAGCTGATGGTCCATCTCCTCTCGGAACTGTAATGGGTTCCAGTGTTTCCACTACACTGTCATATCTTACATGCATTTTTCGGAGGAAGTCATACTGGGACAACTAGCGAGTTTCACATAATCTACTTAGCTCAAGTTCCTTCTGGCCTAGTTCCTGCTGTGCCTTAACAAACAGTTCATGGTGTTTGTAACTACGGCTAAGTTGTTATTTAGAAGAGTGTGTGGTCTTGAGGGTAGAGTAGCAGAATGGGGATCAGGTTCATTTTCAGCTTTAATACTAACATGCTCTGACACCTTGTGGCAAGTCACTTAAGCGACACTGTTTAGGCTTAAATTTCAATGTATATTCTTACTTTGTTACTAACTCTTGAATACAACAATTGAAACAATTGTAGAAAAATCTAGATTACTTTTTATCATTTAGGCTGCTTACTTTTTGCAGTTCACCAAGTTTGGAACAGATCATTTAATTTTTGGAAACATCCTGCTAGGGCAAGGCCCGGTGAGTTTATACTGCACCTGTCTGGAGCTCTAGAGGGTGTTACCCTACTACAAATAATAATAGACTAGAAACTGACTTTAAACAGAAGTAAAACTGACACTTTCAAGTCACTTTCACTTCTGTTTAAAGGCTAGTCACTTTCCAGAAGGCTCTTACACACAACACTAGAGTGACTGAGTTGCAGTTCTTACAGGAGAATTTTTAAAACCAAACATCAAGAAAATTCCACATTTTAAAGCTGAGAAAAAAAATTAAGTCTTGTTTATTATTTAGAGTTTGTATATATGTTTCTTTAAAGTACCATTCTGTGTTTGGACACTGTCTCAGTTCCCACTGCTGTAAAATAGAATAATAATACTTTCCTGCCTGCCATATAGAATTATAAGGATTAGATTGAGATCTGTTGAGTAGTGTGATGGGGTGGACTAGGTGTGGAGTCCCCCTGCTGGAGGCCTCATGGTCCTGCCTCACCCTGCGGCAGAAAAGAGCAAAGGAGAAGTCTTCCAGGCAGCCTGGAGTGGCTGCAGGGGAGCAGCCAATCAGAGGGGTTGCTGGAGCAGCCAATCAGGGGCCAGAAGGATCTTATAAAAAGGAGTAGCAGAGGCAGAGTAGTTAGTTGCTGCCTGGAGCTTGAAAGGGGAGAACTATGCACCTGGGTGGCAGGAAAAGCAGCAGGACTGTGGACAGCTCACTGCAGGCAGGACTGAGCCCAGGAAAGGCTACTGAAGACTGGCTAGTTGGAAGAGCAGCAGGACCATGGACAGGTCAGTGTGGGTAGGCTAAGCCCAGGGGATTGAGCCCAGAACCTAGCTGGACTGGGTGAGGGTACTATAATGGGTCCTGCTGGTCTGGTTGAAGATTGAGCCCAGGTGAGGGCTGCTAAATGACATCAACCTAGGGTATCAAGATGGGCCCCATTGAGTGATTAAAGAAGGCAGTGGTTCTGGAGAGGAACCCTTAGAGCTATGGCCCGATACGAGGGTTGTGAGCAAGAACTAGAGACAATACGGGACAGTGCATGAGACTCAGTGTGTGAGGGTTGAGTCACTGAAGACCTGCCAAAAGAACCATTGGCTAGGGTGTGGGCAGGCACTCATGAGAGGCAGGTGCCACTGCATTGAAAGAACTGGAAAAAAATAAGCTCACAAAAAAGTAGGTGTGCTTGTCCTGCTTATTGCTCCAAAGCTCTGTAATAAAGTTATTTTAATATATATATAGCATACATTAAATAATAAAATATACTATATAATAGCTATATATATATGTTCATTATTAAAACACATATCACTCAAAACTGAGTGACTGACGGTACATATCAGCCAGAGAGGGGGTGCTCATGAGGCAAGTGCTGATGCTGTTATAGGCAGGAACTGGGCTATCTTGATGGTTTATATGGTGCCTAACACAATGGGGGACTCCTACTGATTAAGGTCTTTGGGCACTACTGTAACTTAGTTAGCTGTTGAGATGCCTGATGGTAGCTGAAGGGACCTACCTGGTGGGTGGGATATTGGTGGAGTACAGGTTGATCTCTGTGTTGGCCAGCAGCCCAGCCCTCATCCCCTGCGAGCTCAGCACTTGCTGGTAGAATTTGCAGCACAGGATAGATCCACACCTGTCCTTGAAGCTGCAACCACTAGTGCACATGATGGCTCTGGACCGGAAGGGTCTGTCCCTGGTCTCTTCCCAGGGAGAGATGAGGGTGTTCCCTACTTTTTGGAGAGCAAATGGACCCTGAGTACCTCTTAGCTCCTCCTAGCCCCCACCCTTCTTCAGCTCCTGTTCCCTCAGGATCTTTACCCCAGGGATTGTTCCTCCTCAGTGGCTTCTCCCAAACTCATTGCCCCTCCCTGGGGGCCAAGCCCTATGCCCTCACCTCTCTTCCTCTGGGGATTGACTCCTCTTTCCCAACCTGCTATCCTCCCAGACTCCAACAACCCCTATGCCACTAGTGCCCTATGCTCCCCCTCTTCCTACTGCCACCATGGGGGATCCTGTACTCCCTCTGCCCCCCACCACCACCACTGGGGACACTCTTATCTTCCTTCCCATCTGTGGATCCTGTGCTTCCCCCTTCTACCCACCACCACTGGGGACCTTGTGCTCCGCCTACCACCCTTCCCTGCCTAACCCACTGTTAGATTACTCAGGGTACAATCTGGAACAATGAATAGCTGTGTCCCCATAGTTCTTGAACCAGGAGTGCCTTTTACATCGCTTCACTGTGAGAGCAACTACTCCTGGGCCTCCTCTCACACAGCCTCCAGCATGTAAGTTTTATTCCCTGCTATACTGTATGAGTGCTATAGCCAGCCACTCCTGAATTACGCTGCAGAGCAACCCCAGTAAATACCCAGTCACAAACTTTCCCCAGAAATTTACATTTTGTACTGCCCTGCTCTCTCCAGGACAACACAAGCTCATATAAAGTCCATCATGTTATTAATAGAAAACTATTTGCACAAATCCTGTTATTCCAAATGGAATTTCCCAAACTCTTCAACACAAACAGAAAAATCAGTAAAACAAGTTTATTAACTACAGAAAGATAGATTAAGTGATTATCGGTAATGAGGCATAAAAGTCAGAACTGGTTACAAGAAAATAAAAGTAAATTGCAACTAACTTAACAAGCTAAGTGAATTCAAAGCAAAGGTCTCTCTAAATGTTTCAGCAATCTTACTGACTGAATCTCTCAGTTTGGATCTCTTCCCCCAGTCCAAAGCTGTTGCCTTTGTTCTTCAGGTGTTGTGGATGCTGTGGGAAGAGAGAAAGGGAGACATAATTTGGAGCATTTGCTCACCCTTCTTATAGCTCTCTCTTGGAGAATCATCTCCAGCTGAGGTTGAGGAGACAGTCTATGTGGGCGGGAATGCCAAGCTGTTTCTTTTTCCAGGTGTAGATTTTTTTCCCCACACATACCCTCTTTCCTTCCAAAGAGTGGCCACTTAATCAGGTGATGGTCCATTTGATTTCATTGGCTCCTGACTGAGGCATTGGTTAGCCTTTTGTCTCTAGCAAACTGGGTTTGTGACTGCTCTCCAGATGTGGAACATGTCTTAGTAATATCCTGCAATAGAATCTTAATCTTGCATACAATGTTGCCACAGATTTTTTCCAGCAAATTGAGTTTTCAAATGATAGCTCACAAAATCTATCATAGTCATGTAAAAGGGAGTGAACAAAGGGGTCTAGACTATCACCCGCACCCCCAGAGGCCCTGCTTACTGCCCTTCCCAGGGGCTGACCCCCTTCTTTTTGCCCCAGGCCAATTAAGTCATTCTCTGTCCTCTCAGCTGCTGACTGGGGGAGGCAGATGAGGGGGTGGGGTGGGTGAGCTAGCAAAATGGAGGAAAGTGACCATGGGAGCCATAGCTGGAGAACCACTCCTCCTGAAGGAGGGGACCTGGCTGATGGTGCTGCCAGGTAAGAGCTGGGGCATGTGTCACAAGCAGACCTCCAGTATGAAACCTTTCCTCCTCCCTCCCCAAATGGCATCCATAGGGTTGGGGGGCAGAGAATGCACAAGTCTGGTCAGGTGAAAGAATGAGGAAGTGTTAGGCTTAGATCAATGGTGGGGAAGAGAGAGAGACCCAGTCAAGAGGGGATATGTCTAAAAGAGAAGAATGAGAAGTGGCATTAAGAGGGAGAAGAACTGCTGGAAAACCTCTTTATTGGAGCTGATAGTGTACATTTTTGTTTCTTTTAATGCAAATTATCCGCTTTCCTAATGTTACTTTTCCAAGTCAGCAGTTGATGTACTTGCCACAGAGTTTGCTGCAAATGGCAAGGAAGGTTGCCTGCATAATTGGCTTGTGGATCACTTACCCTCCTATTTGGAAGCTATCAAGCATGCAATCCACACAATGAAAGAGTTGAGAACCTCTGATTTTAGAAACAGCTGTGGAAATTTCCACACTTCTGTAGTGGACGGGACAAAGGACTGAGAGTCAGGAGACCTGGACTCTATTCCCAGCTCTGCTACTGACCGGTATGACCTTGGGCAAGGCACTGTACCTCTTTGGGAGGGAGAGGAACAACATTTCATATCTATTTAGAGACTGTCCCCACCTGAGGAGACATTCTTATTATGTTTGCATAGTGCTGACCACAACAGGCTCCTAATCAAAACTGGAGCCTCTAGGTGACTATATTAGGAGATCCAGATCTAAGGTCCCCCCATGTGTGTGATAGGAAGGAGGTGCATATGTAACAGTCTGCATCATTTCAATTCAGAATTGTGTAGGTTGTCAGTAGCTGGACACTAGGGTATTCTTGCCTTGGGTATTGTCAGTAGTGAGGTGGGATACAAGAACCGTCTGTGGATTTAATGATGGGTCAGGGAAAGTGTAGGTTTAGGTGGTATCCTAAGTGTGGAGGGGCTGTTAAATCTTACAAGTGTGGTATTCTGTTGGGGCACTAGGCTCAGTGTTTGAGCAGAGGGCAAGGGTAGGTAGTGCCTGTCCATTTACTGTGAAAATGGAAAGTATGAATGTTATGGGTGGCGTTGGGCATTGCTCAAATAGGCCAGAGTTAAGGGTGCATAGACATGTATTAACTTTGCATTTCCAGAAGTTCGAGTTTTGTTGAATGAGCTATTACTGGGTAACCTTAACTCTGCATTAACAAAGTTTTTGCCATTTAATTTCCTAGTTTGTCTTTGTTTTTTTTAAAAAGTTTGTAGGTGTTAGTGGTCATTTAAGCAGTTGTACTTCTCATCTAGATTTGCCACTGATATGCTACTGTGGGCAGGTAATAATCAAAAGACCTATGCTATGTCTACACTGCAGAGATAATACCACTGTCAAGAATCGGGGTCTACAACAGAGCTATTGTCCAAGCAACCTTGTCAGTACAGTTGGCCTGCCGCAGGCTGCCTGATTGGCCAACGGTGCCAGCAGACTGGCTCTTAAGATAGCAGGAGCTCACTGCCTGTTCAGTGCTCATGCCCACCACTGTAACTGCTCCTGTGTTGTACCCAGCCTTGCTTTGGTTCTGCCCCTGCCTTGAATCCCTCCTTACCTGCTACCCTGGTGGCTCCAGTGCAAGACTTTCACTATGACTCATGGCTCTGGCTTCTAACTACTGCCTCTGGCTAGACCTTCAACTCTGGTATCCAGTTCCTGCACTCTAGTTTGAGCCATGGCTCTGGCCTCTGACTGACTCTGGTTCTGCCCCTAGTCCCTGGTTCTGATGCTTGGTTCCTGGTGCCTGCTCTGACCACTAGGATAGATCACCCTCATTCTGGTCACCTGACAACCGGCATAGCTATTCAGGCATAACCTGTAGTATAGATCAGTGGTTCTCAATCAGGGTACATGTAGAGGTCTTCCATCAACTCATCTAGATAGTTGCCTAGTTTTACGACGTTACATAAAAAGCGAAGTCAGTACAAACTAAAATTTCATACTGACAATGACTCATTTATACTGCTCTATATACACTGAAACATAAGCACAATATTTATATTAAAATTAGAAAGTACACTATTTTTCAGTAATATTGTGCTGGGACACTTGTATTTTTATGTCTGATTTTTGTAAGCTAATAATTTAAGTGAGGTGAAACTTGGGGTATGAAAGACAAATCAGACTCCTGAATGGTATACAGTAATCTGAAAAGGATGAGAGCCACTGGTATAGCTATATTCTACACTAATGGAAGGGGAGTTTTTTTGGTGTAGGAACACCATCTCCCCAAACAAACAGCTACATTAATGGGAGCATTGTTCCACTAACATAGCTCCAGCTCCATAAAAGGTTGGTAAGTGTTTTGTGTGTTTCACACCCTTGACTGATGTAGTTATGTCAACCTAGCTTTTTAGTATAGACCAAGCTATAGCTTTTATACAGTGCTTGTCATTCCTAGATCTCAAAGAATTTTACATCCTTATCCCACTTTTACAGATGGAAAACTGAGGCACAGAAAGGTGAAGTGACTTGCCCAAGGTCAGCCAGAGCTAGGAATAATCCCAGGCCAGGGGTCTTTCCAGAATGCCCTGTGGTTACTATGTGTTTCCTCAATGCTCTTCCCTAGCTCCTGTATACTTTGTTATAGTAGAATGGTGATATGGCTGTGCTTTGAAATGCTTGCAATGTGTGGTTGGTAACAGGGCTGGGGAGAGAAATCTCATCTGTGGTCTATATCCCCAAACCTGGATGCCTTTATTACAAGGTCATTACAGTTACTTTAAACAAGTGAGAGAAGACTGGTGTGTGTCTCTCTCCTTCTCCATCCCCTGTCCCATCATTCCCGCTGCCAACATTTCCCACTCCCCTTCTTGTCCCATTAAGCCATTATTTGGCACAGTAGATGCCATTAACATGTAAGTAGAGTCCTATGCCACATCTGTGGATGCGGATATCTGTGGACCATTTTTGTAGATAGCTGCTTCGCAGGGACATGGGCTAGCGGCTGCTCGGGGGGGCCCCCGCCCAACGCAGGTGAAGGGTCTGCCACAGCTGCCCACCCAGCTCTCCCTAACCCAGCTCTGGCTGTGGGGGAGGGGCTTGGAGCTGCAGCCCAGCCATGATGAGAGCTGGGCAGGCAGCTGTGGGGAGCCACGGCAGACCCTCCACCTGCCCTGGGTAGGGGGCCTCGCAGCAGTGACCAGTGGTGCCAGAACAGGAATCGGGGGCAGGGAGGGGGCTTGCCCATCCGCTATTTACAGGGGTGGACCCGTTTCCCTCTTCTTCCCCCCAGGGCCACCCAGAGGATTCAGGGGGCCTGGGGCAAAGCAATTTCGGGGGCCCCTCCCATAAAAAAGTTGCAAAACTATCGAATATTATATACTTGTGGGGGCCCCTGAAGGGCTTGGGGCCTGTGGCAAATTGCCCCATTTGCCCCCCACTCTGGGCAGCCCTGCTTCCCCCCTCCCCTGGCCAGGCCAGCTGGAACCCAGACAGGGAGCTGTGGGGAGCTGCAGCAGACCCTCCACCTGCCTGTGGTGTGGGGAAGGAGGGGCTCAAAGCAGACCCTGGCAGTGTCTCCCCCCCCACCCCCGGCTCCCTGCCCTACCGAGGGAAGGTTGACGGTCCATGCCGGCTCCCCGCAGCTGCCCGCATGGCTCTCCCCAGCCTGGCTTTGGCAGATGGGGGTGTGCCTTGGAGCCTCAGCTCAGCCCAGCCATTGTAAATAGAGTCCTGAAAATCCGCAGATATCCATGTGACCTGGTGTGTCTGGGGTAGCCCTCACTGGAAATGACACGGTCAGAGCAGACTGCAAAAGGGAGAGCAGATGCTTCCAAGACTGGTGGAAAACACTGAAGTTCAACTCCCCAACCAGTCACAAACTGTGCTTCTGATCTCCCAAACTGGTCATCAAGAAGCCCTGCCCCCCCCCCAATCACACAGCCCCCTTATGGCACTCCAGTTCTCTGGATCCCAATCAGCACCTAGGTCCAGTACAGTGAGAAGTTATTAAAAAGCTCTGCTCACTTACACAAAATGTTCTTCTGACCCCAAAGGGCCAGCCACATTACCAGGTCAGAACAGGTTTGGATCTTGCCCAAATACCACACTTCCAGCCAATCCTTTAGTGTCTAAAACTAAAGGTTTATTATAAAGAGAGAAAAAGAAGAGTTGCTAAATGTTAAAACAGTCACATACATACAAAGACTTCAAAGTCCATATATCAGGTTCCTGACAGTATTGGTGAGTTTGCTGGCTTGAAAGTCCCTCTGGAACACATCCACACAGCTTGCATGGGTCATTCAGTCCTTTGATCAGAGCTTCATTTGTAGAAAGGTTACTCCAGAGGCAAGAAGCAGGATGGAAGGCAAGAAGCAGGAGATGCAGCTGCCTTTTATAGTCTTTTGCCATGCAGCTTGATTTCCTTGGTTTCAAACACAAGCTGGCCAGCCCATGGCCTGGAAGCCTTAGATTTCTGTTCATAGGCATGTCCCCTGCATGCCTTGCTGAGTCATAAGGTGTTTCCCTTGCCTTCTCTCAGTGGGTCATTTGTATAACTGATGAGCCATCAAGTAGGTTAGGCAGTGCTAATGCCAATCTGTCTGGGGGTGTCACCCAGATGCACAGCACAAGTTTGAAACTACAGACATACCATACATAATAACTTGCAATACAAAGGTGGTACAAACAGGGGCGGCTCTAGAAATTAGGCTGCCCCAGGCAGCGCGGTGTGCTGCGCCGCCCTTCCTCGGTCCTGCGGCGGGTCCCCTCTTCCCGCGGCTCCGGTTGAGCTCCCGCGCGGCAGGTCCACCGGAGCCCCGGGACGAGCGGACCTGCCGCAGGCATGACTGCGGGAGCTCCACCGGGCAGCTGGAACAGCGATTACCTCCCGCGGGCACGGCTGCGGGCGGTTAGCGGGTCCGCGGCTCGGCTTGAGCTCCCGCAGCCATGCGTGCGGGAGGTCCAGCCGAGCCGCGGGGCGAGCCCCTCCGCAGTCGTGCCTGCGGCAGGTCAGATTGCTGTCCAGAGCGGCTCAGTGGTGGACTGATACCGCAGGCATGACTGCGGCAGGTCCACCGGCCCAGCCTGCCGCCCCCTAGATTTGGCCGCCCTAGGCAACAGCTTGCTTTGCTGGTGCCTAGAGCCGCCCCTGGATACAAACACCATAAACAAGATCATCATATTTGGCAAATAACGTTTTTGCAGATACCTTACATGACATATCAGGCACAACTCATTTCAATTTTATAATATTGATATTCATAATATCCTCAAGTGTCCCCCCAGATCCCCAGTGTCACAATCTGCACCTGTGGATATTCGCAGACAATTATGGCAGATTGGATGCGGATACACATTTTTGTATCCGCACAGGGCTCTACATGTAAGTAGCTGCTCCTTGCTATCTCCTGTCTTATGCTATTGAGTACACACATAACAGGCAACAATTTACTGGAGGGCTGCATGCTACATTGGTTATGTAGCCTGAAATGGGCCCTCTACTCCACCTACCCACCCTGAGCTGGGACTCCTGCCCTTGTTTCAACCAGATGTCCCCTAGGCCCACCCAATCTGTCCCTCCCCTCCACTGACTAGCCCCACCACCACTAACACATCATCCCTGGGTGTGTAGAGATCTTAACTACTCACTTTCTGGATTTCAAATGTTTAAATTTGTGTCGCCTTCACTCATCACCTTAGATCCCAGCTCACATGGGAAGAGGGGCTCAGATACCCCATGAGGAGCAAGGTCCCTAGATCCCAGAACACACAACAAGCAGGGAGAGGGACTCAGACCCTTGCAGAGGGGTAGGGCTCCCCAGATCCCAGCACACAAGGAAGGGGAGAATTCAGCCCCTCCCAATCGCCAACTTCCTCTGCTACCCCTCACATTTGCCAACCTCTCCCATCATCTCCATTCCCAATCCCTACCCCTTCCTCTTACCTAGTGATGCCAAAACTTTTGCATTGGTGACCCCCTTCACATTTAAATATAAGTGTTTTTAATTTGTCTCCAGCATTTATAATAGTCATAAAGCAGGATTTGCAACCCCCTCATAATATCCCCATGACCCCCAGTTTGAGAACTCCTGCTCTTACCTGATCCCCCCCAACCCTTCCTTCCTCCCCTACCACCCATTCCCATTTATGCACTTCCCTAAATACTGTCCCTTGCAGCAGACCCAAACCTCTCATCCCCAATTACCAGCTACTCTTACATCCCTAATTATCCTTCCCCTCCCAGTGAGCATTCACATGTATAATTGTTTTCAAAAACAGTTTGAGTCTTCTGAATATTCTGATGTACTCAGATTAGATTGCTTTAAAAAACTTTTCCCCCTAATGTTTACAGTTCATTATTAGATTTCTGCCCAAGGTAGGTTTCAAACTTCAAAGTTGCCAATATCAGGGTGCACTTAATGAACCTCAGAGTTCATTAGCTGTATCTCTGGAACCCCTTGCTCAAATGACCCCACATTTGGATCACTAACCATACCCTAAACTCTCAGGTGGCATAGCAAATGTCAAGACAATCCATGTAAGCATATAGATTTTTAGATTAATCATCCTTTAAACAGGATGGGCTTCCCCACCTTAGCTAGAGAAACTGGTGCTCTTTTATAATTATGCTTGGCAGAATTCTGTTATAAATGTTAATTTTTCTATTATCACTTTAAATTCTGTTATGGGAAACTATAGGAGAGTCAGACAATTGTATAATAGATATTGAGATTCAAAAAGTTAAAGCTTTGTAACTGTTAAAATACAAATTGTCAACCTCACATGTCAAAATACAGAGTAAATAGCCTTAAATCAAACTATAAATTTTCAAGCAGCATTTTTCATTCTTTGCCCATCTGTAATTTTTGATTATTATTGATGGAAATATTTTTCCTCTATTTGTGTGTACAGTGAGATTGATGTTTATGGACATTAACTCATAAAAACTGAATCTTTCCAAGCCTCATTATACTACTGTATGAAACTAAAAGGAGAATGGAGCGGAGGGTCTCTATATATCCATCAGCAGCTTAGCAGACTTTGAGATGAAGGGGACACTTCACACCTCTCCATGTGATATTCTCAGCTGAAAGTGAATACCCAATGGAGATGAATATAGCCTGAAACACTAGATCTGAGATATGAATTGCTCCAAGTCAGTGGCCTTTCTCCTCTCCCCTCCCCAGGACTAGAGTTTCTGACATGCCCATTCTTGGCTCCTCACCCCTCTCTCAGCAGTGTGTTCTTGGGGCATGCTCTGAGCATGCCTGTTCTAAGCTTCCCACTCAGAGGGCCCAGGTTTCCCCAGCTCCTGGGGCCCACCCAGGGGATAGTGTGGGGGCAGAGCTGGCACTTCCATTAGGAGACCCTAGGCGGTCGCCTAGGGCGCCAGGTTTCAGGGGGCGGCATTTTGTGCGCTTCTCACGGGGCGCACGGGAGCTTCCGGTTCTGCTCCCGTCGCGCCACTGAAGAAGGACCTTCTGCCGACGTGCTGCGGAAAACAGCAGCAGGCAATTGAGCAGCTCAATGACTGTTGCTGTCGCCTGTGGCATTTCGGTGGAGGGTCCTTCGGTAGCGCGATGGGAGCGGAACCAGAAGCTCCCGTGCACCCTGTGGGGAGCGCACAAAATGCCACCCCCCAAATTCTGCCTAGGGTGCCAGAAACCCTGGTGCCGCTCCTGTGTGGGGGTGTGGCAGAGGGAGGTCTCAGACAGCTCCAGAAAAACCAGGGCCCCCACATATCCCTGCCCTGATGTGAGACGGGTTAGCAGGTCAGACTGCCACAGATAGGCAGCCCCCCTCCCCCCCCGATAGCTTGGCACGCACCTAGAGGGAGATGGAGACTCCTACTCCCAACTTGCATAGTAGGGGTAAAGAGAGGGATTCAGACCTGCCTCTGACAGGCAAGCCCCCCATAACCTGGATCACATGAGGGACCACACCCCTGGAGATGAGATGGGAGGGGAAAGTGGCTCCAACAAGTTTCCTGGCCCTATTTTCCTCCAGATTCCCTGCCATTCACTCCCATGTACCCCTTCCCACTCCCCATCACCTGATCTCACAACCCTTCTCCCTCATTCCCACCAGCTGTTCCCTCCCAATCATACTCCCCTCCCAGTGAGCATTTGTGTGATCTATTTTGTTTTCAAAAAATAGTTTCAGCACCTTCTCAATATTCTGTTGTACTGATTACATCTCCCCAAAATAACCCCCCCTCAGACACGCAGCTTGGAGGAATACGTGGGTTTTTTATTTCAGATTTCTTCCCTGGGTTGAATTTGAATTCAGAGGTTGGGGTGGGTGGGATTCAATGCCATGACACATCTCAGAGCCCTACACCTCCTGGGATGTCGAGTACTTTTCCAGATAGTCTCTCTCTGCACATGTACAGTATAATCCACTAGGTGTACAAATAAGCCCCAGCCTTAGAGCTGCTTGGTGCACACCTCACCAGAGAAGTAAACTCTCTTTTTCAAACACTTTAATTTAATTTTCCCCCAGAGGGCTTGGTGGGTGATGTGCATTCTTTTGGGGGTGATGCTCAAACTTCTGAGACTCTGGTGCAATGATTAGAGCCCTACTTTGAATTCTATCTGGGCACAAAAAGGTTGCCAGAATGTGTCAACATTAAGCTGTTTTGGGAGGGGGGCTGTATCTCAGAAATCCCTTGGTCAAATGGCCCTTTAACAGAGTGCACTCAGCACTAGGTACCCCCTCATGGCCAGGTGTGGCATACTAGCTTTCACAGGGCTAGCACCCCCTGCCAATGATTTGTATGGCACTGTGGTGTATGTGGTTTTGCTTCGTAACTCGGCCATTGAGCTGTGACTTTAGTCTACCCTCTTTAAGATCACAACTGCCCCAAACTAAAAGTCCAAGAGTATCTTTAACAGAAACAAAATTCCTTCTGCCCTCTCTGGGGCTCTTCCTCAGCATGTTTTCAGCTCACCCTGCTGAGCAAAACAACCCTTGTAGGTGGGGCTTATTCTGTAATCAGGTTGGCTTAGCCCAGGATCTTCAACCCCAAGGCAAGCCACCCTGTTACAGATCCCCAAATTTGGATCATTGACAGTACCTCACACTTCCACGAGGCATGCCACATTTCAAGGCAATCCAAGTAACCAAATGGATTTTAGAGCACTTAGAAGCATCACATTTTAAATAGGAAGCTGGTCTTAGTTCAACTATAAAGTTATCGGTCTCTTATATAGAGATGTATAGTTCCAACATACGACCTTCCTCTAGCAAACTACCTTTTCTTTATTGACTTTTCTAGACCGGTTGAATGTGGAAGTTATAGCTGAAGACAGATAATATTGCCCTTTTCCCCATCCTCAGCCCAGGTTTTCTCTAACCTCTTTCCCCTTTTCTGCATTCTTCACAATGCATTGCTTCATATTCTCTACACCTTCATTAGTTTCTCTGATACCATGGCAGTATGACAAAATAGATATTCCATAAAATTCCTCATGTGCCTCATTCGAGCTTTAGTCTCTCTGATGAATTCTGTGGTGTTTTCAATTAAGCATTCAAAATCTGTGCTCTCCCACACTTCACGCCCATTCAAATATTAATAAGTGTCTCTCATTTAGTTACAGTACATTTTAAAAGCAAACAGCTATGGACTCCCCCCACCCCCATTTGGAATCTAAACTCCCAGACCCATTTTGCCATTAAAGGAACTGGAACCAGTGAATTTAGTTAATAAATGTGGTTTTGAATTAAAGTTTACGGTAAACTTACCTTAAACCAGATTTCAAATATGCCACCTTTTCATGCTGATCTCTGTAGAACAGTTTAATTGCCTTTGCATCATGGAAATGCCTGCCACTGAGGAATAGCTTTTTTTAAAATCTTAAATGCAATATTATTGTTGGTGGTTTTAGTTTAACACTTGATTTCTGAAGAGTAAAAAATACCACTGGTATTTACTTTTTAAAATTCCACAGTTAGTGGCCATCCTGACTACCCAGTGATAATGCTGCATACTCCATTCAGACTCAATCCTGATATTTGGTCTCTGGGACAGCAGAAATTTCCTGAAAATAATTTACTACCCAGCTTTGCTCAACAGTGACGCCTCCGGGTAAGGACATAATAGCATTGTCAGACTCCAAAGGGTAGCCTCCTGGAAAGATGGCAAATGATACAGGGAGGGAAATTAAAGTGGGAAAACAAATCCATTCTAAACATAGGCCTGGTCTACACTAGAGAATTAGGTCAAAAGCCGCCTTAATTCGACCTGTTAATGTATGTGTCTACACTAACAGGTCTTTTATGTTGACCTAACTCACCTCTGATGTCAACTTCTGTAATCCATCTCTGCAAGAGGCATAGCACTTAGTTTGATTTTTCATGGGCCAACTGCGAGGTAGTGCAGATGCAGTGTGGTGTAATTTGACTTAATTGGTCTCCAGGTGGTGTCCCGCAATGCTCATCTGTGACTGATCTAGAGATGATTCTCAACTCTGCTGCACTTCAGCCAGGTACACAGGAAACAGCCCCTCCCCTGCTAAAGCCCCAGGAACTTTTGATTTCCCATTTCCTGTTTGATCAGCATTGGGAGCATGCCAGCTTGAGCACAGCTGATCATGGAGACTACACTCCCCAAATGTGCTCCCTCCTGGTCTGCACAGGAGGTGGTGGATCTCATTGCTGTGTGAGAAGAAGAATCAGTGCAGGCAGAACTCCGATCCAGCAGAAGAAATGTTGACATCTATGCAATGACCGCTTGTGGAATGGGAGAGAAGGACTACACGAGGGAGACACAGCAGTGCTGTGTGAAAATAAAAACTTTGCCAGGCTTAGCAGAAGGCAAGGGAGGTGAACAGTCATTCTGGTGCTGAATCCCACACGTGCTGGTTCTACAAGGAGCTGCATGCGATTCTTGGCAGCCCCACAAGCAACTCACAGGTGTGTGAGTCTAGGGGCAACAGGGAGGATTATATGGTAAGATGAGGAAGATAATGGGAGACAGGCGAGTGGTGGATCCATTCTCCCTGAGAGCCAGGAAATTTTTAACCCTGGGGCCCTGTGGGTTGCAGGACAGCACAGTGGCTGACTGTGATGCTGGGAAAGGCACCCTTGGTGAGTATACAGTTAAAATGAAAGTCCAGTTAAGCTTCAGCGAGCACGCACATTCGGTGGTATTGCATGTTTACTGTGAAGAAAAAGCAAGGTGCTGTGCTTCTCTGCTTACAATAGGCTGCTCCAACTACACAGAGTGGCCCCTGGAAAAGACTGTTCATGTGGACTGGGATAGCCTGGGTATCCTCCATGGATATCTCTAGGAAACTTTCATGGAGGTACTCTGCAATCCTTTGTAGGTTTCTGGGCAGGGCAGTCTTACTACTTCCACCATGGTAGGACACTTTCCCACACAACTCCTGAATTGATTCTGCTGGTATCATTGTGGTACATAGCATAAGGATTGGGTCTATACCCAGATGCTTGCAGCATCTCCTTCCTTTCTGCCTCTGTTACCCTCAGGAGACTGATATCACATAAGGTCGCCTAGGGGAAACAGGGGAAGTTCTCATTAAAAGTGCTCTTACATGGGGGGCGGGGGAGAGGGCACAGTCAAGATCGCCAAACCACATGGCCACTAATGTGCCTTTACTGTGCTCAGCATGAGTTGGCAAGTAGTTTAAAGTGGCTGATAGGGGACTGGGGCCCCACATGAGAGATTCTGTAATTTGGGAGTGAAAACATTCCCTCCTTCCCCATGCCGTGGTGCTATGGGGAGGGGCCATTGTTCAACTAGCTACCTGTGCTCGCAACATAAGCCTGCCATAAATTTCATTAAAAGTGTGGTCAACCATGACCTGGGGGGGCGCTCACCTTGGCTGGAGCAGCAAAGTGGCACAGTGAATGGTTACAGATTCTGATTATGTTATGGCTTGCACCTAGCATAATAAGGGTTTTTTATTTATGAAAACAGCCTTGCTATGGAACATTTTATTCATGTCCAATGGCTCCTTTATTTCTTCCCTGATTGACAGCTGGAAATGTGTCCTTCGGCAGGTCACCAACACCTGAAAGCAGACTTTTGCTGATTAGAAGAAGTTCACCGAGATAATGAACACCTCCGGGACAACTGACTCAGAGCTGAGAGCGTGGAGGATTTCACTGTCCCAGAAGTTAGACATGGACATGAAGAGCAGGAAAGCTTCAAATGAGCGAGAGGGTGTGGCACAAGACGAGATGCTTCAGATTATGAGGGACCAAGCAGATTCGAGAAATGTTCTTTATTGAGTAGAAGCAGTAGGCTTGGGCAGGGGATTGGCTTTACAGGGACCGTGATACAAGCCAGGTAAAGGTTTGGGAAAGCACAATGCCAACAAGCAGCTCACATTACTATGACTCATTACTGAAACACCTTTTCAAAGCCTCGCAGATACACTGCACCCCTTGCTGTGCTCTTCCTATTTCCCTGGTGTCTGGCTGCTCAAAAATGGCTGCCATACCATCCATCTCAACTGCCCACCCCTGCAGAAAATCCCTCCCTTTCCCCCCGCCCCCCCCAGATGATATTGAGCACACAGCAGACAGCTATAACCATTGGGATGTTCTCCTCACTAAGGTCCAACCTTGTTAGTAGACTTCTCCAGTCTACTAACAAGTTGGGTTTCAAACAACCCAAAGGCACATTCAACCACCATTCTGCACTTGCTGAGCCTATAGTTGAACCATTCCTTACAGCTGTCCAGACAGCTCATGTATGGCTTCATGAGCCATGGGAGCTAGGGGTAGGCTGGGTCCCCCAGGGTAACTATAGGCATCTCAATGTCACCAATGTTAATTTTGTGGTCTGGAAAGGAAGTTCTGGATTGTAGCTTTTTGAACAGACTCGAGTTCCTAAAGATGCGCATGCATCATTAACCTTCCCCGACCATCCTACATTAATGTCAGTGAAATGCCCCCTGTGATCCACTAGCACTTGCAACACCATTGAAAAGTATCCCTTTCGGTTTATGTACTCTTTTGCAAGGTGGTCTGATGCCAAGATGGGGATATGTGTGCCATCTATCATCCCACTACAATCATAGGCACAGACTTTCCCCTCTTTCCCGTGGGTGCTTGACAACCTCCCCCTCCCCCCCGCTCCACCTCTTCCCCACCTCCTTCCTTGAGTGTGCCACATTCCCACTCCTCCCCATCCCTCCTGGCATGGGCTAATGCTGCCAAACAGATGTTTGGCAGTGGCTGGGCAGGAAATGCTGGGAGGTAGGCGGAGGAGTGGGAACATGGTGTGCTGGGGGTGGGGAAGCGGGAAGAGGAGGAGTTGGTGTGGGGGGTAAGGGGAGTTTGGCTGATGGTGGGTTCAGAGCACCCACTAATATTTTCCTGTGGTGCTCCAGCCCTGGAGCACCCACAGAGTCAATGTCTATGACTGCAATTAGGGAACCCCACTGTGGCAAAACCATCCACTATGTCTTGCACATTTCCTAGACTCACTACCCTTCTTAGCAGAAGTCAATGGCCCTGCACACTTGGAGGACAGCAACTCCCACGGTTGATTTACCTACTCCAAATTGATTCCCCAGGGACTGGTAACTGTCTGGCATTGCAAGTTTCCGAACAGCGATCGCCACTTGCTTCTCCACTGTCAAAGCAGCTCTCATTTTTGTGTTGCTGAACTGCAGGGCAGGGGACAGCTCTCCACAAAGTTCCTGGAAGGTGGCCTTCCTCATTTGAAAGTTCTGCAGCTCCTGCTCATCATCCCATACCTGCAAAATTATGTGGTCCCACTAGTCAGTGCTTGTTTCATGGGGCCACAAATGGCACTCAAAGTGCAGCTGCTCTGTGACTGCCATCAGTAACTGTGAATTGTTTTTTTTAAAATGGCTTGTACCAGGGCTGCTTGCAGGGGAACACTATGTTCCATGCAGCAGACCCTACTTCAGCTCTGGAAATACTGCAGAAGGCATGAGTTCTATGAGATGCTCACAGCAAGAGTGCACAACTGAGCAGGCTCCATGCTTCTGGGCTTAAGGCATACGCGTGGCAGTTTTAAAGCGTGAAAACCACTGGGTCGTTTGTCATTGATGTGAGGAGCACAGTGCATCATGGGATGCTGCCGCAATGTTCCCATTCTCCGCTGCAACAATGTTTTGGTCACATGAGGCACTGCACAAACTTCCCAAAACACACTGTGGCAATAGCTTTAGGATAGTTACCCATGATGCACGTTACCCATGATGCACTGCTTGGTGCATTGATGCAAGTGCTGCTATTGAGGATGCACTCCATCGAGACAATGAGCATGGTGTGGCCACGCACAATCAACTTCATTAATTTGGGGGCTTGAGGTCAAATTAGATAAAGTCGACTTAATTTTGTAGTGTAGACAAGCCCACACTTCCTGGAAGAGGACCCCCTTGGAAAGGTCACATCAGCAGGTGTGATAACCCCCCTATGTGTGGAATGCTATCAAGCTTTGATGTATTTATATGAATAGAAACAATCTTTTTTTTTAATTTTCGAACACAACTTGATAGGCTAATTAGTCATGCACTACAGCACTGCCCTTCAACAATTTATTTCCATCAACAATATTAATCACTGCAAAGCAGATGTATTAGGGACAACCCAAGGTTAAAACAAATGATACAAAATAATGAACTAGAGCACAACATGATAACCTGGAGAACTTCTTGATTTATTATTCTGCAAGAGTCTGCTGTGGGCTTCTGCAGCAACGTTATGCAAGCCTATTTCCCTTTTAATCAGATAGGATCACCATGATCAGAGCCTTACTTTGCATTAATTTTATCTGCCTTTAGAGGTAATGTAACTGTGATAAGAGTCAATTAGTTTTGCACCATCAAGGAGGACAATGAAATGTGACTTGGCAAAATGAAGATAAAATTAACCATTTGCCTAAATAGGGCTATTCATTGTTTCTCTTGAAAAGCTTATTCTATATATGTTCAGCTCCATGAACTAAAGAACAGCTGAGGATATGCAAGCTTACTCAAAGAAACATGTTCTGGAATTAACATGACACTAGTCTAGTAGTAACAATGTCCAGTAATTCAGGGCTAACTTTCCATAAGCCATTAGATCTCTGTCTAAAGATTGTATTTCACACACCTGAATGTCTAAGTAGCACAGTGAGAAATGAACTAGCATTTCAGCTTTTGTAGTCTGGACTTCTTAAGTGAGAAGTGAAATTAGCTGAATGGTCTCAGTGAATTTTGGGGGGGATATAACGTAAGCATAACAGCATCCTCTTGTCACAACTGTCAATGTGCAGTCACTGCTTCAGAGTGAGCCTGTACTGGAATTGCTCACCAGGGTGAAGCAAACTGAAACTGTTTGGTAGACAAAAATGAAAAGCTATTTCTTACACTATAATGATACTTTGCACCACTACAGAACCTAGAATATAAATAGTTTAACATAAACCATGCATCACAATGTTTCTGTGATGTAGATAATTGCTACCCCCGTTTTATAGGTGAGAAAGGCTCATTTTAGAGAGTTAGCAGGATAATAATATGATCATATCTCCATGATCATAATCTGTACTATCTTTCAATAAGAGAAACCCTTTCTAAGTCCTTGTGACATTGATTTAAGGTAGGGGTTTCCAGTGAAGTCTATGGCAGTTTGGTGCCCAATGCCTATTGAAATTCAGTGAGATTTGGATACCTATGGCTCCTTTGAAATTTCCAGCCCAAAATTCTGCTGCCATTAGCTTCAGAAAAATCATCTTCTGAAGTCAGTGGAGTTACTCCAGATTTATACCAGCATAAGTGACAGTGGAATTTGACCCACTTTTTAAAATGGGGTTTTCCTGTGTTTTTTTTCATAGGTCTAAATTCTTACTGTTGGCTCATAACTTTTGCTAGTAGCTATCATTTTATTTGTTTAATTAATTTATTTATATTAATTTCATTAATTTTCATTTATATTAATTAATTTTGGATTAGGCCCTTAGTGAGAGGTCATATGTGCTTCTCTGCTGCTGTTTGGCTATAGTTCCTTTCTTGAGGACTTCTTTGAATCAATTTGCATAACTAATAATTTCATACATTTTAGGGTTTTGCACATTCAAAGCCCTCAGTGAAACCACTGGGAGTTCTGGGGTTGTGAAGAATGCAGGATCAGGTCCAATAACACACCGCAGTTGGACAGAACATAAAGGACAGGTAAATGTCATTTATTTAAAAAAAACCACAAGGAACAAACTAGCAAAAAGATGAAAAGTAATAATTTCAGATATAGAACATTTTCATCCAGTGACCTGATTAGGTCTGCTAAATAGTATTGTTTCCATAACAGAGTACAGGATTAACTGCAATGGATAGCCTCAGACTAAGAATACTGATCTAGGTAGAAGATAATTGTTTCTCAGGCTAGTGTTTCTGTACTGAAGTGTAAGCAAGGAGTCCTTCAGGTTACGAACTTCCATAGTCTCTTATAATCAAATCGATTTTCTCTGAACTTCTTTTAGAACCATGGACTATGAGACTATTAGAGAAATGGGATATTTTACTAACCCATCTAGATATAAGTTTGGGGATCTGCACCTTCTGAGACACTTCACAACATGGAAAAAGGTACTGTGATACTTGAAGTAAATTATTTTATTTTCCTGGATGCTTCTATATAGATGTCAATTCTAAAACACACTCATCCAGCTGGTGCTCAAATTCTATAGTTCGGGCATAGAGATAACATGATGATGAGACACATCAGAAAAAAACAAGATAGAAACTTAGACACATAAGATATTTTTAAATTGCCATGTATAGTTAAAATTAGCTTTTCTATGGAAATCAGAACCCTGGTTGATCTCCCCTCATTTTAAAATTTGCTGCCTTCTACATGTGGTATTGAACTGGCACCATTCTTTTCAAAAGCTGAGTAAATAGAAAGTTTTAAACTGCTTCAAGCAAAGGCACCCGCAGTGGCACTGAAATGGTGAGGCAATCTTAGCAATTTAATATTAATACTTATAACAGTTTTCATCTGTAGATCTCTTCAGTGTTTTACAGTGGTTTGTAAACATTATTATGTCCATATTACAGATGGGGAAAATGTGGCACGAAGTTAAGGTGTGAATATTCAGATACAAGTACTCAAACTCTAGGTGCCTCTGATTTTGAGCACTCAACTTCAGAAACCTACTGTAGGGCCAGAATTTCAGAGGTTGCTAAGAATCTTCAATTCCAATTAAAGTTGATAGGCGCTCCATGTTAATAGCAGCTCTCAAAATCAAGTGCATTAGTTGGGGGCACAAAAAAGGAGAACTCCAAAGTGAGTGAAAATGTTTGCATCATTGATTTAGCCAAAATCAGAGTGTCAGGAATGGAACCTCAGTCTTCTGGCTTCAAGCCTGTGCTCAGTCCACTATGTCACAGTCTTGTTCAAATCATCTTGATCTCATTTTTTTTTCCAGCATGACATGTGCATGTATTTAAGTGATCTGAGGGTTAAATACCAGAGTTAGGGAGAACTGACAAAACACTGATTAAAAGATGCATCATTTATAAGAGTGTAGGGGGTGGGAGAGTTTTTTAAATAGAGAAAATGAGAAAAAGAACAATCATTGTGTCCCACCCTATGGAAAACTCTGAAAGCATTCAAGCCAAAATGTACAAACCTGGGATTTTTAAAGTTTTATGCAACTAAGCTCTCATTGGGTTCAATGGAAGCAGGCTTAATTTGTGCCAAGGCTGAGCCCTGGCACCTCTAGGTTTGGCAGTTCATAGCCCTGGCACCTCTGGGTTTGCTGCATCAGTTATGAATGTAAAAAAATTGCTTGAGCCCTGGCATCTCTTCCATTACAAATTAAGCACTCAGGTCTTCCATAACTAGTCATAATCCTCTGTTTCTGACATTCCAGTTGGTTGCAGTGGAAAAGGATTGATTTGGGAGGGGAGGGAGGAGGGAAGATTAATGATCTCATGTATGGAATAAACAATAGGAACAGATGATATGATTCTGCTTTCATGCAAATGATTTTACCAATAGAGTACAAAAGGGAAGAAAGCAGAAAGTGTTTTTTCAAAGCTTTCCATAAGACATCAGCACTCTTTAAAGACTTTTTCTTGAGCATCACAGAGACTAAGGCCTTGTCTATACCTAAAACTTAGGCCAACTTAGCTATGCCACTCAAGAGTGTGAAAAATTCACACCCCTGAGAGATGTGCCTAACCCCACCATCCTATATAATGAAAGATAGATAAGTAAATAGCACAGACTGGTAGCTTGTATTCCCTCAGTCTGGCCCTATATCTACTTTATTTCTTAGGTTATTTGTATTTCATTTCAATTTGACATGAGTAGTGGGTTAGATTTTTATGACTAAAGAAACAATAACTCTGCATTTTTGGAGCTCTAGCCATAACAGCTGCAAAAAGTAAATTACTCATAGTAAAAACTGTCATAACAGAATATTCATGTGTATTAACAAATTATAACTTTTAGAATCTTCACTTCAAAGCTAAACAAACTTGAGAATTACAGGTCACTGACACAATACATTAGGTCTGAATTATTGTCCCATGAGAAATTCTTCAGTTCCCTTGTATAAGTTACAAATGTTCCACTTTGCAACAGAGTAGTATATTGGTTTAAGCATTTTCCTCTACCAGGGTAGACTCTGACAAACTTTCTTTCAAGCTTTGTGGTTATGTGCCATGAATATTGAACTAAGCTTTTATGTTGTCATGAAAATTTGGACATTGCTTTCTCACCCTTTGTGAACACTTTTTTTTATTAGATACTGAAAGAGCAAATCCTGCATTTATTAGCCTCTCTGTCAGTTAGATATAGGTGTTTTGCTAGCTACTGAACAGAGCACTGCCTTATCTTCAGGAAAACAGCATGGGTACCGAAAATACTCTCAGGTAATCTAGTGCAAAACCACATTACCCAAAAATGACTGTCTCGGGTTGCATGAACTATTGATTCAGAATTTCTGCTTTAGCACAAAGGATAAAAACACAAGCTTATGGAGAGGAGATACTATTATACAAAGAACAGTAAGCAAGAAAATAATGCTTAAGTCAATGCTGTGGATTCATCCCAATCAACTATAAAGCAAGCAATTAGCATATGGTACAGCAGGCAAATGGATACGGTTTATGGGCCTGATCCTGCTTCTATTGAAGTCAGTATAGGTTTTGCCTATTGGAGCAGGACTGGCCTATTTACTAACTAGTCAGCTAAAAGCAAAACAAGCCAGACTATGCAGAATGCTGCTGCTAAAAGCCTCTTTCTCTCCTGACATTCAGATCATGTTACTCCCTTCTTGAAACCTCTCTTCTAGCTTCCTCTTTCCATCAACATACCACCTATGTTCTTCCTAAACCACGCTCCCAACTATTCATTTCATATCTTTCCAGCCAGCTCCTAGGTTTAGGTTCTGGCTCTGTATGCCTGAACTGTACTGAAAATGCAGTTTAGAATATTACCTCTCCTGGACAGCAACTATATCTACATGTACCAAGTACAAAGTCATCGTTTCATAAAAAGCCAGTTTTGATAGGGCTGTTGGATCATCCATACTTTTACACCCAGAGAGAATGGTCCCAGCTGACCCACTTCAGTTCTAACAATATACTCGGTGCTTAAGAGTGTCAGACTCTATATTTGCTTTCTGCCTACAGCACAAAGCTGAGTAATCAGATTCAGACAAATTCATAGATTTCATTTTTTCAACCCAGAAGGGACCATTATATCATTTAGTTTGACCTCAGTTGTCTGTAATGAAACATTTGCTCTACATTAGGGGTAACCAAACTGTTTAACATTAGTTGGTCTTTATTTCATTTTGTATTAAATAGCTAGTTTAAATTTTTTTAGGGTGTGGGCCATCTACAGTAAATATTGTAGGCATTTCCCTCGCTGATTTTC
Organism: Mauremys reevesii; assembly: GCF_016161935.1. Classification (NCBI taxonomy): domain Eukaryota; kingdom Metazoa; phylum Chordata; order Testudines; family Geoemydidae; genus Mauremys; species Mauremys reevesii. The sequence continues at coordinate 56,429,695 of NC_052624.1, read as the reverse complement.
TCTGTGCCAGGTTGTCTTCTATTGCTGGTCCTCAATTCATATATTCATCACTTGAGCATTCTTAGAGAAATTAGAGATTTCAAAGGAAAGTCCACGCTGGGTTTTTAAAAATGGTAGCTCTTTTCACTTTTTTTCCTCCCCAAAATGGCTTATCTGTGGTATAATTTTATTTAGATTTTTACAGAAATATTTGTGCATTTTAATTCTTATGCCAATGAAGGATTAGAAAGTAGCTCTAGTTATTCAGTTTTCATCCAAGTATCCCCATGTAGAGGCAAATCTTATGGCCAAAATCCTGGAGAGTGGGCAGCAGCCATGCAGCTGAATGAGCATAAAGCATGTCCAATACCAGAAACATTCAGGATACCACAGGCGGAGCCTGTTCTTGCAAAAATAGTCAGATGTTCAAGGCTTGTGTACAGTACAGCTTCCAAAGGCAAGAGCAACATGTTCACTATAGTCATGGCAGCATATGTGGTCACAGGATTTTGGCTTAGCTCTATCCATTTTTCCTGAAACCATGCACCTAGTAGACATTGCGTGAATGTCCAGACACGCTGGTTAGGAATTTCTGCTAGTGCTCCCTAACAGGATTCTCTCTGGCCAAGTGCACTGCAGCTGGAGTGCTGGCTTTTGTCTCTTTGCACAGGTGCAGAAGGTACAAAATGGGGATTGACATAAGCAGGAATTTATTCACACTGACTGTGATATATGGAATATGGGTGACCACTTATATTATCAATACTAATATTACAAAATTGCAATAAATCCTATACCAGATATGCCATGTAAGGTATCATTGAAAAATATGTGATTTGCTAAATATGATAAGCTTGTTTATACGTATTTATTATCTTTATATCATGAGTTATAAATGTGTGGTATACTGATATCTGATATCACAAACTTGTGCTGTATATCTGGGTGACAGATTGGCATCAGTGCTATCCAGCCTGCTTGATGGCCCATCCAGGGGAATCAGCTGGTACAATGAACTCATTGAGAGAAGCTAGGGGATACAACTATGAGACAGCTGTGACCTATGTGCTGTGAGTTTGTGTTTAGGACAAAGGATGCACAAGTCTGATGGCAAAGGATAGAACAGGGGTCGGCAACCTCTAGCACGTGGCTCGCCAGGGTAAGCACCCTGGTGGGCCAGGCCAGTTTGTTTACCGGCCGCATCGGCAGGTTCGGCAGACCGCAGCTCCCACTGGCCGCGGTTCGCCATCCCAGGCCAATGGGGGTGGCGGGAAGCAGTGCGGGCGAGGGATGTGCTGGCCATGGCTTCCCGCCGCCCCCATTGGCCGGGGACGGCAAACCGTGGTCAGTGGGAGCTGCGATTGACCGAACCTGCCGATGTGGCAGATAAACGAACCGGCCTGACCCGCCAGGGTGCTTACCCTGGCAAGCCGCATGCCAGAGGTTGCTGACCCCTGGGATAGAAGAAGGAAGCTGCATCTTCATTTTATCTTCAATCCTATTTCTTACCTCCTGGAGTAACTTTTCTACAGACAGAAGCTTACAAGTCTGTAGGGGGACTAGGGGCCTTGCTAGTAGCATGAGGTGCAACTTACACCTGCAGAAAGTCCCTTCAGTAAGAGTAGCCCCTATTCTGGGCATCCTATAAGAATACTTGACCTACACTTCTTTAGTGTATGCTATAAAAGTTAAGATGAGGTTTTAAATTACAGTATTTACATTATCTGCAAATGAATACATTTGAGGACAAAAACTTAACTCATTTAGTTCAATAATATATAATTATGGTACAAGATTTGGCTTGTGGTTGTCTTGAATATGCATCATGGTATTAAATCTCATAATGTTTAAAATAACATTTGGATGCCTTACATGTGACACTTTTTCTAGATTAAACAAAGAAAACTTGAGTTAATAGAAAATATTAATCTTAAATGAAATCACATTTCTCTGAGACAAATCCATTCCTCCTGTAACCCATTTGCTTCAAAAACATTACACCAGAGATGAATTTAGCCATTCATCTATAAAATCAAGATAGCAAATTGGTGTAAGATTCTAGTTTTCTTTTTAAATATTTACATTGTAATGCAAAAGCTTGTGAGTTAATATTCTGAAGCCAATGTTTGTTTCACAGAAGAAATGGAATAAGCTGCCACCTAGAGTTGAGGCCTAGGATGATACTAATATTGTGTTATCGTGTTATGACAAGTCCAGCATTAGGATATTTCAGGAGCTAAGTGCCACTAGTCAGCACTAGGCTTTGAATATTGGCAAAGGGTTAGAAATTTGGTTCTGAGCCTAAATAAATGTGAGTTTGATGTGAGTAATTTCTTGACTGATATCAATCTGTTTCAAAGGCACTAAAGGATTGGGAATTATTTTTTAGAATCTATATTTCTCAAACAGTTTGGATTCCAAATGTAACAGCTGATCAGCAAAATGAACCAATATTTAAAAAACAGGCAGTCATTTTTCATTTCTTGATTATGAAAATTTCAGTATAGTGAGATTGGATGTACAGGTATGTCAAGACCTGACAACTTCATCAGCTGCTTGGTTTTTGTTTTTTTATTTTTCCCCCCCATAGGTGAATTCTGAAGCAGAGATAGTCCTATTGGCTTCTAAATCTACTAAATAAGAAATCTGAATATATATATATATATATGCATTCATATGTAAATGAGACATTTATTAATTATGATGCTAAAGGAGAGGGATTATAAGAGTTCTCTATAGCCCACAGAGGTTATGACAATTGATTGCAGTTGGAAAGTGCTGTATAAATTGAGAAAGTCACCAGAATACACACAATCTTCAAGTAATGGGAGGAGCTAGCCACTTCCTGAACCTCACATTTTTGGACTATTATCACATGCAAAATGATTAAATAAAGATTCAAAGTGGGCTTGATGCTTGGCCTGGGTGTTTGTGTAACCCCTGCCTGCTTGGTGTAGTGCTCTGTCCCCCTCTAGTGGCACTTAGCTCAGCTAGAGATTAAGTCTGCTACAGCCTTAGACCTGGTCTACACTGGGGTGGGGGTGGGGGATTGATCTAAGATACGCAACTTCAGCTACAAGAATAGCATAGCTGAAATTGACATATCTCAGATCGACTTACCTCCTGTCCTCACAGCGCGGGATCGACGGCCATGGCTCCCCCGTCGACTCCGCTTCCGCCTCTCGCCCTGGTGGAGTTCCGGAGTCGACGGAGAGCGCGTTCAGGGATCGATTACTGCCCGCTGATCCGGTGGGTAGTGTGGACGTACCCCTAGCTAAGAGACAGGGCTTTTAGCTCATGCATTTAGCTCCAGAGGTCTCTGGTTCAGTCCTGCCCACTGACGACCGGGGTCTGTCAGTGTTACACTTACTTCCTTTTAGGGGCCTCAGGCCAGAACTCCTGGGAGAGGGCAGATGGGGTCCTATCCAATGGACCATACCAAAGTAAAACAAGCCACAGCTGCCTTCCATTCATAGTAGCAAGAAAAGATCATAGATTGATCGATACATTTCTTTGAAATGTTCTAGAATTTATATACATGAGATACTTTGCCCATTTTAAACAAAGGTGTTTTACAAAGATGGACAAGTATTATCTGCATTTGGGGAAAGGGATACACAGAGTGGTTAAGAGACTTGCCCAAGGTCATACAGCAAATCTATGGTAGAGTTGGAAACAGGCCCCAAGTTTCCTGAATCGCCCTTCTCTGCTCTACCTGCCAGAACAAGCTGCCTTTCTGGCCACAGACAATAAGTTTATTATGGACACCATTATAAGTAAAAAATGGCTTTTAATTCTTTTGCCATTTTATCAAACAGCAGCTTTGGACTGTTTGGACCAATTAAATTCAAAACAGCCTAATTCATAATCATATTCTACCAAGAGTACATACAAATCATAGAGTTTGATGTGCATGGTATATAATGATAACAAAGTGTGTGAAATTGAGTGAAAAATTGTTTGTAAAGAAGTCATGCCAGCAAGGAAATGAATGAGGGACCTTTTGCACCAAACACAGGACTAGTTATTGAGCTAAAAGAGAATCTGTTGTCTTCTGTAAGACTTGCAATCAAAGGCCAAGGAGGACACCAAAGAGTATACTGGTGCTCTAGGAGTCCCCTCTGACAGTTCATTAATGATGAATTGAAGTGTGTATGCCCTTAGACTATGGCCTGTGAGTTGGAAGAGTGATTACTTGTGCAGGGGTCAAAAAGGGCATTCTAAAACAAGTATTCTTTTTATACTTTTGTGGGGAGCAATGTGCTTTGCTCACATATTTACAGAAAATTGTTGTTGTGGCACTTTTTATTTTATTTAGAGAACTAAATTATAAAGGAAAACTATACAGAATGAGTTCACAATGATTAGGGCACTCTATCAGATTGTCATCCTGGTTTAGTATCCCAGTATACTATTATTATGATAAACAATAATGCCTCCTATTTAACTTTAGTTTCGATTGTACTTACAATAATCGATAAACACAAATCTAGGGCTTGAGCCAGACATTCTAAGTCAAACAAAGCTCCCATTAATTGTCATCGGTGTAAACACTATAATATGAGACCCAAACTGGCTTCAGGCATTGTACAATAAACTGTTTATGGAACTAATAGCTGTGTCATCTTTCTCCCAAATCAGTATTCTTTCTTTTTTTGATATTGTCAATGACTGTCTTTTTGTGCACGTCTCTATCATTTTACCAAGCCTAACATGAATAGAAATGTTCACGATTCTTAAAAGAAATTCAACGAGAACACTTTGATTCTTGTTTAGAAAGTACAAAAAAGAATGCTTAAACAGCAGCATTGATCGAATACATGGATCCACAATGTGAACTGACTGTAAACCAGAGTGTAACTGAGCATTCTGGGACAAATTCTGCTTTCACTTCAGTGTATGTAAATTCACTGACCTTGACCTTACTTTCAGTGTCCAAATGCAAAAAATTAACAATATATAATATAAGTACATTTGAATTTTTCAAATGATTGATGTTTAAATAATCGAAGTCAGTAGTTTCCAAACTTTTTCAGTTGTGGACCTCTACAAAATTTCAAATGACGGGGCAGACTCCTTTGGAAATCTTAGACATAGCAAGTTGAAACCATAGAAAGGTGGCTAAGACAATCTTACATGGACTTTTGGACATAGTCTGCGGCCCCCACAGGTTGAAAACCACTGATCTAAGATGTTGTTAAATGTAGTGATATTTACAAATTTATGAATATTTTGAATCTCTCTCAGACCCATTATTATTTATCATTCTTTAAATTTTTTATTGTAGTAGCATCTAGAGACCCCAATCCAGATGGTTGCCCTATTGTGCTAGTTGCTGCACAAACATATAGGATGACATGGTCCTGTCTCAAGGGCTTTATACAGTAACTCCTCAAAGTCATCCCGGTTAACGTTGTTTCGTTGTAATGTTGCTGATCAATTAGGGAACATGCTCATTTAAAGTTGTGCAATGCTTCCGTCTAACGTCGTTGGGCAGCCACCTGCTTTGTCCACTGCTTGCAGGAAGAGCCGCCCATTGAAGCTAGCTGGTGGGGGCTTGTAACCAGGGTGGACCGGCAGCCCCCCATCAGCTCCCCATATCAGTTCCCTGCTCCCCTAAATTCCCTGTGCTGCAGCCACCCAGCAGGCTATCAATCAGCAGTTCAGCTCTCCCTCCCCCCACTGCCATGTGCTGCTCCTGCCCTCTGCCTTGGAGCTGCTCCCTGAGACTCCTGCTTGCTGTGCGGGGCGGGGGGGGGAGGGAGTGGGGCTAATGTCAGGGTGTCCCCTTCCCCCCTGCTCCTGCACCCCACTTACCCCTTCTCCATATAGAGCAGAGAGGGGACATGGATGGAGAGAGCTTGGGGCAGCAGCTGCTGTCTCAACTTCCTGATCCACTTAAGAGGGGGTCAGCTTACTTAAAGAGGCAGTGTGCATCTCTCTCTCCCACACACAAGGTGTGTTTCTGTTTCTGTCTGCTATGCTGTCTCCCCTCCCTCATGTTCATGCTGCCTTGTGTGAGAGGCTACATTAACAACAATGTGTTAACCCTTGAGGGCTCAGCCAAGCACTAGTTCATCATTTAGCAGCAAGGCATTCCCTGGGAAATATCCCTCACTCTTCCACCCTCTAACTTCACCACCTCAACAAAGCTTCACAATCATCATAGCTGTGAACAGTATTAAATTGTTTGTTTAAAACATATACTGTGTGTATATCTATATAATATATAGGTTTTTTGTCTGGTGAAAAAAATTTCCCTGGAACCTAACCCCCCCATTTACATTAATTCTTATGGGGAAATTGGATTCGCTTAACATTGTTTCGCTTAAAGTCGCATTTTTCAGGAACATAACTACAACATTAAGCTAGGAGTTACTGTAATCTTTCTGCCTAAAGGTCAAGGAAACACAACTTATTTTCTTATGGAAGAGTTTGTGATATTCTTTGGCCTGTACAGGGAATTGAGCTGAGTGAACCTCTGAAGCACAGAATGAGCTTACTTTGCTAGGGTGAGTGTGTAACCTACAACCATGCAGTATAGCACTGTAGTGTTGGCTGAGCCATCTAAAGGGGTTGATGAGCCTCCCAGTCTTGGATAACAGGGGTGGACTTTTTTAGGTCAGGCACATAGAGCCTCATGCTTTTTGAGCCAAAGGTCTCAGGTACATGCCCCACTGCTGACAACCCACCCGGGGTGTGTTACATATGGAGAGTTTTTATTTAACACTTAGATTATTTTTTAATTTATACATTGCATAATGCTAATACAACAGGCTGTGTTGACTGCACCTTGCAGCTCCCTGCCTTCCATGACATAGAATGGGGTTTGGTCTCTGTAGCCATACCCCACATCCTGATGTAACAATGGCAGCTACTCTGTGCATTTCTCCAGTGCTCTATTAGTTGCTCCTTAAGCACACAGTTCTACTGCTTTTCAATAGAACTTATACTCCTAAGTACTTTGATGCTTTTGAAAAGCCACTAGATCACTGCCAGCATTAAAGCAACTCCAGAGGTTTGTATAATGGGTAAAGTATCCAATTTCCATCCAACATACATATTATTCAATACCTCTTTACAGTCAAAAATACCTTTTGCTACTTATCTTGCATTTCTGAGTGCAAGAGTTGAGTAGCAAGATAGTAATGAAAACAATGGGACTGACCAACCCCCAGAGCTCAAACCCATGAGTTAGACCACCAAAAAATAATAATTGTCTCAATCAGAGCTTATTTTTAAAAAGAAGATCATAGTGTGGTTTTGGTTGTTCCTGCCCATCCCCTGTGTGTATTTGTGTGTGTGTATTAGTGCTGTCAGCGCTCCCAAGTGTATTGAGTATAGTGAGTTTAGCTCCTGCTGCAGGAGCTCTCACTGGCTGCCAGCTTATCCATAAACTTCAAAATATTAATTAATTTTGTGTCTTCCCCACCTGACACCTGCCTATCCTCCAGTCAGTAATTAATTCTGTTCTCCCAGAACCCACATCAATTATTCTGCCTCTATCCCCAAACCTCCACATCAATTCTGCCTCTGTATCAATTCTACGTCAAAGTTGCCACATCTTTTTGTCCCATTCCTGCCAGCCCTTCCTCTGCTCCTCTTACAACTCCTGGGGCCCTGCAGGGCTGGGGGGCAGCTGGAGAGGGTTCACTTCTCGTCTTTCCAGGGTTGGGAGGCAGCTGCAGGGCTCTCTAACCCTTCTCTCCCTCCTCAAGGCAGCTCCAAGGGCCCTTCACACCTGCCCTCCCTTCCTACACCCAGTGTTGCAGGGAGCATGAGGGCGGGGGACCAGCACTAGACACAACAGAAGGCCACAGAGCTGTGGCCTGCTGACTGGAAGATTGAATGAAGAGGTTATAACAACACTCTTACCTTTAAACCTTTTTACTGGACTGTGCCTAAGGGCTGGGTTAGAAACTGTCAGTTAATCTCTTTATCATTCTTAAAGCAGTTGAGCCTAGGGTATTTCTGGCAGCCCTAGCGTAGAAATTCTTTGTTGTTTCATCATACACACTGAATCTTTTAGGAACCCACTGGAGGAACTACAGCCTGTAAAACCTTGTGCTTGGAGTATCTACAGCTCTTGCCTCTGAGCTTGTGTTATACCAAACCATGTCTAGTTGGCAGCCGGTTTCAAGCGGAGTGCCCCAAGGGTCGGTCCTGGGGCCGGTTTTGTTCAATATCTTCATTAATGATCTGGAGGATGGCGTGGACTGCACTCTCAGCAAGTTTGCAGATGACACTAAACTTGGAGGAGTGGTAGATACGCTGGAGGGTAGGGATAGGATACAGAGGGACCTAGACAAATTAGAGGATTGGGCCAAAAGAAATCTGATGAGGTTCAACAAGGACAAGTGCAGAGTCCTGCACTTAGGACGGAAGAATCCCATTCACTGTTACAGACTAGGGGCCGAATGGCTAGGAAGCAGTTCTGCAGAAAAGGACCTAGGGGTTACAGTGGACGAGAAGCTGGATATGAGTCAACAGTGTGCCCTTGTTGCCAAGAAGGCTAATGGCATTTTGGGCTGTATAAGTAGGGGCATTGCCAGCAGATCGAGGGATGTGATCATTCCCCTCTATTTGACATTGGTGAGGCCTCATCTGGAGTACTGTGTCCAGCTTTGGGCCCCACACTACAAGAAGGATGTGGAAAAATTGGAAAGAGTCCAGTGGAGGGCAACAATAATGATTAGGGGGCTGGAGCACATGACGTATGAGGAGAGGCTGAGGGAACTGGGATTGTTTAGTCTGCAGAAGAGAAGGATGAGTGGGGATTTGATAGCTGCTTTCAACTACCTGAAAGGGGGTTCCAAAGAGGATGGATCTAGACTGTTCTCAGCGGTAGCAGATGACAGAACAAGGAGTAATGGTCTCAAGTTGCAGTGGGGGAGGTCTAGGTTGGATATTAGGAAAAACTTTTTCACTCAGAGGGTGGTGAAGCACTGGAATGGGTTACCTAGGGAGGTGGTGGAATCTCCTTCCTTAGAGGTTTTTAAGGTCAGGCTTGACAAATCCCTGGCTGGGATGATTTAGTTGGGAATTGGTCCTGCTTTGAGCAGGGGGTTGGACTAGATGACCTCCTGAGGTCCCTTCCAACCCTGATATTCTGTGATTCTATGATTCTATGTAAGGGGCTAGTACACCACAACACTCGTGACACCCTGCAGTGGGGTTACACTGGTGTAAATCTGGAGTAATTCCATTGATTTGTATCAGTGTAAAGCAACAGAACTTGGCTGGCATTAGAATTATTCAAACACAGAGATTTACAAACTGTGGGGTGTGCCCAGGGGCGGCTCTATAAATTACGGCGCCCAAAGCAGGGCGGCGCGCTGCGCCGCCCTTCCCCGGTCCCGCGGCCAGGGCAGAAGTGTCTGCGGCGGGTGCGCTGGTTCGCGGCTCCGGTGGAGCATCCGCAGGCATGCCTGCGGGAGCTCCGTCCGAGCCGCGGGACCAGCACGCCCGCCACAGTCATGCCTGCGGGAGCTCAAGCGGAGCCGCGGGAAGAGGGGACCCTCCACAGTCATGTCTGTGGCAGGTCTGCTCGTCCCGGGCTCTGGTGGACCTCCCGCAGGCATGACTGCGGAAGGTCCGCCGGAGCCAAATGCCGCCCTGCCCCGACAATGCCGCCCCACGCGCCTGCTTGGTGCGCTGGGGTCTGGAGCCGGCCCTGGGTGTGCCCACTTAGGGGGCATGGAGGAACATTCGGGGGTGGAGGGGAGTGAGTGAGCGGCAACACCAGGCAGCTTGGGCCAGCCCTGCTCAGGGACTGAGCGCCACCTCCACCCCTGACTCACCTCAGCGGGCCACCCAGCCTGTGGGTCAGTGTCAAAATCTGCCGCAGCTGTGCTGATTTCTGCCCCCGGCAGCCTCCGCCCCCAGTGCTAGCTCTGCCCCCAGAGACTATTGCACACACCTTCCCCCACCCTGAAAACCTGAGGGGGAGGGGCAGGTATTAGTGGAGGGCACAACCAAAAATTGTAACTGAAAGAGGGAGGGGGGGAGACTCAGCTCAAAGTTTGAAAACTGCTGTTCAAACAAATCTCTCCGTTATGGTTTTTAGAAGTAATACACATCTGCTATGCAGTAATCTACAGTTAAAATGTAATTAACATGTTCTAACCACACTATCTAGTTGTCTCTAAAGCATTTCAGTTAGAAAGAATAGAGCCATTTTGATGCATTCAGCAAGTTACTATATAAAAAACCTCTGCAGAGGAAGACAGGATGTTGCTTATAGATCAGTGATCATGGTTTGTGTAGGCTTATGAAGTCATGCTCATCCAAGCAGTAAATTACTTTTTGGACAGAATTAATCACCTCAGAGAGTTGTACCTCTTTTTGAAATAAAATTATTGACAGCTCACAGTGTTGGAAGACACATTGCAGTTCGCTTTACATCAAATATAATTATTTTGCATTTGATAGCTATACATAACAATGACAAATGATGGCTTCCTTACTTTTACCGCACTCCTCTATTATACTTTTCAATCTGTTTCTTCCCTCTCCCACGCGCTTACAGACTACATATTCTTACACTCCCTTTAATTTTATATAACCTGGTGACATCAAAAAGAGATTTGAAAAGCTGTTGGCAGATAATAACATCTCGTACATTTGGAAATGTTTGTCAGCTTTCATTGCTTATCAATGGCACATTTTTTAAAAGTAGAAGTAGTATTATAAGGAAATGTTTCTTCTGTCTTTTTAATGATTAGTTTAAGGCTCTATTCTGCCTGTTAATTGTACCTATGCAAGGTTGGCATAATTTAAATGTAATAAAGGTGTTCTATAACAGTGGTTTTCAAACTTTTTTTCTGGCAACCCAGTTGAAGAAAATTGTTGATGCCTGCGACCCAACGGAGCTGGAGATGAGGGGTTTGGAGTGTGGGAGGGGCTCAGGGCTGGGGCAGAGGATTGGGGTGCAGGAAGGGCTGCAGGCTCTGGGGTGGGGCTGGGGATGAGGGGTTTGGGGTGCAGGAGGGGGCTCTGGGTTTTGGTGGAGCAGGGGACTGGGGCGTTGGGTTGGGGTGCAGACTTACCTTGAGTGGCTCCCAGTCAGTGGCACAGTGGGGTGCTAAGGCAGGCTTCCTGCCTGTCCTGTACTGCGGACTGCGCTGCACCCTGGAAGTGGCCAAAAGCAGGTCCGGCTCCTAGGCGGAGGTGCGCAAGTGGCTCCACATGGCTCTTACCTGCAGGCACGTGCCCTCCCCCCCCCCAGCTCCCATTGGCTGGGAACCGGAGTGTGGAGCTGGTGCTTAGGGCGGGGGTAGCATGCGGAGCCCCATGCCTCCTGCCTAGGAGCCAGGCCTGCTGCTGGCTGCTTCTGCGGTGCGGCGTGGTGTAAGAACAGGTAGGAACTAGCCTGCCTTAGTCGGGAAGCACCGCCCACTGGACTTCTAATGGCCCAGTCGGTGGTGCTGACCAGAGCCACCACAACCCAGTACTGGGTCACAACCCGCAATTTGAAAACCACTGTTCTATAAGGTATTCTTCTAAGAATTATGTATATTTAACCTGGACTAGGAACATGTGGGTCTTTGTCCCTTTCTAGTGTCTGGTTCACATAGTGTGTTTCCTGCTAACAGTCATAGCCCTCAGTTACAAAAGTTATGCTCAGTGTGGATGCTGAAGTCCAGTAGACCTCAGATATTTGGAACAAACAGCCCCTGGCTAGGGAAATATGTAAGCTACACAAGGAAAGTGTGGATCTTTGTCCTCCTCTAGTGGCTGGTCCACATAAATTTTTTAATTTTGCTATGGCTTCCACCTGAAGGACTAAGGCCAGATTTTTAAAGATATTTAGGCACCTAAAAATGCAGATAGGCTTCTAGTTGAATTTTCATTGGCACTAGGTGCCTAGGCGCTTTTGAAGATTCCACTAGGTGCCTATTTGCATATTTAGGTGCCTAAATACTTTTAAAAATCTGGCCCTAAGTCCATTAGCTCACATAACAGACTCTCATATTTTTAGTTATGTAGGGTCTGGGTTCAGCTCCTACTGATGAGCCAGATGGTGTTGGTCCCATAAACATCCTGAGAAATTGCCGGGTGTGCATAAATAGATGTTTATTTTAAAAGGGAAGAGAAGGAAGTAAATAAGGATTCAAAGGGTAAACGGATTCAAATGACCAAGTCATATATAGGGCCACTGTCTCCTCCCAGTCACACTCCAGCAACACTGCTTACTTTAATGGAGCTACAGTACTGTCAATGGAAGGAAAATTTGGCCCATTCTCTACGTTTTTTGAACTTTCAGAAAAATTGAAAGTGTACATTAAATCTGCTTCCAGAGAGATGGAGGAGGGGAGAGGGGGGAAGAAGCAGAACTTATAAACACACAGGGTTAAATTTTGCAATCAATTATGCTTAGACCTGCTCAGGAATTTTCCAGTGGAATGATTTCCCAGTGGGAAATGAAGTTGCCCCAAAACCAACATTTTTATTTTGCTGAAAATTTTCAGTCAAATGAAACATTTCATTTTGAGTCCATTTGATACGAAGTGGAATATTTAGGTTTTTTTAACTGACCTATTAAATTTCAAATTAGCTCAACAAAATATTAAACTGCATTTTTCTATCAGGGTACATTGCCTTACGGTTGTAGTTCGACCCGTTTGCTGCAATGGGCTGAGCTCCTGGAGGACTACATCTCCCATAAAGCAATGCACTGATTTCTCTCTGACCAAACTGTAATAGACATCACATGACTTTGGATGCATTATGGGAGATGCAGTACTGCCAGGGAGACTGGGCCATAAGGATGAATAGGAGCATCAAAGTCTGGAACTACAGTTCTGATAAGGCAATGCACCTTTGACATGAATCTAAACAAAGTTTTTTGGATCACTTCAGCAAACTGAAACAAAACATTTCAGTTTTGGGAATATCTAAATATTTAATTTTGATTGAAAATGTTAAAACAAAACATTCCAGCATTTCTGTACAGAATTTTTTTGAATTTCTGTTCTGCAGAAAATTTTGACATTTCAACTTTTTGTTCCATTTCAGGATAAAAACAAATGTTGAAATATCAGAATGTCCTGTGGAATTAAAATTCCAAATTTTGTATAGTTCTAGTAGTTATGCTGGTGTCAGTTTAGTGCAACTCTGCTGAAGATATGAAGCCTTTATGGACTCACACACCATTATAACTGAAAATGTGTCCCTCTATTTGCCAAACACACAGGCTGATGCTTACTTGTCTATAAACTTTTCTTTGCAAGCAAGAGCCTGGCAGAAAGCAAACATGCATGTGCAATTAAGGCATAAAAGTCTATATACATCCCTGAGTATTTACTGCAAAGTTCAACAAATGAAAGGGAAACATTACAAAGAAAATTTCATCACAGAGAATAACATCTATTCCTGCTTCATTTTAATAGCACCCTAAAACAATTACTGTGTTACTAAACTTCACATATTGGGCCAACTTCATCATTTATCTCCCACAAAATCAATGTGACTTCAGAGATGGTCCTGTGTGGAACAGATGTTGTTGTATAGTATGGATACAAGATGTGTCTGCAAAGGTCAAATTGGAATTTGGGACTCTGGGTTGTTACCACACAGCATAACAGAAAAGCTGCAGGCTGAAGTCAACAGCAGGCCCTGGTTCCTGGTGCTAAATTTATATAGTCTTAAGAAATTCATTTAATTGCCAAAGAAAAACTCTCTGCTTTATTGGGAAGAACAAGGTACCCAGTAAACCAACACATACTTCTGCTTTACAATTTCAAAAGTCTATTTAAAAAGTACAATTAGTTTGTGTAAATAAGCCCTTTCTTAAGGGGCTAAGCAAAGAAGCTTTTGTATCTAACTTCACAAGGCAGGACAGGATCTGTTTTCCCAAGCATAAAGTAGTACAATGTTATCAATTAAAAATAATATTAAAATTTTGTTGGAGTTCTTTCTTAAGCCTTTAAATAAAATAAACTATTTAACTGTAATGAGTAATTTAGATAAACCATGCTCTGATTGTCACAGAATGGGAGAAATTAGATACTACTTGATGTGTAATCCTGATGGTACAAGGCAAGACTTCCACAAGGCAGACCAGGAAAAGGCACCATAAGCCTGATTAAAATGGGGGGGAGGGTCTTTCCATTTCCACATGCCACACTTTACTGTCTCTCTTAGCAGGAAGATGTACTCCAGAAACTGATGAAGCAGTGTAACATTGAAAGTAACTATATGGTGCTCTTACAGATTATCCTACATGTTTGACTGCATAGGTTGTTAGGTTTTGGAGCAACTGCTTAGTAGTAATGAAATTCTTTGTTGGAAGCTCAGCATATTGCCAATTGGTTCTCCCTGCCTTCATCCCTCTGACTGAATCATTTAGTAGGAGCAGAGCTGCTGCCTACAAGTTCCACACAAGCAAACAAAGCCTGCACAGTACATGGTGTCAAGTTGCATATAGACTAGCCAGGTGGAGGAAGGGTAAGTAGATACACCTTGTCATTGACAGATGGGGACATGGTATATTAGTTAACTGTAATTTTCACACAATCCTGACTAGCTATTTGTGGGTGGGTGGGTGAGGAGGAAAGTGGTGAAAAAATGGCCTTCTAAATCTTCTGATTGTGCCCCATTTTGCACCAATGCTGAATAGGGCAGAATTTAGCCCCAAAGTAGAGAGTTTAGGATAAGTGACTCTGTCCAAAATGTCATAACAGGAAGAAATCTTCAGAACGTATGAACATATTTTTGTATTATTGTAATTAGTCAAATCTGGAAACAATGGAGATAGATTGTTAACTTGTACATTATATCTTATTATAAAACAATTCTGTGATAACATTAATTTTGCTAACCCACAATTTATTTGGCACTTCTGCAGGAGGCAGGAGAAATTAGTCTGAAAAATGTATAATTAGATTTAATTATCTGTATTGTTGTATTAAAGAAGGAAGACAAGTCTTATGTTTTGGCACATTCCAAAATGGAATATTATACACTGAGGAAATACATTTCTTCAGTACCTTACTAAATTGGTTACTTTTTGCTGAATTGCACACAGTAAATAGATCAGATGTCATTATAATTCATAGCCCCTATTAAGGCCAACTTTTTCTGTGAAGCCTACAAGAAATTAGCCATCTACGACTTTGTTAAAAATAAAAATCTACATAATACCTTTGATTCACCTTGCTCTGCAGTAGCTCTCATTCAGTCACTATTATTTTATTGGTGGTACCTCTGTCCTTCCTCCTCCCTTCTGTCTTGTTATTGTCCTCATTTAGAGAATGTTAGAACTTAGGCTTGGTCCACACTACATGCTTACTTCAGTACAAATATGTCACTCAGGGGTGTGAAAAATCCACGCCCCTGAGCGACATAGGGTATGTCTACACTACCAGATTAGTTCGATTTAACTTAATTCGAATTTGTGGAATCGACCTTACAAAGTCGAATTTGTGTGTCCACACTAAGGACACTAATTCGATTTTGTGAGTCCACACTAATGGGGTAAGCATCTACATTGGAAGCGGTGCACTGTGGGAAGCTATCCCACAGTTCCCGCAGTCCCCGCTGCCCATTTGAATTCTGGGATTTCCCCACAATGCATGCTGGGGGGAAAAATGTGTCGAGGGTGGTTTTGGGTAACTGTTATCATTCAACGTGCTTTCGGACGTCTCAAGGGGAGATGGAGGAGCTTACTGACTCGCTCGGATCTCAGCGAAACCAATATCCCCATTGTTATTGCAGCTTGCTGTGTGCTCCACAATCTCTGTGAGAGCAAGGGGGAGACCTTTATGGCGGGATGGGAGGTTGAGGCAAATCGCCTGGCTGCTGATTACGCTCAGCCAGACAGCCGTGCAATTAGAAGAGCCCAGCGGGAAGCGCTGTGCATCCGGGAGGCTTTGAAAGCTAGGTTCCTCAGGGAGCAGGGTAACCTGTGACTGTTCAGTTTCTTTACAGAGAAGCTGAACCTGCCCCTGCTTCAGTTACTGTTGACTTTCTTCTGCGGTTACATACCCCGTTCACCACGTTTCCCCCCTTCCAACACACGTTTAAAAATAAAGTTAATGGAACATTGTTAATTAACAACGTTTTCTTTATTAATGAATTCGCATTAAAGGGTTGAAACAGGGACGCAGACTGTGGTGGGTAGGGTGTGCAGTGATGTTAACACCGCTTCTACACTCGAGGAATGATAGGCTCCTGCTCCTAGGGCGGTCTGCAGTGCCGGACTGGTTGTTTCAACGGAGCCTGCCATCCCTCCTTTTCGGGACTCTGTGTGCGGGGGCTACGTGACCTTGTGGCGGGGGAGGACGGTTACAGATTCCCCTGCTGCGTGGCTCTGTGGTCTGGGACAAGGACCGCTGCATAAATTCTGTAACCGCCCTCCCATGCCACAAAGTCACGTACCCCACACCCACACAGAACATGGAAAACACCTCCCAGACCGACCAGGGTGCCTACTGACTGCACTGCGTGTGTGACCTGCTGTTGATCCTGCCCCCGTGTCTGTACCCTGGTAAAGGTGACTGTCCTATGCAATTAACAACCCCCTTCCCCCCCTTCACAGACAGTCTTCTGTAGAAAAACTTGACGGAAATAGTAATTAACAGCAAACTACTTTTAATAATCAACTACACAGTTAGGGGATGAAACTGGGATTGGGGCTTCGGTGAGCCAGGAAGGGAAGGACTTCTCAACATTTAGGGAATGCGAGCCTTCTTGTATTTGTGCACTCTGCAGGGGTGCAGTGACAGTTTTCACGGCCCCTGTCACCCCTCCTTCTTGTTACTTTGAGTGATGGGGGTTTGGGACTTTGTGGCAGGGGAGGGCGGTTGCAGATACAGTTCAGGGGGGGCTCTGTCCTCCTGCCTGCGGTCCTGCAGAATATCCACAAGGCGCCGGAGCATGTCAAATTTTCCCTGGGCATTTCCTGTGTGGCTGGTCAGAACATCCAAGCTCGGACTGCTGTCCAGAGCGTCAACAGAGTGGTGCACTGTGGGATAGCTCCCGGAGCTACTAAGGTCAATTTCCGTCCACACATAGCCTAATTCGACATAGCCATGTCGAATTTAGCGCTACTCCCCTTGTCGGGGAGGAGTACAGAATTCGAACTAAAGAGCCCTCTAGGTCGAACTAATTAGCTTCCTGGTGTGGACAGCTGCACGCTTAAGTCGAATTAACGCTGCTAAATTTGACATAAACTCTTAGTGTAGACCAGGCCATAGTTATACCAACCTTAACCTCCCGTGTTGAAAGTGCTATGTCATCGGGAAAGCTTCTCCCGCCTACATAGCTACCGCCTCACGCAGAGTTGCAGTTATTAAGTCGATGTGAGAGCTCTTTCCCATCGGCTTATAGCATCTTCACCAGACATGCCACAGTGGTGCTGATGTCAATTTGTCGTGTAGACCTGCCCTTAGTTTGGAAGCTCCTTGGGACTGGAATCATATCTTTTATCTGTATTGGGAGGTGTCCTTTGGAGCAGGGAAAGATGTATGGGTTTTTCAAAAGCACTCAATGTCAGCCTAACTCTTCTCCCATTGAAGTCAATGGTACAGGATTTTACTTTCAGAGAAGAGGGCAGGCAAGATCATTTTGAGGTCTGATTAGCAGCAAGGGTCTTCAAGTGACTGATCAGTCCAAGCTGAGCCTTTGTGGCTTCCTGCATAATAGAAGTGGTACTATAGAGCATTATGCTAGCTCCCCAATCCTTGGACAAGACATTACCCAGCTTGCTCAATAGATATAGTAACCAGGCTCTTAAGAATTATGCTCAGCAATTTTAAAGGTGTTACAGAGGCTGAGCCATGAGCCATCTGTTGTCATCCAGGGTGGCAGAGGGATAGTTCAGTGGTTTGAGCATTGGCCTGCTAACCCCAGGGTAGTAAGTTCAGTCCTTGAGGGGGCCATTTATGGATCTGGGGCAAAAATCTGTCTGGGGATTGGTCCTGCTTTGAGCAGGGGGTTGGACTAGATGATCACTTGAGGTCCCTTCCAACCCAGATATTCTATGATCCAGGGGATGCACAGAGGGAGTTAGTGTGGCCCTAGAATTAGAGGAAGTCCTCAAATAGCACAGTCCCCAGCCCAATGGGAGTGTACAGAGAAATATGAAACAAAACTCAGGAGTATCACTATGAAAGCCTCAGCTGGTATAATTAAAGAGCCACCTTGCCTCTGACATGCTGTCAGTAAGAGAACTTCAGAGAATTTCCTAAAAGGACAACTGGACACTTGTATACCTTTGTAACCATTACCAGGGCAACCTGGGACAATGAGAATGAAGAAAGAGCTCTTCATCTCAGATGTTAGTTGCTCTTTACATTTTAGGATGGGCTGTGGGTTTTGTCCTTCAACAGATGCTGATGAAACCCAATGCCCCATTTGTGCCAAGTAATTCTAGAAATACATAAAGGAGAATAATTGTTTAACAAATTCAACTAGAAAATGTATAGTAATTCTGTTATTTAGTTATTGCTGTCTGTTTGACAGGTGTTAACTCTGTTAGGTATAGACTTGGTTGCTATTAAATAATTTTACAGATGTATGCACGTATTACTAGCTTCCTCATTCGCTTGTATAGATTTTTATTTTTAATTTGTAGTCATTTCTTAAACTAAGCAATGAGGGTAGTCATGTTACAGAGGATTTAATACCCCAAATTAGCTCCCTACGGGCTCACAAGGGAAAGGGAAAAAAGGATAAATGTGACTAATAAAGGAAATTCAGACAAAGTATTGTACAAGTTGGCACAATAAAGAAGCCTGCGATATCACTATATTAATGTTGGAAACATGGGAAAGCAGCAGGAACGGCTACAGGTTTTCATGCATGAAAGCAATTACAGTTCAATTGACAGAGACAAAGTTGGATAAGTCACATCACTGCAATGCATATATCATTCCATGCTCCAGTCCAGGACAGCTGGGCCATGGACGTGGCTGACTGACTACATTACATGGAGAAGATCCATACACAATGCGCTGCTTATGTGGCTAGATCTTGAGTATTTCAGCAGGCACAGAGAACTCACTATTAAGAATGGTCTGTATATTTGTGACTCTTCTTTGCTTTTGGTGCCCAGCCACATGATTGGTGAATGCAAAGCAAATACTGCTTGTGTGAAAATTGCAAGTTTTTCCATGGGCAAAACTGTGTGTTTAGGTGTAAAGACTGGGGCTTAATTCTCCATTGCATTACTGCCTTCTTACAGTGGTTTAACTTCATTCATTTACTTCCAGTAGAGTTGCATCAACTTGAAAGGCTCATTGGAAGTGATGTAGTGCTAAATTTTATAGTGCAGGAGCCTTGCAGAAATAATCTCAAGATGGTAATTCTGTCATGTGAGACAGTCTACAACAGTGGTGGGCAACCTGTGGCCAGTCAGGGCATGTCACTGGCAGGCTGCCAAACCATTTGTTTACATTTATATGGCCGCCCACAGATCCCAGTTGCCGCTGTTCGCCGTTCCAGGCCAATGGGAGTTGCGGGAAGTGGCGGCTAGGCCTGTGCCACTTCCCGCAGCTCCCATTGGCCAGGAACAGGTCTACAAAATCTATTGTTTGTGTGTGATGCCATCAGAAGATTTTGGAGACTATTATATGCATGACAGAACTACCAACTTGAGAGTTTTTGTTTTGGGCTGTGTTATTTATTTTTTTCTTTTTCTTTCTTTATTTAGGCATACCTATTTTTGTATTACTATTCAAACAAGTGATTAAATATATCTATATAAAAATTCCTGTTAATTTCTTTCTAAAACTGGATCTATATTCCTTGTTCCATTCTGATTTTTTTAGCTGAAAATATTAAAAATTTTATTTGCAAAGTGTCTTGACAACTCACTTCATTGAAATCTCAGTGGTCAAAATGTAGCAAATACTTTAATAATATGTAACGTATCATTTCCTGTTTAGTGCACGCCCAATAGTTTGTTTACAGTGGGATGCACAGAAACAAAGAACTACATAACAATGTCTGATCATGGGTCCCAATCATAACAACATTATGCATGGGAGTCAAGTTATTCACAAGTAAGTATTTGCTGGACTGAGCCCTTATATTTCAGACCTTTAGGTGCAGAGACCATATCTTTATTTATTTCTGTGAAGCATTTAGTGTACTTTTGGGGGCTCAAAATAATTACTACAACAAAAATATACCTTTAAAATTCTAAAGTAAGATTAACAAGATGGAAAAATTGTCAAGTGAATGTTGATGCCTAAAGATCTTGAGAGTGATCTTTTGGAAACAAATTACAATCATGTACAAGCCTATGGGAGTCGGGGCGGCTCCAGGCCCAGCACGCCAAGTGCGTGCTTGGGGCGGCATGCCGCGGGGGGCGCTCTGCCGGTCACCGGGAGGGCGGCAGGTGGCTCCGGTGGACCTCCCATAGGACCCTCCAGGAGGTCCACCGGAGCCGCGGGACCAGCAGAGCGCCCCCCCCCCCCGGCGTTCCGCCATGCTTGGGGCAGCGAAATGGCTAGAGCTGCCCCTGATGGGAGTTGTATTTTCCCTTGATCGTCTTAGTTTAGGGCCTAATCCAAAGCATACTGAAATCAACGGAAAGCCAAAACCCACAGTTTACCTCATACTCTAGAAAGAAGAGAATAAAAATGAAGCTGGAATGACTTCAGGTTTTTTATGGCATTCAGCAGAAAATAAACATTATTACTGAAGCCTTTAAAATAGTACTGGAAGTCATAAAGATTCTTAGGCTTTCTCACAGTCTAAAATCCTGCAAATTACTTTATGTAATTACAGTACTAGGTAAACACACCTGAATCTGAACCACCAAGCTATTAACTTAAAACTGTTAAAATTAAATGTCATTTCTAATTGGCTAAAAAAACCCACAAAGTGCCACTCAAAGGACTAGTTCACTCTGTTTGTTCAAAAAAAAAATGCTGCTTCTAGCTCCCCACTCTGCAATCTTTTAATCAACACCTGAACTCAATGTGATAAGAATATTGACTGAAAAGAGACAGAAAATATTTTATCATAGTAGCAGAATTTACATATATTCTTCCTCATTGTTTGCAGCATTGAGGCCAGACATTTATTCAGACAACGTATGCAGGCTACTCACAGGCATAAGTATTTATAGCATCAGGCCTTTGTGGGTATGACAGGAAAGATTCTGAATGCGTTTACAAAGATAAAGACAGCTAGTGTGTACCCAACTAAATGGTGACTAACGTAAAACCAGGATTTCACTTACAACATTTTTACCTACCTCAGGTAAGAAAAGAGTATTTTTCTATATGTAGTCTCAAAAATAAATCACTTTGGCAGTCACTGGCTAGCAATTGTATTACAAATTAGGGTCCTGATCTTGCAAGATGATTTACACAGCCAAAGTATATGATCTTGTTAGGCCAGGGCCTTAGTTTTACTAAAAAGCTGCATATAAGAAAAATCATGGTTTAAATATGAAAGAATAAATATAGTAAGAAAAGCCCATCATTAGATCTCATTAGAGAACCTTTGCACCAGTTCTTTGTGGGCCTGATTCTGTACTGCCTTCCACCTTGTTCATAACTTCTGCCTGTGGATTCAAAACAGTGGAGATTCGGCCCTTTATCAACACCACCTTTACAATGTGAGACTCTGCTTGGAGGAATGTGTGCATGTTGCACTGTAAATCATCTCCCCTTACTGTCTATTTTGTATACATATTAAAATTATTAACAAATGATTCCTTTGTGTTCTGGAAAGCCCTTTATTTCTGAGAAGAATATGGATTATTCACCTTTTGAAATGCTAATCTCTTTGAAGAGTACTGTGTGCCCAAAACATACCAATCCAGCTCTAATCAGTATAAAGATATTTCTAGAGCAAGGGTCGGCAACCTTTCAGAAGTGGTGTGCCAAGTCTTCATTTATTCACTCTAATTTTAGGTTTCGCGTGCCAGTAATACATTTTAATGTTTTTAGAAGATCTCTTTCTATAAGTCTATAATATATAACTAAACTATTGTTGTATGTCAAGTAAATAAGGTTTTTTAAATGTTTAAGATGCTTCATTTAAAATTAAATTAAAATGCAGAGCCCCCCGGACCGGTGGCCAGAATCCGGGCAGTGTGAGTGCCACTGAAAATTAGCTTGTGTGCCGCCTTTGGCACGCGTGCCATAGGTTGCCTACCCCTGTTCTAGATATATTAAACTGCATAGGTCCTAATGCTACAAACGTTTATGCATGTGTTTAATTTTATTACTGTGAGTAATCCCAATGTGGTAGTAAAATTAAGCATTCTCATAAGTGTATTCAGGATCTGGACACTAGGGACTAACAGAGATACATAGCTGTTGAATCCAGGGGGTCTTTCTGACCCTGCTCAAATCAGTACAGAAGAGCTTCAGTATTGCCAACCTTCAGTGTTCAGAAATCATGGGTCAGCCCCTAAAAACACGAGATTGGTTTAAAGGCCATGACATTATTCAAAAATAAGTTTTGGGTCCTTTTATTTGCCTTCTGGTTTTTAAGCCTTTAGGATTCACATTTTTAAGCTCTTCTCTGCAACCATGAGGGATAACAAGTTATTTGTTTAAACAAATTGAAGTTGAGACTATCACATAATCACATGACATAATGAGCTGGAGTTTAAGAAAAAAACAAATATCACAAGACTTGCTCTGATGTGAGTTGGCAACACTGGCCATAGTTTTGGAAGGAGCAGGGAGGACATTTCCTCTCTCAATTTGGGCAGAGGGAGACAATAGTACTTCCCCTTGAATTAGAGGGAATGGGAGAGAGGTCAGAGCAGGGGCGGCTCTAGGCACCAGCAAAACAAGCTGGTGCCTAGGGCGGCCAAATCTAGGGGGCGGCAGGCTGGGCCGGCGGACATGCCGCAGTCATGCCTGCGGGAGGTCCACCGGAGCCCCGGGACGACTGGACCCGCCGCAGGCATGACTGCGGAGGGGGCGCTCGTCCCGCGGCTCGGCTGGACCTCCCGCAGGCATGACTGCGGCAGCTCAAGCGGAGCCGCGGGATCCGCGAACCGTCCGCAGCCGCGGGGGGTCCAGCCGAGCCACGCGGGACCAGCGGTCCCTCTGCAGTCATGCCCGCGGGAGGTACGCTGCTCCCGCGGCTCCGGGGCGCCTCCCGCGCATGACTGCTTGGGGCGGCCAAAACGGTAGAGCCGCCCCTGGGTCAGAGGCAGAAGGGCAAGGGCAAAAGCAGCTCTCAGCACTCTTTTATCCCTGGAAATGAGACCTCTCCTCAGCCAGCAGGGGGAGACAGGAGGCAGAGGAGACTTGAGGACAGCTTCCCCCACAGAGCCTGCACCCTACTGGGGAAGAAAGAGTAGAGACACTGGACAGAATCCCTTCCCAATCCAGGGGAAGAGAGGTACGTCTGTGAGGGTACCCAATAGCTTGCCCTATTGGGGGGACAAAGATGGAACACAAATGTGCAGTGACTGAGGGAAGAAGGGGACCAGAACAGGAGTAGAATGTTAGAGGGATGGGAAATGCAGAGTCCCTGCCATAGAAGTGGCAGAGAGGGCAGGAGATAGATGCAGATAGCTCCTGGCGTGGAAGAGGGACTGGCCCCTGGGGGGGAAGGGAGATGTGCATGCTGGGGGACACATTTAACCTCTGATGTGTGTGGGACAGGGAGACAGCGTAGTGTATGGTATCTAAGTGATACCAGAAGAAATGTGTTTAGTTTGCAGCTTTGCAAACTCACTCTGGGCATTCAGAATCCAGAAGAATTCTACTGCAGGCCAAATGTCATCTTCACTTACTCCTGATCAATTCCATTATCTCCAAACAATGTCAGCAGTGTGATTGCAAAGGTGTAAGTGAGGACATCATTTGACTGTAGCATCTTTATTTCTTGAAATGATGGGTGAGAAGTAAAGATCCCAGGCTGAGTTTGCTGGGTTAGTAAATACAGAAGAACCTCAGTTTATTATTAAAATGAATGGATTTGATACAGGAATAGCAGGACACTAATACTGAATCTTATAATGCTATTTTAGGGTAAGTCTTCACTGCAGACTGTGAGCAGCC
Organism: Mauremys reevesii; assembly: GCF_016161935.1. Lineage (NCBI taxonomy): Eukaryota > Metazoa > Chordata > Testudines > Geoemydidae > Mauremys > Mauremys reevesii. The sequence continues at coordinate 56,405,729 of NC_052624.1, read as the reverse complement.
TCACTTCAAAGCCCTACCTGAGATACTCTGTCCTCAATAGTACTGTGTTCCTCTGTCTGAGTTACCACCTCTGGGGCATATCCCATGGTTCTTTATGCTGCAGTAAACTGTGCAGTTCTATGATTCGTTACCAATAAATTGTGGGAGAACTTCTCTGCCCTTCTGGGTACATAGAGAAAATTGTACGAAGACACTAGAGGAGTGGACAATCAGTAGACTTGGAAGGATTAGATTTTTATTAGTAAATGTCAGTAAACATTGATTTCACCATAAACACACAAACCGACAAAAATATTTCCTTTGGTAATGAAATTTACATAGGAGCAAAGTAAGAAAAATGTTTCTTGAGAACTTCTTAGAGTTTGACTTAAGGATATTTACTTTGTATATTTTGATGTGATGTTGTCAAATTGTGTTTTAACAGTTATAAAGCTTTAACTTTTTGAGTCTACTGTCATTAAATAATTGTCTGCCTCCTCTTCCCCCATAATTTCCCACACCTGAAAATTTAAACAGGGCTTTGGAGTGGAGCCCATGCTGGATCATGGAGCAGCTCCGGATCGGTGGAGCTGCAGGTTTTTGCCCGGAGCCGGAGCACAACTTCAAAGCCCTGAATTTAAATAGATAAGTGACCAGCACTTGTTGTAAAACATCTAGTGTAGACAAGGCCCTGGATACTGCATAGATCTAAGTAAACAATCCACAAGTAATTTGCTTTCAGATAGGTCAGTGACTATCGTTGCAGGACAGTCTTTTCCCTAATTTATTGCAAACTGTCACCCAGTTCCAGATTTGTCTCTTAGGATTTCCAGAGGCTTTTTTGATAACTAAACTTACAAACAACTTGGACATTATTATTATTTTGTCTGTCTTTATTGTGATTTTTTTGGCATAAATTCAACCTTGATCAATTTTTGCTAATCGTGCCAAATGGGAGGGGTATCAAACCCATGGGAGAACAGAACCAAACTGCAAAGCGTCCTGAAAAGAGTGGAGAAGTGGGAGGCTTGAGACAATAAGGGAAGATACAGTACAAATAATAAACTTCTTTACTTGGAGTCAGGAAATAAATAGTAGATACACACAGAGAGGCTTACAACCAACCAGCTATAGTCATCACAATTAGTGCTGCCAGTTCTCCCAAGTTTATTGCAACTCTCACAGTATTTAGTGTATTTTTTTTTTAAATACCAGATCCTGGAGTCATGTAATTAGGAGACAGTTTTTCCTTTAAATGAAAGCCAAAATGAAGTTTCTAGCCCTCATGGTTGTGGAGGAAAGCTTGAAAATGTGACTTGAGTGAACTCTAAGAGGTTCAAAAACCACAAGGCAAATAAAAAGTTAAAAAAATGAGATAAAAAATAAATGTTATGACCTGACTAATGATCTGTGAATGCTTGGGTTTGGTAATGCTACAGTTAGAAAGTTTTTTCATCTTGTCTACTTAATACTGTCCTAATAATACATTTTTTTGCACACAGGAGGCACGATAGTTGTCACAGGAAAGCTGTGGATTCTAGATTAGGAGTTTGGGATAGGAGGTGACCCACGGTATAAGAAATCTTGAGAGTCTCTGGAATGGATTAACATTTTCCTTTTCCAGGATGATGAATTTATATTCAAGGATGCTAATCCTCTACTCAGGCTTTCTTACTTAAACTCATTTTTAGCATGTTTCCTAATTAAGAAGACTTTCTGATACAGTGTCAAAATGCTGAGATTAATTTTTCCATATGGTTTTAACAATTTTCAGGATGGTGTTTATAGCTGATCTTGCATAACAAGGACCTTGTCCCTTTCTGGTATAATCAGGACTACTGGGGTGAATCATGCTCCCCAGTCTCCATTTCCTTCTCTAAATGCATAATGAATGGCTTGGTTCTCCGCTGTCTTTTTTCCCCCACTGATCCCCCATTGTTAAATCTTTAACAAGCATGGCTATTTTTCTACAGCTGTTCCTAAGCAATATTTTAATAGTAGTTTGGTGTAAGAATACAGATACTCTGATTTGGATTGTGTGTCATCCACAAAGCTTAGATGACTATCAATGTATTCTCTTATTTAAGCTGCCTCCAGAATACAACCAGTTCCTCTGTTCTCGGGTCTTGCCTCTTTTCCCTTTCTACTAAGAATCCAGTGTTTTCCTTTGAAAATGGTAAAATAGAATATTTGGAGTGGTTATATATTTTACCAACTTATTTTATTGATATGTCTCAGAGTGAGGCTATGTCTACACTAACACTTATGTCAGCAAAACTTGCATCGCTCAGGGTTGTGAATTCCCCCACCCCCCTGAATGACATAAGTGGTAGAGTGCACAGCGCTATGTCGGCGGGAGAACCTCTCCCACCAACATAACTACTGCTGCTTGTTGGGGTGGTTTAATTATGTCAACATGAGAGCTCTCTCCTATCAGCGGTGCAGCCTTGGGCAGCGAGTTCCATACCCATGTGGTGCCTGGGCACCAGCAATATTCAGAGCCAAGGAGCCCAGCTCCACCAATGTTTGGGGCCGGGTCTCACCCCCGGCCCCACCTGCTGCCCCCCTGCACCTCCCCTGAGTGTCCTCCAGCCCCCCCTTGCTGGCTCCCTGCATGCCCCCAGGCCCCGGACGGAGCAGAGCATCCCTGCCTCTTCTGTGCAGCTCCATGCCGCCTCCCTGCATCAACTGCTGCTGCAGGGTGCTAGTGCCCCCCATCTCAACTGCCAGGGCAGACTGACTCTGAGCCTGCCCTTCCACCTCAGACCCTTCCCTTTTCCGGCAGGACCATCCCCCCCGCAGTGTCCGCTCCTGCCCCATGCTGGGCAAGGAGGCAGTCCCATCCCCCACCCACAGTGAGGATACAGTCAGGGGCAACAGCAGGGGAGGAGGCGCACGCAGCGCTCCCTGGCACCCACCATGGGGGAGGCGAAGGAGATTCCTGGACCTGAGAGGGGCCCTAGGAGCACATGAAGTGACAGTGGTGGGGGGAGTGTGCTGCTGGGGGAGGGGGCGGGAAAGGGGAGCTCCTCCCCCAGAGCTCGCTGCTTCTGGCACAGAAAGGGCTGGGTGGGGAGTCCTACTCTCTGGCCCATGTCCTGGAGCAGCCTGCCTGCACCCCAAACTCATCCCCAGCCCTGCCCCACCCCAGAGCCCAGACCCCAAGCCCTCACCCCACCACACCCTCAATCCTCTACCCTCGCCCCTCCAACACCCTAAACACCTTATCCCCAGTCTCAGCCAGAGCCCTCATCCCCCTGCACTCCAACCCTCTGCCTTAGCCCTGAGCCCCCTCCAACACCACAAACCCCTCATCTGCAGCCCCAGAGCCCTCACACACACCCTGCACCCCAACCCTCTGCACTAGCCCTGAGACCCTCCAGCACCCCAAACACCTTATCCCTGTCCCAGACAGAGCCCTCATTCCGCAGCACCCTAACCCTCTGCCCCAGCCCTGAGCCTCTCCAATATGCCAAACCCCCCAGCCCCAGAGCCCTCACCCCCTACACCCCTATCCTCTGCTCTAGTCCTGAGCCTCTCCAACACCCCAAAACCCTCATCACCAGCCCCAGCCAGAGCCATCACCCCCCACACTCCTACTCTTGCTCTGAGCCCCTCCAATACCCCAAACCCCTCATTCCCAGCCCCAGACCCCTCACCCCCTACACTCGCCCTGAGCCCCTCCCACACCTCAAGCCCCTCATCTCCAGCCCCAGCCAGAGCCCTCATCCCCCTGCACCCTAACCATCTGTCCCAACCCTGAGCCCCCTCCTGCATCATGAACCCCTCATCCCCAGCCCCACCCCAAACCCAGCCCCACCCCTGCACCCTCTCCCTCCCCCAAACTCCCTCCCAGAGCCTGCACTCCCTCTCTCCACACCCCCTCCCATCCCCAAACTCCCTCCCAGCACCTGCACCCCAGACCTCCTCCCCCACTCAAACCCCCTCCTAGAGCCTTGGGCAGGTGGGGGGCGGAGTTTTTTTGGGGGTGGGGGTTTTGGGCACTACCAAAATTTCTACAAACCTGCCACCCACGGGTGCAGCTGCATCGGTTTGGCCATGCCACTGTAAACTCCCTAGTGTAGACATAGCCTAAGACACCTTTTCTTTTGGCTCCTTCTATCATTGGGTCATTCAGCCATTAATGCGACACTGTCCTCCTTTCTTTGTCAAATGTATTACATTGATTCAGTTTTTCATTCCCACCCAAGAATCTCCTAATTCCTTTAGAAATCCTGAGTAATCTCAACCTACAAAGCACCACATTGCAGCACCTTTGTGTGTGGCCTGTCACCTGTGCTCTCTATGTTATACAGAGGATCACTAGAGACTCCCCACAACCAGTTTCATGACCTGCTGATATCAGTACTGTGGCCCCATACTTTATTTTAATAAATGGTATTGTCCATATCTTCATAAGGAGAGGGGTGCATGTTACAAAGATTCAAACAAATCCTGCTTGCTAACTACTGGAATAAATAAAGCCCATCCCTAACTTTAGCACCTCTGATCACTGACAAAAGAAATAGCCCGAGCAAGCAAATATAGGCTATAGTGTGTTCTAAAAATGGTCACGCTCAAATGGAGCCCAAGAGGAAGCAGCTGGGGGCCCTTCATCCACAATAATCTGTCAGCCACCGGTAGGTGTTCAGACCTTAAGACAAAGAGGAAGAGCATTCAAACATTTTACAAGAGGGCATAGGAGAGAGAGACATCACTCAGACAGACAGCTCAAAGGTCACTTAGATTTGTATAGATAATACCCAATACCTTGATGGGGACAGGACGCATTTGCAGAGCACAGAGATGTATTCCTGTAACTCCTGACCCACTTCTGTGACATGTGGCCACATATTCCATACTAACTGAAGTGTCTGGCCTTCAAGAAGGATTTCACTTTAAAATGAAAGCAAGCAATAAAAAATGATCTTTTAAAAGTCCATTTAAAGAAAGAAATACTAATAAAAACAGGCCAGTTAAAACCCCTATTTTCCCAAACATGCTGACTACTCTCTTTCATTTACTTGTTGCCACAGCAGCAACAGCGTGGTAAGTGGCGCAGGAAGCATTCTGTTTGCATGCTGTTCAGATAATGAATGGCCAGAAGCTGAGTGACTGATGCTTGCGTCATTGTTCTGAAATGATCTTAGTCACTGTCATTACAGACTAATGAAACGATTTAATCTCTAAATTATGCTGTCTCCATAAAAATAAATCCATTTTTCTAAATGCAGAAGTATAAAAACTAGCTCCTGAATGCTCCAAATAAGTAAAAACAGTAAAGAAAATCTAAAGCCCTTGGAGTAGTCCAGCGTAGCATAATGGAGGTGACAAATGTATGTGTAACTGTAGTGAACTCCGTATCAGGGAGGAAAGGCCAAACATGATGAAAGGCACTTCAGGCCACAAGGAGCAATGATAATTCTACGAAAACTGCTAAAATATTGACAGGAAGGGCGGGCATCACATCCCCCTCACAATGTAAGAAGCAGTGATAACACCTGTCATTTCCTCAAGATCCTTTCTCCTAACTGCCAATATCAACCTTGTCTGGATTGATCCTTTCAGTCATGACCTCTTGTGCTAAACCAGTTATTTTTCTTCTTATACCTTTCCTCAGCTAAACAGTGGGAAACCAAGGAGATGGAGGTTTCTCTATTCAATAAGAAGCTGTAGAGCTGAGTCTCACTAGCATACTGATGGTAAAGCAGCCCAAAACATCTTCCAGTCTTCTCTAATGGGCTCATATGCACACTAAGCAGAAATGGTGGCAGGAGGGAATCCTGTGAGATTTGGAATATGAGCGTCCTGGGGTAGAAGCAGCATCACAACCCTCTGGGTCCTCTTTGAAAGAAAAGCACAAGCCTAGTCTACACTACGCGTTTAAACCGGTTTTAGGAGCATTAAACCGATTTAACGCCACACCCATCCACACTAAGAGGCCCTTTATATCGGTATAAAGGGCTCTTTAAACCGGTTTCTGTACTCCTCCCTAACGAGAGGAGTAGCACTAATATCGGTATTACCATATCGGATTAGGGTTAGTGTGGCCGCAGATCGACGGTATTGGCCTCCGGGCGGTATCCCACAGTGCACCACTGACCGCTCTGGACAGCAATCTGAACTCGGATGCAGTGGCCAGGTAGACAGGAAAAGCCCCGCGAACTTTTGAATATTTCCTGTTTGCCCAGCGTGGAGCTCCGATCAGCACGTGTGGCGATGCAGTTAAAAATCAAAATAAAGAAAGAGCTCCCGCATGGACCATGCGGACGTGATCGCTGTAAGGGCAGGCAAATCTGTTCTATCAGCGCTCCATTACAGAAGACGAATTAAAAAACATTTTTAAAAAATCTCCAGACAGACGCCATAGCAGGGACTCAGCGCACTGCTGCGTGACAAGCGTAACGGAAAGCCAAGGAATCAAATGGACGCTCATGGACTGGAGGACTCAAGCTATCCCACAGTTCCTGCAGTCTCTCTGAAAAGCATTTGCATTCTTGGCTGAGCTCCAAATGCTTCTAGGGTCAAACACAGTGTCCGTGGTGGGTCAGGGCATAACTCGGCAATTTACGCACCCCCCCACCCACCCCCAGAAGTGAAAGGGAAAACAATCCTCTCTTGACTCTTTTACATGTCACCCTATCTTTACTGAATGCTGCAGATAGACGCAATGCTGCAGCACTGAACACCAACATCCTTGCTCCCCCCCCCCCCGCCATGGGTGACTGATGGTACAAAACGACTGGTACCCGTCCTCATCATCAGCCTATTGGCACATGGGGCAGTGCAAAAGGGCTGGTAACCATGCTGACTAGCATCCGAAAGGTCGATCAAGGGTGCCTGGCCCTAATTTTTCCTGGTAGATGGTGCAATATGGCTGATAACCATCATCATCATAGCAACAGGGGGCTGAGCTCTGTCAGCCCCCACCCTTCATGTGTAAAAAAAAGATTCAGTTGCCCCTGGACTAGCAGAGGGATGCTGGGCTCCTCTCCTCCACACTCCTTACTGTCCTGTCTGGACTATCATAGCAGCTGGAGGCTGCCTTCCACTCATTTCTCACTAACAAGTCAGTGTGTCTTATTCCTGCATTCTTTATTACTTCATCACACAAGTGGGGGGACAATGCTACGGTAGCCCAGGAAGGCTGGGGGAAGAACGGAATCAACAGGTGGGGTTGTTGCAGGAGCACCCCCTGTGAATAGCATACAGCTCATAATTTCTGCAGGATCTGACACAGAGCAGCTGTGCTCTCTAATACAGTGGTTCTCTAGTACACTTGCCCATATTCTAGGCAGGACTGATTCTATTTTTAGATACCAAAAAGGAGGGATTGACTCAGGGAGTCATTCCCAATTTTGGCTTTTGCGCCCCTGGCTAAGAGCAGCCAGGGGCACTTATGACAGCAGCAAATGGTGCAAAACGACTGGTAGCCATGATCATCTTTTTACCAATTTATGGATTGGTAGATGGTGCAGTATGGCTGGTAACCATCTCTGCTGTCATGCAAAAGCAAAAGCATGCTGCTGTGTAGCGCTGCTGAATCGCCTCTGTCAGCGGCATCTAGTACACATACAGTGACAGTCACAAAAGGCAAAACAGGCTCCATGATTGCCATGCTATGGCATCTGCCAGGGCAATCCAGGGAAAAAAGGCGCAAAATGCTTGTCTGCCGTTGCTTTCCCAGAGGAAGGAGTGACTGACGACATTTACCCAGAACCACCCGCGACAATGATTCCAAGGGGCAGGGGAGGCTGCGGGAACTATGGGATAGCTACGGAATAGCTACCCACAGTGCAACGCTCCAGAAGTCGATGCTAGCCTCGGACCGTGGACGCACACCACCGATTTAATGTGTTTAGTGTGGCCGCACGCACTCGATTTTATACAATCTGTTTTACAAAACCGGTTTATGCAAATTCGGAATAATCCCGTAGTGTAGACGTACCCTCAGTCACGTTAGGCAATCAGATATTAGCAACAGTATCAAATCTTGAAAAGTGTCTCACATCAACAGCTATTCCATCACATAAGGCATTTGATTTGCTATGTATAGATAGACATTTTTCCAACAGACTGCCAGGAAGGGTCACGAAAACAACAAAGGTGGCTGAATAATTGAATCAAGTCAAACTTGGATCTATCCATTCCTAAACTACACATTCTGTCAAAATAAAGAGTGAGGCTGATCAAAAATATGTAAAAGTAGGGAGAGGTTCTCCTACCAAGAAAAGTGGGAGATTTCAGATTTTGTTTTTGCTGATTTTTTTTCAAATTAGAAAATGCCTAATAATTATTAAAGCAAAGAGCTGTATAGAACAAACTTTGTCTCCTCTTCTTTTCCTATTCTCCACTTTTCTTTTGTAGACCCTTTTCTTTGATCTGGCCTTCTCTACCTCTTGCTTTTAGTGTTTTCCTTCTCCTGCCTCCTCACTGTTCAAATCTTTCCCCTTCCCCTTGGTCTTCTCTCCTGTATTTTGGACCTTCTGGGATGGAGCTGGAGTATATGCCCTCTCCAAATGCAGATGATCAGTGATTCGCTGAGTTTGTTGGTTTTTGCCTTCCAGGTGGGTTGACAGCCCTGCAAACACCACTGTCCTCCTTTTAGTCTCTGAAAAATTAATACTTTCCCCTCTGTTGTCTCATTTTCAGGTCAGAGCAGCATCTCTTCCCTCTACTGCTGCATCTTTTCTATTTGATCTCTTTCTTTACACTCCCCCGTGTTCTTCTATCATCTTCCTTTAGTCTTTTTTGTGTCCTTCTGCCCATATCCAAACTTTGTTGAGGGGCAGTTTTCACAAACTGTAATTTACTAGAATCACTAGTAAATTTCACGTTGCATCCAGGGGTGCACAGCAGACCTAAAGGAACAGAAGGGCAGGACTCCAGATTCTCTGTTCAGCTCTGTCCTGGTGGTCTGTGTGTAGGCTGCAGGCTTAGAAGCAAAGTTCACCAAGGAATACATTAAATATTGCTTTGCAGAGTCTCAGTGCTGCAAAAGTTCAAAAAAAAAAATCTGGGATTGTCCTTCAGGCAAGCTTGGGTCAGGGAAAGCTGTGGATGAGCTGGTGTGGTACACCAAACCCTTTTGGTGATATGCAAAGTGTACCAGGAGTTGAAGAGCTTTAGGGTCTTCACATGAAAAGCCTTATTGGCTCCGACTGTAGGTTTCCCAATAAACACTTTATGACATTTACTAGAATCTGCAAGAAAGAATAGGGTGCCCAACCTTTTATGCAGTGATGAGCTGCCAAAATATTAACAACCGGTTCCCTCCTCCTCACCCCATGAGGGGGTCATGCCCCCCCGGGACTCCTGCCCCATCCAACCCCCCCATGTTCCTTGACAGCCCCCCTGACCCATGCCCTATCCACCCCCCTTCCCTGTCCCCTGACTGCCCCTTGCCACCTCATCCAACCCCCTCTCTCATTCCTGATGGCACCCCGGGACCCATACACCCCATCCAACCACCCCTTCTCTCTGTCCCGACTGTCCCTGGAATCCCTACCCCTAACTGCCCCCCACCATCCCATCCAACCCCTGCTCCTTTCTGACTGCCCCCCCGGGACCCTTACACCCGTTCAATCCCCCTGTTCCCTGCCCTCTGACCGCTCCAACACTAATCCACCCCCCCAACTCCCCTGCCCCCTTACCATGCTGCCTGGAGGTGGGGGCCGAGCTGGGCTGGGGCTGGGACTGGAGCCACCCAGCCGACGTTGGTGCCAGACCCGGGGGCCGTGCTGGAGCCGCGCCGCCTGGCCGGACCCGGGGGCTGTGCTGGAGCCGCGCTGCCCCGCTGGACCCAGACCCGGGCAGGAGCCGCGCCGCCTGGCGAGGTCGCAGCTGGATCCGGGGGGCAGGAGCCGCGCCTCCCGGCCCCAGGGTCCGGCCGTGACCTCGCCGGGCAGCACGGCGCCTGGAGCCCTCTTCCCGCTGGTGCCCCCACCCCCTGGCCCCAGCTCACCTGGTGGAAGCCTTCTCAGCCCTCCCAGGCTTCCCGCGCGAACAGCTGATTCGCGGGAAGCTGGGGAGGGGGAGGAGAAGCTGGAGGAGCTTCTGAAGAGGAGGCAGAGGTGGAGTAAGGTGAGCTGGGGCCGGGGGAAGGGTAGAGAGCTGCTAGAGCTTTTGTTAAATTTAAAAGCCCTTTTGGAACTAGTTGTTCCTCCAGGAATAACCGGTTCTAAAGGGGCTTCTAAATTTAATAACCGGTTCTCGCGAACCGGTGCGAACCGGCTGCAGCTCACCACTGCTTTTATGTAAAGTTTTATTCAGTTTGTTACAGTTAAAACTATACATCATACGCCATATCAAAGCCACTTTGTAGCTGTCCAAGGACAATTACATAGGTGATCTTGGCACTTTTGTGAATGATTCATCAAGCCTAGTATCAGGATTGTCCCTTGAAGCTGGTCCCTGTTGAAGAGCAAATAAGTGTTTGGTCCTTGGGTTTTATGGGACAGGGCTTGATCTTATCTTTGGTGGTTCTGTTGAAGGGACCATCCATATTGCCATCCTTTTATCTAGTATGAATGGCCTTGTTTCCAGACTGGTTTATACTGGAAAAAGTGTGCATAAGATGTGCAAATGTAAATTTCTGCATTCCAGGAGAACCTCACTACACAACTCCTCATAATCTACCAATGACCCACGCAAATGAAGCTCTCTCGCTTCCTTACACTTCAATTCTAATCTCAGCAGGCCTTCCTCTCCTAATCCCTCAATTTCTACTCCGCTCTGAGACCTTCATTTCTCTTCCCCACTGCACTCTTCCACTGCTGCTCCATGTTAATAACTCCTCTGCTAGGCTGTTTCCTGTTCCACCGTGTAAATGCCTTTGTGGTCCTGCCCTCCCTTGCAGCCTCCTTCCTGCTGTTTGCAGCCACTTTATTTTTCCCTTCTGAAGTCAGACTACTAATAACCTAAAGTTAGAATACAATATTATAACATTCACAACTAATCATTTTTGCATCAATATTGATGTTTCACATCCACGGGATCCTTCTGAGATACAGGGATAAAGACCAGTACTGAATACACTATTCAGTAGCTTAATTGCACCAGTACAGGAATGCTAGGTGGTTCCCTGCACAGCATGTTGTCTGGCATTGCCAGCTGTCAGGCAGAAGTAGGGATAGGTCTGAAGAAGTCAGGCATAAAGTATTAATTAGGATTTGTTTTTAATGACAAGAAAAAAATCTATATGTGTATATAACTGAACTTGGCTTGAATAATTTGAAAATGATACATGTTGTGTTGAGGCCAATTCAAGCTTCCTGACTGAACTCAGTGCAGATGGGAAGTGCTACTTGTACTATGAGAAGGAAGAGGAGTGGAAGATTGAGTTTGTTTGTTCAACTAAACCAAGATTATGTCATCACTGGCAATCTCTGAAGTACGTTTCCCTGTGTGTGCATAACATATCATAATATACACATTTAAGAGGGGAGAAAAAAAAATCTTACCATAAGGTAAGAGCTGTTTTTGTTCCTACCCACCCACACACACACAAAAGTTCAAGGCTAAGAATACTGTTCCAGAATTTGGGACATTTGACACAGTAGCATGTACAGTTGCCCAGCCTAATAGTCTACTCTTGTAACATTGACAGTTGGGATTTTCAAAAGTGCTTAAATGAATTAGAAGCACAAGTTCTGTTGACTTTCAAATGGATGTTTTGTTTTATAAGAACCAATTGTCCCTTCTTTCTGCACCTAGCACACTTAAGAAATTAGAGTGGGGTTCTCAAAAGTGTTTTTTCTTCTTCAGTGGGACTTATGCTCCTAATTCATTTAGGGTTTTTCTGAAAATCCCACTCTATGCTCTTAACGGTACTCAAGATGCAAAAAGAGGAGATAATTGATTCTAATCACAAAATATCCATTTTACTAGAACACCATCTATGATTCAAGTACAGCAAAACACAATGAACCTTTCTCTATATATGTTCACTTACTGGTAATCCCTATAGTTGCAGTTCCTATTTCTCTCAGGATTTCTCCCTAAATTTTATAAACAGTAATTTATCTTATCATTTGGATAGTTCTATACCTCACCCATAGAGAACACACTCATGGCAGCCTGTGGATGTTAACTAATTTGCATACAACCAATATAAAAATAGCTATGTGACTATGTGCTCACACTCGTTTTTGCATAACTACCCAACTGATGGTTTACCAAGCACTCTGGTATACTATTGCTCCCTTCAGAACTGTCTCTAAGCACGGTGCAGGTAACTGGCTGAATGCAATTAGATATGTGATGAAGACTTGAATGTTGTGAATGCAGACTTACTTCAATGTATATTTTTTTTAGTTCTGCCAAACAAATGTCCTTTGTGTGAAAGAAAATTAAGCTATATTATTTTATATCCTTTTTTATAATATGCAAAGAAAATCCAAATGCCTGATGCAGTGGAATACCTATTGTTAGTTTACAGCTTTCATGGCAGAATATTTTTTAACAATTACTTTATGAGTTTGTTGTAATAGCTACAAAGCAACAATAACATAGGATGTAACAGTCTAACAACCATTTTGTTTACTAATGTTTTGGGCTTCTCTGAGGTATCCACTCAGAGATGGTATTAACAGTAATTGCCAAGCCCTAGCATTCAAAAATCATGAAATGTGGCTTAAATAATGATTTAAAAAATCAATAAAACATTTTGGGTTTTTAATTTGCATTCTGGTTTTTAACCTGTACGGTTCACCTTTTCAAGCTTTTCTCTGCAGCTGTGAGGACTAGATTTTTTTTTAATGAAAGCTGAAATTCACATGACTCCAGGAACTGGGGCTTTAGGACAAAAATAATTATAAGATTCATGATAAAACTTGCAAGAGTTGACAACACTCTATTAGTAAACCTTAATGTAAGCAGCAGATAAGTTAAACTTCTAGACTCAGAAGTCCTAGGGGAGTTCTCCATTACTCACTCCCACTCACCCCTCTACTATAAAGAAAACACGTCTCCTCCCCTTCCCAAGTCCAAACTAGATCAAATATAAAGTCCCCTGAAGTCCATTTCTGGTTCCAGGCTTTTCCTTGCAACTAACTTCTACTACTACTTCTCCGTTCATGCACATCATATGAGACCTGTGATGCAATAAGCCTTTATCCACTCCTCCCTACACTTCACTTACCCATGCCTAATTTCATACTGCTGAAGATCTGCCAGGGCTCATGGAGTTTTGCTTTCAGAACAAACTGAATGCTTTAATAATTTAATTTTAGTATAATTAAAATACTTATACTTAATATTTAGTATAATACGAATACTGAACTGTCTAGACAGATTCCCCTGTAAATTGTTTGAAATTTAAGGTCCTGGTCCTGCAAAGACTGATGCACGGAACTCCTACAGACTTCCGTGGGACTATTAACGTGGGCCAAGTTAAGCATGTGTGTATTTTTGAAAGAGCAAGATATCAGTACTTTTATACATTTATATTTCTGCTTTCCTAATAATGCAGCAAAATCTGTGGAAGTTTTACCCAATTTACTCCCCGCCTCCCGAATTGTGCTGATCATCTAAGAAAATACTTGCTGCCCTAAAAACTGATGCTAGAGAGCAGTTAACCCCATAGGAGGTCTGATGTCCTAGGCGTTTCTCAGCTCCAGCTGCACCTGGAGGCAGCAGTGAGCTACGCGAGCAAGCGAAATTCAGCGGGCACAGGACCAAACCCCCAAGGAGCCAGCTAGTAAAACAAAGACCAACTTTCTGGAGCGCTAGCAAGCCCCCAATCAAACCACCCCCACCAGCTGCTGACACGTGGGCCATTTCAAGACCCCCATATACCATCATCATCCACGAAGTTGTTTGTATTCAACCCCTGGGCCGGGCCGGGGCGAACACGGCGCTGCTCACTGAGGTGCATTTCCCAGCGCAGGCCCAGGCTCCAAGCTGGGTCCTAAGTTCCCCGGCTACTGCTGCTGCCTCAGAGCCACTGGCCATTGCCCTGACTGACTAGCCCAGGCTGCCCCGCACGGGAGCGACCCCCTATGGGGGCTGCTGCTCTAGTCACGTCGCGCCCATGCCCAGGTGGGGAGCGCAGGGCCAGGCCCGGGACGGAGATAGGCCAGGTGGGGGCGGCTCCCCGTCTCCGCATCCTGCGGCCCCAATGGGCGGGCGCGCCGGCGGCGGCGGCTCACGTAGCCCTCCCAAGATGGCGGCCGCTCCGGACCGAGCTGCGGAGGCAGCGGCGAGGCTGAGGGTAGCAAACGGCCGCTGAGGAGGGCAGCAGGGAGCCGGCAGCGCCCGCCGCGCAGCGGAGCGGGGGAGTCTTTCCCGGGCTGCTGCGGGCACCATGCAGCGGGGCTAGAGCCGGGGGAGTCCGCAGCGGGGCAATAATGTTAGCAGAGGTAAGAGCCCAGCGAGGCCGGGAGGAGCAGCCCCCTCCCCATCTCCCGCTGTGCGGGTCTCCCCGGGGCCTGGCCCCCCAGCGCCGGACTGGGCTGGGAGCCCATGCCAGACAGCGGCTCCCGTCCCCTTGCGCTGCCCGGCACGGGGGCTGGGCCCCCTCACCATCGTTAATCACCTCGGGAGCCAGTCGCGGCGATTAGTCCCTTCCGGCTGGGGGAGGCTCTCGGAGGAGCCGCTGGGCCGGCCCCGCTCTGGGCCGGGGTGTTGTTATGAAGTGCAGCCGCCCCTGCTTTGGGCGTTAGTCATTCCAGAGGCCCAGGTCCCTCAGCCTAGTCTGGCCAGAGATCGAAGTGCCTCCCCCAGCCCCACACGACTGGCCTTTAGCTTGAGTAGCACCCCATCTCTGTTAAGCACCCTGTGTGGGATCCCTGGTGCACTGTGTGCTTAGTTCACGCTTTGCCTTAATTACGTCCGTATTTATTAATTGGACATCGAAGCTGATTGGGGTAAAGGGCTGAGAAGCAGGAATTCCTGGGTTCCAATCCTGCTCTGCTGTTGCCTTGGTGGTATGGCTGTAGGCACTTCCTGTAACTTGTCTGCCTCAGTTTCCCCATGACAGTTTGGGGAGTTTTGCCTTCCTTACAAGTGTGTTTTGACGCTTAAGGTAGTGTTGTATAGCACATAAAGTATAATGTAAATCCAAAGTATCCGTTGCCCGGTCTACACTAGAAAATTAGGTCAGTGTAACTACGTCGCTCAGGGATGTGAAAAATCCATATCCCTAAGCAGCATAGTTAAACCACTCTAAATCCCCATGTAGACAGTGCTAGGTCAATGGAGGAATTCTTTCATCACCTAACTACCACCTTGCAGGAAGGTGGATTACCAATGCTGATGTGTAGGTAGTGTCTATGATGAAGCGCTACTGTGGAGCTGTGCTGCTGTAGAGTTTTAAGTGCAGGCAAGGCCTGAGTGTCATTAGTGTGCTTGGTGTATATAAAACAGAAAAGTATGACTGCTGCACCAAGAGGCTGGGAGTGCAATGTGATGTCTGCCATAGTTTATCAGATGCCTTAAGTGATATGGGTTTCATATGTTTGTAAGTTTCCTTTCTTTAAAAGATTGCTGGCATTCAGATAATCAATAATGTGCTTAGTGTACAAACATATATAAGGCATGATCCCGCTCCATAGTCCCTGTTCATATTCTGGTCTGTCATTTAAGTACACCTACCTGCAAAGAAGGGATAGATCAGGGATCTCAAACTCAAATCACCATGAGGGCTAGTATGTTGGCCTGAGGGCCGCATCACTGACACCTTTTCATATAAAGGCACAAAAGCCTCCCTCTTCCCTGCCTCCTCCAGCCCTGCCTCTTTCCGCCCCGCCTCTTTCCACCCCTTCCCCGCCCTCATTCCAACCCCTTCCCCAAAGTCCCCACCCCAACTCCACCCCCTCACTGCCCCTATTCTAACCCCTTCCCCAAATCCCTGCCTCTTCTTTGCCTCCTCCCCATAGCGCGCGGCTCCTCCCCCCTCCCTCCTGGAAAGTGCTAAGTGCCACAAAACAGCTGTTTGGCGGCAGGAAGCGCTTGGAGGTAGGCAGAGGCGCGGGGATCTGGTGTGCTGTAGGGGACAGCAGGTGAGGGGAACTTGGCGGCTCCAGGAAATAACTCGGGGGGGGGGGGGGCGGAGCTTGGTGGGATGCAGCAAATAACTCTACAGGCCGCATGTTTAAGACCCCTGGGATAGAGGCTAATTCCTCTAAACAATATATAGTTTTGTCACATGTTATGTGTGAGGGAAAGTGGTATTAAAGGGAAGTGATGCTGCTTTTGACACCTGAAGCATCTGATTTTTATTGGTCATGAAGGAGGACATTTTAAGCTTCTGATTTGCATATCCTTTTATCTCATTGAAATGTAAGTTCCTGGGTGCAGTGCAGTATTTGTGGGAAGTGTTCATGTTAATGTAACAGGACAAAAACTTGCAGACTAAATAATACGTGTAAAATAAAAATCTTCGTTTGAACATGAACTATTTGGTGGTATTTTGTTTTGAAGTAAATGGACTACTTTGAGTAATGGTCAATAAGTATTGTGTATATGTAATACTTTATGTGCAGTATTTCAGCAGTAAAACCGTATCACCTCAGATTGTATTTATTTTAAATTAGTACAGATTTTAACAATCTTGGGTGAATGATTAGTACCAAATTCATATTTAGCATGCTCTTATATCCAAGGGGCTTTATATCTAAAAGGATTGCTGAGGAGTTCCTATAATAGCAGTGAGCTGCTTTGAGGTTGAAACTTGTTCTGTTGATTTTTGTGATATCTCTTGGTGATACTTCAAGGTACATCATCAGAATTCATACTAATAATCAGGGCCGGCTCCAGGCACCAGCATTCCAAGCTGGTGCTTGGAGCGGCATTCTGCAAGGGGCGGCAGTCCCTGTTGTTTTGCCCCCAAGCAGCGCGCTGAATTGCCGCGGCGGGGGCTGTCTGTGCGCCGTTAGGGAGGCACGCGCGTTTCCGTGGCGGCGGCAATTCAGCAGCAGCTTCTAAGTTTAGCTGTCCGCAGCGGCTTCAGCTAAACATAGAAGCTGCCGCCGAATTGCCACCGCCGCGCAAACGCGCCTGCTGCCGTAAGAGCACACGGACTCCCTCCCCCCCCACCTGCGGCAGCAATTCAGCGCGCTGCTTGGGGCGGTGAAAACTGTAGAGCCGGCCCTGCTAATAGTTGCTTATAATATTTTCCAATTTGAGTTGTGAAGTGAAGAATGCTACCCAAAATGAATAAAGATTACCAGTTTTTCAAGCTTTGGGTTTAAATTTGATTTCTTGATTAAAATCCTACCAGCAAAAGTTATCCACAAATACTGTATACTAAAAGAGATTCATACAGCTCCAGGCTTCCCCACTGGCTGCTTCATGCTGCTTATAATCAGTTTCATAAAGAGGCCATTGCTGAAGACTTCTAACTGGAGAGGAAATCAGTAGGTGACAAATGTTTTGTGCCTTTTTATTTGCCAAAAGAAACTCCCTAAAATTTTCAGGCGGTATCAAAAACAGGGAACTTTAAGAGTAGCTCACCTTAAGTGAAGTTAATGTGTAAAATTAAAAAGTATAAATTATTTTGCTAAGTAAACAAAACATAAGCTTTGAACCAAACTTATGACTTGATGTTGGGGTCAGAGGAGATATTTGTAAGTGCTATGTAGATCAGGGGTTGGCAACCTTTCAGAAGTGGTGTGCCAAATTCTCTGTAATTTAAGGTTTTCCGTGTCTTAATGTTTTGTAGACGGTCTCTCTCTGTCTATATTATATCAATAAACTATTGTTGTGTTTAAAGTAAATAAGGTTTTAAAAATATTTATCTAGCTTCATTTAAAATAAAATTAAAATGCAGATCTTATCAATTTAGTGTGATCCTTCCCTGGGATTGTTGTCTGGGGTTCCAGCCACCAAACCTGCTCAGCCCGCCGCCGGTCTGGGGTCCAGCCACTGGTCCTGCTCAGCCCGCTGCCGGTCTGGGGTTCCATTTACTCAGCCGGCAGCGGGCTGAGTGGGTCGGTGGGGGGCTGAGTGGCTCAGTCCGCTGCCAGTCTGGGGTGCCAGTAGCACTCAGTCTGCTGCCGGTCTGGGGTTCCGGCTGTCGGCCCCTTGCCAGTTGGGGTCCCAGCAGCTGGCCTTGGTGAGCAGAACCCCAGGCTGGTAGTGGGCTGAGGGGGGCCGGCGGCCGGGACCCCATCTGTCAACGGGGCAGCAGGCGGAATCCCAGAGCAGCGCGTGCCATCAAAAATCGGCTTGCGTGCCACCTTTGGCATGTGTGCTGTAGGTTGCCGACCCCTGATGTAGATGATTCATCTTGATCTTCAGTTGATGTTTTTTTGTAGAAGCATCATTCCTCCTTCAATTTCAGTAGTCCATAGTTACTTACGTTTAATCAAAATAATAAAAACACTTTTAATGCTCAATTTGCATTCATATACTCATGTTCTTAAATAGTTTTCTATTATTCTTATAAGTATTATCAGCTTGTCAGTGAGCACCCCTTTCTCCTCCCTACTTCCCCCAAACAGACCCACTTTAAATTATTGTTAGCGTTGCTCTTTTGTTTCCTTAACATTTCCGGGATTATGCTACACTCATGATGCTTTTTATAGATGCTACTCTAAAAATATGATTCTTTATGTGGCCCAAGTATAGTATATCTCTTCTTAAACACACACTAGATTCTGCTTTATAAAATGCGTTTCACGTGGATGCTATTTAGACGGTCATGTACCCATATGCCTTTTCTTTTGGGAAAACAAATATTCTATATAGTTTGGCCTAGTAATGACAAATATAGTCATGCTTCTGTAAAGAATTTGACTTGATACTGCATCTCATTTTGATAAAACAAACCTAGAAAGATATAAAATTAACATGGCACACATTAAATGGATTAAAAACTGGCTAACTGGTAGGCCTCAAAATTTAATTGTAAATGGGAAATCATCATAGAATGGGTGTTTTTAGTGGAATCCCACAGAGATTGGTTATTGGCCCTCTGCTATTTCACATTTTTATTAATAACTTGGAAGAAAACAAAATCATTACTGATGAAGTTTGCAGATGACACAAAAAACTGGGGGAGTGCTAAGCAATAAAGAGGGACAGGTCACTGCTACAGAGCAATTTCAATTACTTGGTAAACTGGGTGCAACAAAACCATATGTGTTTTAATACTACTACCAAATCTAAATATATACATCTAGGAACAAAGAATGTAGGCCATACTTATGGCATGGGGGAACTCTATTCTAAGAAACAGTTGTGGCAGACTGACAACTTCCTGCAGTATCCTGAATGAACTTTGTTGAATTATTAAAAATGCAATGGTCTGTGGTGGTGTGCAATTGTATATATTTCCATGGAAAGATAAAAAGAACAGCAGGGGGAGATTAAGGGGAGATGTAGTAATAACTTCAGAGAAGAGCCCTCTACATCTGCCTCACACTTCCTGAAAGATATGCATATACTAGTTCAAACTGGATTCTCCAGGGACCAACAGACTTGGATAAATAGCCTGGATTTAAACTGGTTCATGGCCTTCTTCCTGATTAGACAGGATCTCTTATCCACACAAGACCACAGTGCCAAGGGTAGGTTTGGAGGACTGGGCTTACTGAGGCTCAGGAGACTGAGTGCTTGTTTTCAGCTCAATCTGTGATGAAGGCGTATTCCTTCTATTAAATCTGTGCTGCAGATATCTTAAAATGTATTTAATGTTTGCAAGGAATCCCATTAGATGGGGGAGTTGAAGGACTGCTCCTACTAGGGTGACCATATGGGCTATTTTGCTGTGGACAGTTCCTTTTTTAAGCCCTGTCCTGGCTGTCCCCACTCTTTTGGCAGAAGTGAGTGTTTGTCCTGTTTGCTCTTGCTGACTTGATCAGTTGGCAAGAGCAAATGGGACAAATGCCCACTTTTTTTTAAAATTATTTTTTTATTTTAACACACAAGTGGAGTGCGGTGTGGAGGAATATGCAGGAGGGGGATGAGCAGCCATGTCAGCCCCGTGCAGGGAGAGAGGCAGGGCTGAGGTAAGCAACGATGCCAGCCCCAGCCTTATGGGTGGTGGGGGGGAGCGGGAAGCAGAACTCGGACTAGCTACATGTGGGGTGAGGGGTGCCTTCGGACCAGCACTGTGCAATGTCCCATTTTCCCTTTGGGAAATAGTCATCCTAGCTCCTGCCAGTCTTTTAGAGTTGGGGTTAATTCTGGTAAGCTTATTAGCATGCATGCACATTCTTTTAACGTTTTTAATGTTTTCTTGGTAATGCTTTTTAACTTAATAAAGTCGGTTTTCCTAGGAAGTGCTGTGTGGTTACGTTTTCACTGTAGTGAGTACAAGTGCTAACAGTCTCTGAAGAGAAAGCAAGCAGGCATCCCTGGGAAACCTGTGCTGAGAAATACATGGTGAAGGAGGGAACTGGGCAGCCTGGAAATAGCCTGATGACAAGGGAGAGGAATGTGTGTCTCCACTCAAGAGAGGCAACAGCTGTGGAGCTGGAAGCCTGAGAGCGGGTGACCTGGCTGGTCCACTGAGGGGAAATAGAAGTGCAGTTGCCCTCAACTGTGCCAGCAGACTCTGAAAAAGATTTGTGGTCATGGTGGGTAATCAGTTGAACTTGAGCTCCCAGTGTGACACTGTGGTTAAAAGGGCTAATGAGATCCTTGGATGCATAAACAGGAATATTGAGTAGGAGTAGAGAGGTTATATGTGCCATTGGTTCAACTGCTACTGGAATACTGTGACCAGTTCTGGTGTCCAGAATTTAAGAAGGATATTGATAAATTGGAAAGGATTCAGAGAGGAGTCAAGAGAACAATTAAAGGATTAGAAAACATTCCTTATAGCAAGAGTCAGCTCAATCTATTTATCTTATTAAAGAGAAAGTTAAGGGGTTACTTGATTACAGTGTAAAATATTTAACAATTGGCTCTTCAATCTAGCAGAGAAAGTATAACAATCCAATGGCTGGAAATTGAAGCTAGACACATTCAGACTCAAAATAAGGCATACATTTTTAACAGCGAGAGTAATTAACCACTGGTATAACTTACCATGGGTTGTGGTGGATTCTTCATCGCTGGCAATTTTAAATCAAGATTGGATGCTTTTCTAAAAGCTATGCTGTAGGAATTATTTTGGGAAAGTTCTATGGCCTGTGTTATACAGGAGGTCAGACAAGATTATCATAATGGTCCTTTCTAGCCTTGGGATCTAAATGATGTAGACTTAAGTGTGTAGCTCAGTTTTTTTCTTCTATTAAATCTGTGCTGCAGATATCTTAAAATGTATTTAATGTTTGCAAAGCACTATATAATTTGTAAGTGCTTTGGTGAGAGCAGCAGAGACTAGAGTGGCTCCAAATCCCGCAAAGACTTGCATATGTTTGAATTTCTGTACTGTGAGTAGCCCCATTGTCTTAACTTTATTCAGTAATAAGTAGTCCCAATTAAGCATGTACATATGTCTTGACAGTTTGAGCACTTCAGTGGTTTCCATTCCAGTCTCCTTTATAGTTTCTTACAACTTTCTGAAACTCTTCATTATTTCAGGATGAAATTTTCCAGGCTTGGGTTCTGCCAAAAAGGGATCCTTTATTTAAAGTTTGTGCAAAAACAGATGAGCTGTTTATTGAGTTGTGAAAAGTGTGTGGGCGTATGTGGGGTTTGACGTTACAAATTCTTGATAAATAATTTTTGAACAGCTCTTCAGCTGAAACACCTGGACATAGAAAATTGAAATGTGGCTGAAAATAATGCTTTTTGAGAAGTGTTTTTGAGTGTTCTGGTGAAGATTAGGTTTGATTTGACTGAATTATGATACTGAAAATTGCATGCTTCTTTGTGTGCTTCACATTTTGCACAAGGTTTCTTACTAAGCTTGTGAAGTATGCAGCTATGGAAATCTTGCTAGAATCCCAGGTAGGGACCAAGGGTTCAATGGTTCTTAACTTGGGGTTACAAATGAGTGTAGCTGCTATTCTTCTAACCCTGGGCTTGCATTGCAGTGTAGATATACCCTTAGGGCTTATCTACACAGGAAGTTAGGCCAAATTAACTAAAGCAGTATCTACACTATGCGACTATAGTGGCATTGTTAGGGTGCCCTAGCTATGCTGGCATATCCCTGTAGTGAAGTACAGCGACGGAACTGACTTTTCCATCACTGTAAGAACACCACCTCCCTGAGCAATGGTAGCTAAGTCAATGGAAGCATTCTTCTGTTGACCTAGTTGCGTGTACACCAGGGGTTAGGTCAGCATAACTATGGTGCTCAGAAGTGTGGATTTTTCATGCACATAAGCACAATAGCTATGTCAACTTAAATTTTAAGTATAGACCAGGCCTAAAGATGTGACTTCAAAGTGTATTAGTTAAAGTACATTAAACTCCTGAGTGGATGATCTCATTTAGAAGTAAAGGCCTTAGTTCACAAAGGGCTTGTCTACACTGGCACTTTACAACGCTGCAACTTTCTCGCTCGGGTGTGTGAAAAAACACCCCCCTGACACAGCAAGTTTCAGCGCTGTAAAGCACCAGTGTAGACAGTGCACCAGCGCTGGGAGATACACCTCTCGTGGAGGTGGTTTTTTTAGAGTGCTGGGAGAGCTATCTCCCAGCTCTGTGCTGCGACTACACAAGCCACGTTAAAGTGTTGCCAGTGTAGACAATCCCTAAGTGAATTAAGCTAAAGCGAAGCCCTTAGTTATTTAGGTAAAAGTGTACTGGAGGTGCAAAGGGATCTAGCAGAACTGCTGCTCTGAAGCATCTTGAGAGTTTCACAATAGAGCAATGCACCATTCCCAGTTATGCATCTTGAAAGAAGGAGGTCCACAAAAGTCCCCTTCTAAAGTATGTGAGAAAGTTCCCATCACAACAAGCCAAAACTTCCAGAATATTCTTTAAAGCCAACTTTGCTGTATCTAAGGGAGTGAATCTCATTTTTATGTGGATTTGTCTTTAAAAAAAAACAAAAAACCTTAGAAGTCCCTATATTACACTATATTAAGTAAATGTTAAGCTTTCAAAATTAAGTGTTCAGATCAAGAAATGCCAAAGTTAGGGAAGCACAGTAGTTTTATCAATTCTCAAATATGATAAAAAAGGACTGTCATTGCAAAACTGTCATTCCATAAATCTATGAAAAGCCTTAGGGTCATTTATAGTTGGCTCCTGTGTAATGGAGTATAGGATTTTGACCCTGGTATTTTGATGGCTTTAGATATTTATTGTGAAATAATTTATATTGAACTGAAAACAATTACTGTGGGACATTTCCCCATAAATGTGTGTTTTTTGCAATATTTACCATGTCAGCCATTTTTTGCTGTGTCAAGCAACCAGCCTTATTGCCTATTAACTTGCTTTGAAATAATCACCTTTATGAATATGTTGCAGTTTGCCACCACACTACTATAATACTAGCTCGATTCAGAAATATTCAGGAGCAAGTTTAATGTACAGACTTGTTTAATTTCATTTGTATATTCCTTGATTTGTAGCTATGAAAGTTGAAGACCAGGTTTTCGAAAGAAGGCTTTGAAGTTTGACATCATAATTGGGTTATAAATTGCTGGTAGATGTAGGCGTGGCTTGACATGAGTAACTGGACATGGGTGAAGCCTTATTTTTTTGAGAGACAAGATTAGGGAGCTAAATGGATCAGCAGGTTGGAAACAGAATGTCTTTAGGAGCTAAGATAAGGGGAAAATATTGCACAATTAATGTTCTATTTTTTGTCACGGTTATTAAATTTTACCAATCTGAACTTACCTAAAAAATTGTGCCCACTAAAATTTAGTAAAATATAATTTAAAATTGTTTTAAAAAAACTTTCTAAACCACAATGTTTAAAAATGCGTAAGACTGGTAGCGTTGGGGAGTAGATACATTAGAAGAAACTTAATAGGATCGGCACAAAACTAAACTGTTTAAAACCAAACTGACACAGAAATGCTGTGGGAACATAAACAAGCATTTCAACAGAAGATAACGACAAAAGTAGTGCATGAATGAGCAAAACCAAGAAATCATTAATAAAGCTTGTTAAATGCATATAATAAACATAACATTGTGACTGTTTTAAAAAAGTATACTATTAAGATAAGAACATAACATAATGACCATACTGAGTCAGACCAAGGTCCAACTAGCCCAGTATCCAGTCTTCTGACAGTGGCCAATGCCAGGTGCCCCTGAGGGAATGAACAGAACAGGTAATTGTCAAGTGATCCATCCCCTGTCGCCCATTCCCAGCTTCTGCCAAACAGAGGCTAGGGACACCATCCCTGCCCATGCTGGCTAGTAACCATTGATGGACCTATCCTCCATGAATTTATCTAGTTCTTTTTTGAACTCTATTATAGTGTTGGCCTTCACAACATCCTCTGGCAAGAAGTTCCACAGGTTGACTCTGTTCTGTGGAAAAAAACACTTTCTTTTGTTTGTTTTAAATCTGCTGCCTATTAATTCCATTTGGTGACCCCTAGTTCTTGTGTTCTGAGAAGGAGTAAATAACACTTCCGTATTTACTTTCTCCACACAAGTCATGATTTTATAGACCTCAATCATATCTCCCCTTAGCCGTCTCTTTTTCAAGCTGAAAAGTCCCAGTCTTATTAATCTCTCCTCATATGGCAACATTGTCAATAAGTTCTAATAGGAATATCGTGTAGTATGTGAGAGATACATGCTGTACAAAGTAAAAGTGGCCAAGTTATACGAAGCAAAAAAACTTAACTTTTCTGTGGTGACAAAAGGCAAAACTTTGGTGTAAGAGCGGTAATGCCAGTTGATGCAAGGTAGGAAAATTAACAAGGGTCCAGTACCATGAAGTTAAATGTGAAACCACTGTAACCCATACGATATGGAAGAAGTTTGTTTTCTCTCAAATACTGTTGTAAGACAATGCAAAGTCTGGAAAGCCACAGCCTTGTACTGCCATTTGCCCCTGGGGGACACTTACATGTGCAGGTGTAATGTCCTAGAGGCAGATTCTGGCAAGTGGGTTCACGCTGGGGGAAACAGTCTCCAAATTTTACAGTACAGTTGAGATATTGGGAGTTTGTAAAATAAACATTGCATATGCCGGTGATAAGTATTCTGTGATGTCTGAAGAGGGCCACTTCAGGTATGGACCCAGGGAATGTTATTTTAATTGGCCTATCCTTTCTTTCACACCTTAATTTCCTTTGGAAAATTAAAGATATTTTTAGCATTTTTTTACATCGTAATAAAAGCAAAGTTAAAATTATAGGAGGATGCTTTAAAGGCAGTGCAAGCTTATAATGTGGAATTGTACCCTGGCGGGCTATATCATAGGAGGTAAGCTTGTACCCCCTAGTTTGTACTTTAAGCCTAGTATCTTTGGTGGTTCAAATAATTACAACTACTGTGATCTTGGGAATGTGTTACTGGGCAGTGAACTTAAAAAAGAACGCACAGAAAAATAGATTTGCTGCAAATGAAACCCACGCTAATGTAGAAAAGAAAAACAAGCAGTGGAATGTAGGCCTGGCTTGACATGAGTAATTGGAAGTGGGTGAGGCCTCATTTCTCGGGAGTCTGAATTAGGGAGGTAAATGGATCAGCAGGTTGGAAATAGAATGTCTGTACTAGCTAAGATCATTTATGGTGGACAAGATAACAATGGATAAGATAAGTCCGGAATGTAAAGATGAGGTAAAGAGTAAGTTATACATGGACAGAGCATGCTGTGCAGGGATTGGTCCCTACAAAGTAACCAAGCCAAACCCAAAACATGATGCAGTGTGTAGTAAGTGCAATGTAATGTGTAAATGTATATAAAGGAAGAGGTTTGCTGTGTAACTTTGGGTGTGTGATATGTCCTATACCCGTACCTTACACTTGCATCTGATCAACTCAGCATAGCTTTGCTGTATGCCAAATAAAGGACTCTGAGTGATGAGACTGAAGTTGAACAGAGTTCTTGATGAACTGAGTGGAAGAAGTCTTGGGGGAACCCCAAGACCCCAACAATAGAGACATCTTAGAGTATGAAAATAAATCAGTTAGGCTGTGATTCTGAAGTCATAGGCAGAATGACCCTCTGTAGAATTTCAGTGACTTCCATTGGGGCTTTGTGCAGCTTCAAAGATCCACTTGTGGAGATATGATTACAGAACCAAGGCATTAGTTTGTAAGCTCTTCAGGGGAGGGAGTATCTTTCCATGGGTGTTTGTACCGGGCCTACCACAGTGGGACTCCATTCCTGATTGGGGCTTCTGGGCACTACCTTAAGAAGGATTTAATGATTTTATCTTCTGTAAACTGCCACTGGATTCTACAGTCCCATATGTTCTACCATTTCTTAGACAATTTTAAGAAAGGTAGAGTTTTAAGTGTCCAACATAATTTACATCCTTGCAACACAAAATGTTAAAAATATTTTACAACTGTATTAAAGTATGGTGATTGAAATCTCCAAAAGAATAGCCCAGCATAGATAGTGGGCCTTAAAATCATTTGGTTGCAGTGTAGCCACCTTGCTGCAGATTTTGCACTTGGCCTTACTGCACAACACAGATGAACTAAGTGCATACAAAATAGCTTATAAGCTATACAATAAACATGGTATTTTGATGTGTTCAGATTCTGACATGACTGGTGTAGTAGAACAACCTGTATGTATAGCTTGTGATACTCATGAAGAAAAAGCAAATGTAAAAATTGTGAGAAGTGGACTAAAATGGTTGTTAGTTCAGTCCGATGGGAGCAAATTGATAAAGCTGTCTGAACCATGATTCCAGGTGGTCTGTAGCACTGAACTGGCTCCTAACAGAGATCTTATGCCTTTGAGCCTAATTTTTGCTCCTCTTTTCCCCTCCCCACACAAAGATGAGGTAGCATGCTGTGTTAGCAGAGACCATGAGGAGAGCTGCTTGTATTAGCTTTAGCTTTAGACACAACATACTAGTAGGAATTATATTGCTGGTAGCACTTAAAGCACTGGCTAATTAAAGTACTTCTAGTATCTCTCACTGTTGCTTGGGTGGAGGTTGCAAGGTTGGTATGGTAGAGAGATCAGCAAGTAGTAAAGGAAAGAGATAGGAAATAGGAGTGAGAGAGTCCCAAAAAGCACTGTTCTTGGTTGGAAACATTTGATTTGTAGGTCATAGGTTGGAAGCACTGCCTCTAGAAAAGTTGTTTCAGGTGTTGTGACATAAGGAAGGGTTGAATCACCTGACCTCGCTAGTGGTAAAGCAATTGGTATCTGAATCTTTTTTGACATTTTGATCCCTATCTTCAGTGTTGGGATGTTGTCCCACTTCGAAAACATTTTGAAATTTACGTTGGCAGGGCTAGTATGGATGCTCTCACATAGTTGTTAAATTTAATCATATAAACACACGAGAGTTTAAAAATGACCACTATTTCAATAGCATGATTGTGATCTTATTATGGATAAGATTCAGTACTTGCAAATACACACCAAAACCAAGCATTGTGAGGTAGCATAGATGAATAGGCATGTTGGGCAAAGTTACCTTTTTCTGTAACTAAATCTTTGTTTAGGATAATTTTCAGAGCTTTTTTGTACCATGTATATGAGCATTGAAGGATATCTATGAATCAGTTTTCTTGTTTTTCTTCATGTTTTATGTAGCTGTTAACTAAAATTCCCAAGTATGTTGCCAAATGGCAACACCAAGTCCTGTACGGTTTGTGTTAAGCAGCTGCATGATTTTTTATTGTGGTTGAAATGTAACCTCAATGCTACAGTTCAAATAACCAGACTAAATATAGGCCCCAAAGTTGTTGGGTTTTTTTTTTTTTTGCATTATCATCATGTATATAGGCACTATGCTAATATGAAATAAAGACCGTACCTTTCCCCCAAAGAGCTGCAAACAACTGTTCCATTCAGATTGAGCCTTAATGGGGTTTTGCGCAGGTGTAGTGATCAATCCAGGCAGAACACGTTATAGGATCAGGTCATAGTGAATAGGTTAATAGTTCCTCATATTGGAAACTACAGGATTGACTGACTATACCATCACCATCAATTTTGTCATACTTAAAGAAAGTGTGTGCCAAGGGTTGAGAAGAGGGTTAGAACAGTTTCTGATATGGAAAATTGTTGGGGATAATCAGGAGTTGCTTCATCTTGCCAATTGTGTATATGTAAACATGAGTTTTGTCAGATGACTTTTTTGCTTCAGGAAACATGCGTAACTGCTGTTGGTATAGTGCTTTTTACATGTGTTCAATAGCTTGCTAGGGTTGATTCTAGTTAATAGTGAAAGTGATGGATAATACTGGATGATAATCCTGTTAAATGTTCTTTATGTCAATATTGGCTGTGTCATTAGATTCTTAAACACTTCCTTATTTTTTTATGGTTAACTGTAGATTTTTGCATCCGTGGGTAAGGAAACTATACTCAAAATTTTTGCTTTCTAAGAGCATTTCTGAGCTTGTGATAATTTTTAATGACGTTTAGGAAATCCTGCAGACAGGTTTGGCTTTTGCATTTTCCCAAGGTTATGGGAGTAAGGCTTTACTGGAGTATGTTTTAGAATAAGCTCTGATTCTAATATATTTGTGGTCACAGTCATGCCAGTATTCTTTTAAATTCCATCCATTTCAGACTGTGCAGCATATCCCTCTAGTTTTAAGGAATGAGCTGTACTAAAGATTTTTGCTGGTACCTTAAGGCCATTCCAGGTTAGCAAGACCATTGTTTTTGCCGTAAAGAAATGAGCTTCAGCAGGAAGGTTGAAGTTGCTACACAGCCTTTAGGATTTTCTGCATTTCCATGCATTCTGTTGACTCTCACAGATATGGATTGGCTGCAGAAAATGCTCAGAAGTTCATTATCAGACTTGTTGTGGATGACCCACTGGCTATGATATAGTGACTCAGACTTCTGGATTGAATTAGGTTCTAGAAATCTTAAATGTAGGGCTGGAAAAGGGACCTTGAGAGATCCTTGAATCCAGCTCTTTGTGCTGTGGCAGGACCAAGTAAACCTTGACCATCCATGACAGGTGTTTGTCCAAACTATTATTAAAACCTCCAATGATGGGGATTCCACAACCTCCCTTGGAAGTCTATCAGAGCTTAACTATCCTTCTAGTTAGAAACTTTTCTTAATATCTAACCTAATGCAGATCAAGCCCATTATTACTGTACTTGTCCTATCTTCAGTGGAGAACAATTGTTCATCATCCTCTGTATAGCAGCCCTTGACATAGTTATTCATTGGAATGGGTTTCTTTTATACGTATCTAAAATCAGTAGCTAAATACAGTGAGAAATAACAAACCATTATGTTTCATGTTGGTTATCATGCCAATCCAGGTGTGAAAGTTTGGCACATCAGCTCATCATTGGTGTGTTAAAAGCAGGTAAGGCTGAACCCACTGTGAGAATAAGCACACTACCTTTATTATTGTGGAAGTGACTGCTACCACAACAGCACTGTTGGGAACTGCATGATCCAGTTGCAAGAAGGATGAATTCTCACAGTAGAAACCTCTCTTCAGATTTTGTTTTTGCTGAATTTTTTCTGTTTGTTTGTTTCAGATAGAAGGAGCATAACTGTCTCCTCTTTCCCTCCGTCACCCTCTTTCAAGGCTCTGCATGGCTTCTTCCTCCAGCTGGGGGTTCCCTCAATAGCATAGCAGTACTGCTGCTTCAGTTCCCCAGAGTGTATGGATCTTAGTGATGCAAGATGTCCCACCTCTCACTCTAGAGACAGAATGAATTGACTCTACAGTGCTGACCCACAAAATATGGACTGCATTAGTTCCATACTGGTGGTGCTTCCACTCTGCTGATGGTGTAGCATTTCTGTTTGTACATCCAGGGCCGTCCCAAGGCATATGCAGCATACACGGCATATGCTGCGTAGGGCACCGGAAAATTTGGGGCACCATTCCCATCGCTGGAATCCTCTCTTCTCTGGCCCCTCCCCCGTGCTGGGCCAGCAGGCTTCTCCCCAACCTTGCCCCCTTCCTCATTTGCTCCTCAGCTGGCCGGCTGAGGGCTCCAGCCTCCAGTTCTGCTGCCCCTGCCCGGGTAAGCCCGGTGCAGCGCCCTGGCCCACCACCACCCAGAGCGGAGTCCCTCCCTGGACCCTGCCTGCCTGTGCTGCTTGGTCTCGGGGCCAGGACAGGAGGAGACAGTATGCTCACTGTCTCTCTCACTTCCCTAACACACACACGCGGTCTCTCTCACACACAGACTGGCTCTCACAGCCACATACACTCTGCCTCTCATGAGTCACAGTCCCCCAATACAGATTGTGTGTGTGTGTCTGTCTCTCTCTCTCTCAACACACACGCTCTCTGTCTCTTACACGCACTGGCTCTCTCACACATACACACGCTGTCACGCACACATACACTTGTATTATTGTTGTTGTTATTATTGCTTAGTACTTCCTATCAAAATGCTCATGGTGAGCCAGCAATGGCTATGGGCTGCAGGAGGGCCATGGGCTCTGTCAAGATGCAGGCCCCATGTGACAAAGCAAAGCCTGCCTTGAGCCACTACTGCAGCATCTGCTGTGTATGAAGCTCGGTGTGTGTCAGCAATGCGGGGGGAGGTTTCTGGGGGTCTGTGGGCGGGGGTAGAGGCTGTGGCCCCTCAACACACTGGGGTCAGCGGTGCTGGCTGGAGTGGAGACCGCCTTCAGTGGAGCATAGGGGCGCCAGTTTAATAATACTGTGTAGGGCCGCATAAATCCTAGGGAAGGCCCTGTGTGCATCTCTTGCCAACCCCCAGAAGTTTTTGTTTCCTCTTGTTTTTTTCTCTTCTTCTTTCCTTTCCTTCACCCAGGAATATGGCAGGAAAAGTTGCAGAGTGGAAATCTTTCACTCTGTTTAGTCAGTTTCCTTTAACACAGCAGGATGAGCAGAGTGAAGTATATCTGAGTGTCCCAGCAGTTTCAGGAAATTTCCTGTTTGACTCTGCCAGGTTACTATGCCTGTATAGTTCTGAGGGAAATTAACTAGAAACATTGCTGGGCAAGCACTGTGGTTGAGATTTTTAAAGATACTCTGTGAACTGGCTGTCCACACACATTCCCTTTAATTTTAAGGGCAGCTAGAGCCCATATACCTTAGGTAGCTTTGAAAATCTGTTTGTGCCCCTAAATAGAAGCAGCATCACAGGCATAATGTTTGACTGCAGGTGGCATGGGAAAATGCAGTATTCGTGATCTTTGACTGAATCTACATCCTTGGGAGAGGTATAAGGCCCAGATCCTGTGAACGCTTACACAGCATGAGTAATTCGTTCCATTGAGTTAACTGGGACTGCTCACCTGTGTAATGTTACTCATGAGCATGTTTGCAGCTTTGGGGCCCTTAGTCTAGCCCTCTCATAAAGAAGAGGGGAGATATGAGTTCTGTTTGTTAGATAATATTGGTGCCTGGCAGTCTAGGAACAGTGATTGGTTCTATTCATAAAGATGACCTTGTTATCATTCTTCAACAATATGCCCAGTGTAACATTTGTTACTATTTGCTCAATTTTTTTCAACCAGGAATTTTTGATTGAGGCACAGGAAGAGGTAAGAGTTTCTTGCTTCATATGTTTAGGAAACATGATGTAGATAAGTGCCACATACATTGCCACATTTGTAATTAAGTATTTAACTTCAGTAAAGTGAAGCTGATGACAGCTAGGAACCTAGATAAACTCTTAAAAGTACGTGTGTCCTATTAGTTAACATTAATGGGATTTTTTTTATCATCCATGAGGGGATAGTAGGATTCTTGATATACATTTAAAACAAAAATAAAATAATAAATAGTAAAACAAAAATTTTAATTTTTGGGGTGTTTTTGAGAGGGGGTACAAGGAAATGTTTGGTGACAAACAATATGCATATTGTCAAGGCTCACTGGTATACTTCTTTAAGGAGAGAAATGGGTTGCAATCCAACATACTCTCTTCCTCTCTACTGTGCACTGCCCCCATCCCTTTAAAGTGTATCCAAAGAAGACCTTGATTCATCAAGTTTCTTACGCATGAGTAGTCCCATTAAAGTCAGAACCTTATTAATCAGAGCACAAGTCATTTTGGCAGAAGGAAAATCCTGTTGAAGGGCTGCTGTCAACATAAGTTCTTGCTGGACTATTTCAAGAGGTCAGTCAGAAGGATTTGGGAAGAAGGAATACAAAATGCTTCTTTCTAGGAGACAGTGATGGATACAATCTGCATCTGTATCTAAACATGGGGTGGGTAAAGATAATGGACTACAATTGACATGTTACTTAATATGTGCTTTATTTTTCTTTGAAATGTTGTGGGATTTTGGGATGTTTCCTCTAAATGTTTTCTTTACAGATTTTTACTTAAAATGTAGATATAACCAAAGAAAATTTCACTAGAAATTGAACATTTAAAAACTTGAAAGCGACTGCCCCCTTTGAATCGGTACATCTCTGAAAATCAGTCATTGTTGATGTTTTGACACAGGTGGTGAAGCCAGTTATTATCTTGTGGGCACATCTTTTAGCTCTTGCAGTGGAGGGTGGTCGGGCTGTCTGATATCAAAAAGCAGTCTGTCTCGGGGCCTCCCACAGAGTGGGAGTTGGCTAAATATATAATCTGAACTTCAGAACTGACGAGTGTGAGAATAGTTTACAAAGTTGCTTACAGGCCCTCTTACACTTGAAATAAAATAGCTTTTTAAAACTGTTTGCCTTTAAACTGATTTTTGCAGTATCTACTTAAAAATTGTATTACATATGCATAGCTAAGCAGCAAAATCATTTAACAAGTCACACAAGAATCTTTACTAATCCTGAAACTAAGAGGTATGTTCCCTACCCCTCAGTTTTGAAGTCTTCCTGACTTGTCTTTATTTGTTGTTTTAAGCAATATTTTGTGTTAGTGTTGTAGCTTCATTAACACACACTATTGCTTCATTTCTCCACTTTGATGTATTTTTTATAGAATAAACAAAAAGTAACAAGTATAGAGCATTCTCTCTTAATAAATTTAACAAGTTCCCAGAGACAACTGGAATTCAGTAAATTTGTCTTTTGTATTACCTTAGTACAATATTCTCCAGTTGAACATCATTATTCTGCAATTTTTTAATCTTTTTCTTTTCTTGCCTTGTATTATTTCTCGTCCTATGACATGTAGAATGTGTGCTGGTTGCAACTATGACAGGTTTCAGACATCATTAAATCTTAATGTGTGTGATGTTAGTCCAGTGGTAATATTAAAGTAAATATTCTAGTAAGACTTAATACACTTTTACCCCGATATAACGCGGTCCTCGGGAGCCAAAAAATCTCACCGCCTTATAGGTGAGACTGCGTTATATTGGGTTTGGTCCAGTACGGCGTACCGGCAAGAGCCGGTACACTGTGCCAGACTGGACTGGCTTCCCCGGCGGGGATTTAAAGGTCCCGGTGCTCCAGCAGCTGCGGGGAGCCCAGGTCCCTTTAAATCCCTGCTGGAGCTCTGGCAGTGGGGCTCAGGTGGGGATTTAAAGGGCCCGGGGCTCCCTGCTGCTTTACTGCATTATATCCGAATTCGTGTTATATCGGATCTTGTTCTATCGGGGTAGAGGTGTATTTAAAAGGGCTGTATCCTAAGGCATGTTGTAGAATGATGACCACAGAGGGTTGAAGTCTTCATTCTACAACATGGACCTCAGAAGTCTCTTCTGGAGCTTAATTACCCTGGTACTTAAGTTTTTCTTAATATCTGACCTAAATTTCCCTTGCTGCAGATTAAGTGCATTACTGCTTTCAGTGAACATGGAGAACAATTGATCAGCATCCTCTTTATAACATCCTTTAACAAATTTGAAGAGTTATCAGGTCCCCCCTCAGTCGTCTTTTCTCAAGACTTAACATGCACAGCATTTTTAACCTTTCCTTATAGGTCAGATTTTCTAAACCTTTTATCATTTTTGTTGCTCTTCTCTGGACTCTTCAGTTTGTCCACATCTTTCCTAAAATGTGGTGCCTGGAATTGGACACAGTACTCCAGCTGAGGCCTCACCAATGCTGCGTAGAGCTCCCTCCGCCTCTTACATATGATACTCCTCTTAATATACCCCAGAATGAGATTAGCCTTTTTCTCAGCTGCATCACATTGATTCATATTCAGTTTGTGATTCACTACAACCCCCCATATCCTTTTCAGCATTACTGCCACCTAGCTAGTTAATCCCCATTTTGTAGTTGTGCATTTTATTTTTTTCCTTCCTAAGTGAAGTATTTTGCTTTGTCTTTGTTGATTTCATCTTGTTGAAGACAAGTGCCCAGTACATCATTTAGGAAGGAAAAGTCAAATACACAACTATGAAATGCTTTTTCTCTCTGGGTTGTGAATGACCAGTATAAATAGAAAACTGGACTAGGTAATGGGCTACAGAGGGTAAAGAGTGAAAATGACAGTACACAAAGTGGTGTCATATGGACATAGTAATCTTTGAAGAAATAGGTATTTTTCTTTACTCTCTCAGCTAGAGGAATCTTGTGTATCTATTTTTAGCAATAAATATAAAATCTCACTTAATTTTTTTATTTAACTGCATCCCTTTAAATTCATGTGAGAAGGTCATGGCTTTCTTTCTTATGTTTGTTTCTGAGCGTCCTTTGTCTTTTAGTTGTGGGTACTCTGAATTTCCATTTGACTTAAATGAATACATGTTGTTTAGCTTGGTGTTTAGTTAAATATATATTTTAAGCCTTCCCCTTTGTTGGTTTATTACCCACTGTAAAGTGCTGCAGTACTCTGTAAACAGTGTTGTATAAACTTTTACTGTAAACTGTTGCAATTTCAATGAACTTTTAGGGGGGAAAGGGAAAAAAAAAAGTTCAAACAAAAGTCCTCACAATGAGACAGGATTCTTAGTACTAAAAGTGACCATACAGATGCTACCAGGTACTTAGTTTTCCATAGTGTGATAATCTGGACAATTATTGTTTGCATTTCAGACATTGAATACTTAACTATGTTTGACTTGGATTTTATAAATTTCATTTGGGAACAAAACCAAAGCCTGCTGTAGTAGGGTCTGATCCTACAAACATTTATTACCAACTACAGTGTTTACTAGTGTCAGTGTCACTGGGTATGTCAAGATATACAGTTGGGCGTGCTTCTTCCTTTTTTTTTTTTATTTTTTTTTCTGATTTAGCTAACATGACTTGAATCTCTTAACACCTAGGCTACAACTTGACCAAATAACACCATTGTAAAGGTGTTAAATTATGTCTATCCTAAGTGTTAAGGGTTGTTTCAAAGACATGCTGGCTAACATGATTAGACAATGGCACTGAAGCACTTTACTCTGCAAAGTAAGTGTTTGTAGGACTGGACCCTTGTTCCACTATGTAGTGGAGCACATAATTATTTGAACTGTTAAAACATAGCATCTAATATCCTATCATAGAACTATTATCCCTTGAATGTATTTTCATAGGTGAATGAACTCGAAGATATTTTTTAAATGTGAAGTCTGCAGTTACCACAACTAAGCACTAGTTAAGTCAGCTATGCCGGTGGATGTGATAATAAATGAATACCTCAATAATTCAGTTTTCATTTGACGATGTTTCAATTCTGGTAATTGCTTCTTGAAGTAACAAGCAAATTGGATACTTAAGAAATAAAACAGGACTTTCACCTAATGTAGTATAAAGTTAACCAGTAATTAAAACCAAGATACTTAAAGTAATAGATGTAATTCATGAATAAACTTTTTGCAGCTTACCATCTTAAAAACTAAAGATATTGTAGTACAGGTGTTGGCAACCTTTCAGAAGTGGTGTGCCGAGTCTTCATTTATTCACTCTAATTTAAGGTTTTGTGTGCCAGTAATACATTTTAATGTTTTTAGAAGATCTCTTTCTATAAGTCTATAATATATAACTAAACTATTGTTGTATGTAAAGTAAATAAGGTTTTTAAAATGTTTAAGATGCTTCATTTAAAATTAAATTAAAATGCAGAGCCCCCTGGACTGGTGGCCAGGACCCGGGCAGCGTGAGTGCCACTGAAAATTAGCTTGTGTGCCGCCTTTTGCACATGTGCCATAGGTTACATACCCCTGTTGCAGTAGCAGCATTTGCTTGGGGAGCTCTGGTTCACATCCACAGTAATGTTTTCTGGCCATAAGAAACTGTAAATCTGGCTTTAGATTTTGATGATTTGTCAATCTAATATTTAAAAGAGAAGCCTCTTGTAAACAGTTTAAGATTCTTTTAACATACAACTCTCAATCACAAACCAACAAATTAATTGAGATAGAATTAAATGTCTTCTATTTTAACGTTCTCAAATTTATGTAAAATTTTATTTGAATAAATAATCACTGAATTAAACATAACAGGGTATTCTGGAGCATTGTATCTTCATATATGATTTAAAAAAGAGGCACTGCTCTTCTCTTGTGCTGTATGCAATTTTCAAATTTCCATAATTTTACTAAAAATGGAAACTTCATACTACTTCAGTGTCCCTGTAAACTTTGTCACAATTCACTCTCTGACTTTGTGGGACTGTCACTTTCTAAGATTTTAGGAGTTTTGTAAAGAAAATGTCATGTCAACTTATTAACTTTTTTTTTAAATGGGAAATTTTGTAATGTAAAGTCTTAAGAGGATGAAAACATTAAATAGTATTCTCGCTGGCTTACTTGACTGGCATACACGTGGTTATGAGGGATGTTTCCACAGCATAGATTGTAACTATCTATGTGAAACACAGCAAAACACATCAGGTACGATAGAAGTGTGTGTGTGTGTGTGTGTGCGCGCGCCTGGTATTCTAAATAGCAAAGCTATAGCTGGCTGCAAAGAACTGGAGTACTCGCAGACGTGGAGAAAAACCTTTGGTCATATTGGGTTAAAATTCTAAATTTGCAACTCTATAGCCTAGAAGCCTAATTTTACTTTAAATGATATTTAAAATTCCACAGAAACAGGTGGCTTAGGCTTTACACTCGTCAGTAGTGACTGGGGATTGTTAAGCCCTGGTGGAGGATTTTTTTTTAAGTTTAAAGAGACATCGTCATCTCTCTGTGATCCAAAGGAAAGAAAGCTATAGCAAAATAATCATTGGAAATACTACTTATTCCTTGGACAATACAGCTCTCAATACATTGTATGTCCTTTGAGGCATGCAAAGTATATATTGTTAGCATAGATTAAACTATTGACTGTGCCTACCATTGTGTAGAAATAAGATAAATTTATTCGTACCTGGGAATTTATGTAACAACTTGCATATAGTAGCTAAGGCTGTTTACCTTCTTAAAAGCAATAGGAGTCATCTGCACTAGCTACACTGTTGCTAGCAGGTAGTGTGCACTGTTGAGGCAATTTATAAATCATCATATCACTGTCACGGTGTATAGCAGTATAGGATATTTTAGATGAAATAAGTACATCATTGTTTTGGTAACAGCATGTTAAATATCAATAAGATGATTCAGTAAAAGTTGACAAGCTGCACTACAAAAATGAAAATCTGTCTGAGTTGACCTGTTCAAATAGCAGGTAAGTCAAGTCTCCTCCTCCCTGGTCACCTGCTTCTTTATCATTTCAGTAATTGTGCTGGAAACTATGATAAAGTCTGGCTCACGCTGTGAGAAAGCAAAGCATCAAGGTTGTTGCATTGGAGTTAGGCAGCTTGTGTGCTGTGCCAACATAAGAAATATTTTTTCCATATTCTTATGGCACTGTAAATTTTTCTTTCTAAAGAAGAGTCTGTAAACTTAGAAAAATTCAAGTTTAAGGGGACCTGCCAACCATCATTCTCCCCTCCCCCCAGGAATTGTCCATATTCTGTACCCAGCTGGTTCCCCATATATCTAATAACTTGTCAGGGAGAGTGTGGACTGATAGGGCAGTATGCTGTAGAAATGGGTTCAGAGAGCAGGTGGCTATTGCTACTAAGCAGAAGGGTAAATGAGATGTACAGTGCAGGTGTGTTATAGGGGAATGAGCTAGTTTGCTATTGGCATTCCATCCTCAGGGCTCATTAACACAAACATAACCAACATTCGTTTTACAGTGCCACTCTTCATCTTCAAGAAGTACAGCTACTAAATTATGAAGAAAAGTTTGTTACAATTGTAAGTCATCTTGTATGACTGCTGGTGCTGCTATAGTTCTGACTGAGCTTAGCACTCAAGTTTTAAACCTGGTAGAATACAAATAGTCTACTAGAAATTATTCTTGTAAATGAAGGCTGATCTAATGAATTGGTGCTGAATTGAATGTTGGAAGATGGAGGCTATAATCATAGACTATCAGGGTTGGAAGGGACCTCAGGAGGTCATCTAGTCCAATCCCCAGACAGATTTTTGCCCCACATCCCTAAATGGCCCCCTCAAGGATAGAACTCACAAGCCTGGGTTTAGCAGGCCAATGCTCAAACCACTGAGCTATCCCTCCACCCTAACCAAGCCTCTTCTATCTCATAGAGCTGGAAGGCACCCTGAAAGGTCATTGAGTCCAGCCCCCTGCCTTTTCTAGCAGGACCAAATACAGATTTTGCCCTAGATCCCTAAGTGGCCCCCTCAAGGATTGAACTCACAACCCTGAGTTTAACAGGCCAATGTTCAAACCACTGAAGTTTAAGTGGCTCACACTGTCAGGACTGACTAAGAAAATATAGGTGAAATAAACTATTAAGTATCAGAGGGGTAGCCGTGTTAGTCTGGATCTGTAAAAAGCAACAGAGAGTCCTGTGACATCTTAAAGACTAACAGATGTATTAGAGCATAAGCTTTCGTGGGTGAATACCCACTTTGTCAGATGCATGCCAGTAATTAATACAGAATTGCAATATTATTGCAACATGAAAACAGTAGTTTCAAACATATAGTTGCTTTTTAAGCAGAACAAAGCTTACTGTTGGCAAATGTGGCTTTTTTGTGTTTTTGTTGTAGGAAATGTAGAAATAGCCATAGTATTATATTTACTTGAAGAGTTTTATGTTTTGGGAATTGTATTTCAGTGCAGAACCCAAAATAGATGTAATCTGTTTATCCAAAGGCCAAATACAGAATAGTTCAGGTACTGTATAAGTTTATTCCATTGATGTGAACTCAGCCTTGAAGTGGGAGGATCACTGTTATCCCACGCTGAGTGGGTGGGTAAACTTTCCCCATGCTAGTGCGGTTCAAAATACTTTGACTCTTTATACCCCCATTAATTTTATTTATTTTCTTCCTGTTTTCACCTTTGATTTAAATCACCAAGTGGAAAGTCCTGATTTAAATAATCAATTTTAACAAACTTTTCCATTTGTACTTCAGTTAGAGAGGTGCATTCTCAGTGACTGTAACATTGGTTTACAACTAAACAGAGTCTTTACACTAGATTTGTTATCTTTTTGCTCCCTACGAAGGTACGACTATAACTATGTACATTTATTTAAGCAATTGTATAGTTTAATATTTTCAGACTTATATTGTACATTTTAGTATGTTAGAAAATGGTGAATGATATATTGCTTATTTATTAAATTTTGCTCATGATTTGTGTCAAGCTGCATTAGGATGGTAACTGGAATTGAATTGAATTGCATACAACAGCAAGCAAAATTTATTTTTATTAAAAACAACAACCTTAAACCTTTTGGATATATATACACCGCTACCTCGATATAACGCCACCTAATATATCACTAATTTGGATATAACGTGGTAAAGCAGTGCTCCGGGGGGGCGGGGCTGTGCACTCCGGTGGATCAAAGCAAGTTCAATATAACACGGTTTCACCTATAACGCGGTAAGATTTTTTTGGCTGTCAAGGACAGCGTTATATTGAGGTAGAGGTGTGTGTATATATATAATTTTTTTCCTGATCAAAACGTATTTCTCATTTATAACTAAATGATTTATTAAATAGCGGGAAAAACTGTAGACAGTGAATTAAACTGATTTCAGGTCAGCCTGGGAAAACTTTCAAATATGCCTATGTGAAAGTGACTGGAGCTTAAGTCCCTATTTGCCAAAGTCTCTTGAAAATGACTGTCACCTAAGTTACTTAGGCTGTCCTTCAGTCTTTGAAAGCTAGTAGAACTCATCCCCTCCCTCTGCATTTTTATGCCCAGACTGGAAGGGAGAGACAAGTTTTCCTGCTTTTTCAACACCCAGTTGATTTCTAAACATTGAGTTAATTAGTTCAAATGAAAAAAAACCTCCTTTTGTGTCTACAGAAGAGGTTACTGCTTTCAAAAGCTGGTTTAGCACTTCAACAAACTCTGGTTCCAGGTGCTTAGCTAGTGACTTCCACCAATAAGGTGGTATGACTTTCTTTTAAAACATCAGCAAACATGTTCCTCTTGAATGGTTCATTTCCAGCCCTGAGAGTTGTTATAGTTAGCATGGTTGATGTGTGATTATTAGATGTTCATGTGCAACAGCAGCATCTTCAGCTGCTAAGCATCTACCTTGGTACTTTGTGTTGAGAATATTGACATGAAAGTAAGGTGCAGTACAGTACTTGATCCGTCTGCTTCTTTACCACCTTCAATTTAACTTTATTGTTGGGTATTCCTTGGAATGTCTTGAAGTTCTTTCCAAATTTAATCAAAAATACAGTAGCAGCAAACTTTCTGCAGTTTGTCCAAGTATTTGGAAATAGATTTTAGTATATTCACCATATCTTCTGCATTTTTCTTTATCCAATGTTGACTACTTTGGCTTTGATAGTTTCATATATTTTGTCATGATTTCTTCACAAATTGTCATTAGAATAGGCCACTTTTTAATAAACAGCTCAAAACAGTCAACCACTGAATTACATTGTACATCTTTGGGAGAATTAGTTTCTTCCTGTTCTCTTCAGTGAAGCTGAAGTGAAGTGGTTGTTAAAGTATTTTCCAATTTGAGTAACATTTTCCCTTTATTTTTGGAGTTGTACTTAACCCTTTGGCTAAAAGATGCATTAAATGAGCACTGCAACCATTTGTTAGTTTCAGGTTCCCTTCGTTATCTTCTTCTAGATTTCTTCTTATCTTTGCTACATTTGCAACATTTTGTGTGACAAAGCTAAGTGCTTGAAACTTGAATTTTTGTTCAGTTTGTTATAACTTTTACTGCTAAACTCAGTTTTATAGGGAAAATAATAAATCATAAAGATTATCTAAATCTATTTTAAACCTGATCTTTAGCAACATACCAAACAGCTTGGTGGGAAAAAAACTTTTTTAAAATGTTACAATTCATAAATGGCTAATAATGCTTTACTTTTAAACAGGAAGTCTTCACCTAGCATGTTTGATTATATTAAGCAATAAAAAATAATTTCAGAAATCCAGCAATAATAGGAAAATAAATTTACTAACCAGTTGATCCAGATTGTTCAGACATGTCCATGTCGTCGTCATCTTCAAAGTTATTGCCTTCTAAAGAGCATTTTTCATAATATTGTTTCATTCTGACAACCAGGCTTGCATCTCTTTGTTGCACTGGTTACGTTTGGCACACGCTCCCTTTTTACCCAGAGGTACATGAATTTCTTGAAAATACCCCAGATTGGATCTTTTTTATGACCTGCCGCCATGGCAGTTTTTTCCCACCAGTGGGGGGAGGGATAGCTCAGTGGTTTGAGCATTGGCCTGCTAAACCCAGGGTTGTGAGTTCAGTCCTTGAGGAGGCCACTTATGGATCTGGGGCAAAAATTGGTCCTGCTAGTGAAGGCAGGGGGCTGGACTCAATGACCTTTCAAGGTCCCTTCCAGTTCTAGGAGATTGGTATATCTCCAATTATTTCCTTTTTTTATTACCTTCCCAGGTGTTGAAATCAACACTAAAGGTTGGACTCTGAAGAATAGGCCAGTTTTCCTACAGTGTCCTGCTTTGACACCAGTATTGCTCATTTCTTGTTTCACACTCTGCTCTTTCTCCCTTATTATATAACTCCACCACCCTAACCTCACTTCCAGAAAAACAAAAAAGCTAACAGCAATCTAAGACTTCTGCTTGTGTAATTCTCATGCCTTTTGCACTGCAGTATTTTATTTGTTTAGAGACAGAGAGGGGAGGCAGTTGAGAAATTAATGGATTTCTGATTGTTTGTATCTCTACAAGGAGACAAAGCAAGGCCATTTCCCTGAAGTGCCCAGAACCGTCCAGAAGCAAGGGCTTGTAGTTACAGGGCAGATCGGTGTTTTTCCATGAGTTGGCGTGTACATTTCCATGCTGGGTTGAATCAAAAATATTAATCATTTGCGATGATCAGAGCTCATGTAGGGAGAAGATGTAAAGTAGGAATATGAGACCACCCAGATGAGATACATATTGGTGTCTCTTGGAGTCAGAGGCTGGGCCCCAATGTCTGTCATGACTAAGGCTATGTTTTAATCGCGAGTATTTTTAGTAAAAGTCATGGACAGGTCACTGACAGTAAACAAAATTCACAGGCCCATGACTTATTTTTATTAAAAATAGCCCTGACTAAAACGGGGGGGGGAAGAGGGACTTGGGGAGTGCCATGGGTGCTGGAGCATGCTCCTTACCCAGCTCCTGGGAAGCGGTGGCCCTAGCTCCATCTGCTGCCTCTGCTCTGCCCCAAGCTCCAGTTCTGCAGCTCCCATTGGCTGGGAACCGCGGCCAGATCGCCGGGCAGTGATCGATCCAGCAGGGATTGATTATCGCGTCTAGTGTAGATGCGATAAATTGATCCCTGAGTGCTCTCCCATCGACTCCTGTACTCCAGCTTGGCGAGAGGCGCAGGCAGAGTCGATAGTGGAGTGGCAGCAGTCAACTCGCCGCAGTGAAGACCCTACGGTAAGTCGATTGAAGTATGTTATTCACGTAGCTGAAGTTGCGTAACTAGATCGATTCCCTCCCCCCCATTTTCCTTTGCAATATGAAAAACGTAATGAGAGAATTGGGTTATTGTGCATGCCTTGCTGTAATTTTTCATAGCTTTATAGCTTCCTAGGATGAGAATGGATCACAGAAATGACTTTTAAAAAGACAAACGGTTAAATCTTGATAGTTATATCACTATAGATTAGCACAGTTACTAGCCTCTCTATGCTACTAGGAAGATGAGAATAAGTAATTTGCAGAGATGTGACTTTGCAGAGCTCCACCTGACATCATTTTCATTTTGTTGTCAAAATCTTAAGTCATCTAGGTGTAAAGACTTCAGCAGTTTATTTCATGTGTTATCATTGTTGTCTCACTGTTTTTCTTTTTTTAAGTTATATGCTGTCTGAATCAGAATTCTAGTTCCACCTACAACATTCCAAATTCTAGTTGTCATCCTAGCTGAAGTACCGTAGTTTGAATCCCAAAATAATTAAGTGTCTTAATCACTAAAATGACCTCTTCCCTAATTATATAAATTGTATAAAAATTATATATACATGAACAAATTTCAATTGCTCTCAGAATTGGAAACTAAAACTTAAAAGGCAGATGTGTTTGGAATTAAATAAAATATTTAAACTCAAGTGTATAGGTTAGTTATCATACAGTGTCTGATAACTACTGTATATGCTATAACTTACCCATCATTGACAGTTTTCTATCACTCCAGCAGTGATGCTAAATATATTAAGCAAAATTTAGCACTGTATTTCTTATTCAAAAACTAATATACTGATTTGATAATTCTTTGTGTAAACTGAGTAGTTTTGTAATTGCTCTATAGTAGCTACTCAAACTACACTAAATAAAACCATTGTCTAAATGGAATTTAATTTAAATATTATAATAGAGCTGATTATATGAAATAAATGATTGTTATGTAGGTGTTTCAGAGAAACACCCTTGCTGCCACCACTCTGTAGTGAGTAGACATGTCTTTTCTGCACTCTCTCACTACTCCACTGCACGGAAAGGAGAACTAGCTACGTGAATCAGTCTGTTCTTCTTCGAGTGATTGCTCATATCCATTCCAGTTAGGTGTGTGCACGCTGCGTGCACTTTCGTCGGAAGACTTTTACCCTAGCAACCCCAGTGGGTCGGCTGAGCGCCCCCTGGAGTGGCGCCATAACGGCACCACATATATACCTCACCCGACCCTCAGTTCCTTCTTACCGCCCGTGTCGGTCATTGAAACAGCGGAGTGCAGCTTGTCTGACCTCCGCTTCCCTAGCTTCCTCATAGTTTTCTCTGTAAAAAATTGTACATAGTTCTTAGCTTAGCTTAGGTTTTCTTATTTTTGATAGTTTAAAATCAGTTTAGTGTAGATAGTTAGCGGGTTCGGGGGTTAGCCCCACCCGCACCCGGGACCGGAGCGTATGCCCGGCTCCCCGGGTTTCAAGCCGTGCTCGGCCTGCCGCAGGCCTATGCCTACAGGAGATCCTCATAGCTCCTGTTTAAAGTGCTTAGGAGAGTCGCACTTATCTACTAAGTGCCCAATTTGCAAGGCTTTTAAGCCTCGCACTAAGAGGGAGAGAGACATTAGGCTGAAACAGCTCCTAATGGAGGCAGCCTTAACCCCTCCGGCTGCGGCACCGCCCGCTGCCCCGAAGGACTCTTGCAGCACCGCCACGGTGCCGGGCCACTCTGCGGTGCCACCGAAAATGCCATTGGCACCGAAACCGGCCCAAAGACGCTCTCTCTCGCCGAGGGCGAAGAAAGTAAAGGCCGCTGCCTCCACGGCACCGCCGGCTCCGAAGCCACAGAGTGCGCCCTGTCCGGATCGCCCGGCACCAAAACCTGCTGCGGCACCGGTTCCTCTGCCGCAGACGCTTCTGCCGGCACGGGCGACTCCGGCCCCTGAGAGGCCGTCGAGCCCGGCACCTGTAACCTCCCTGGCTCCGACCGCGGTTGAGATGCCATTGCCATCGACTCCTGAGACCTTCGAGGTGGCACGGGACCTCATTGCGCTGACAGAACCGGTTGTGCCGCCGGTGCGGGTGCCCCGCTCCATGGGCAAGCCGTCCATGTTTAGGCCACCTGCGGGCACCGA
The DNA here is from genome assembly GCF_016161935.1 of Mauremys reevesii. Lineage (NCBI taxonomy): Eukaryota > Metazoa > Chordata > Testudines > Geoemydidae > Mauremys > Mauremys reevesii. Next base: position 56,360,941 of record NC_052624.1, on the reverse strand, counting down.
CTCTGACCGGCACCGAACCCGTTCCCGTTCTCGACGCAGATCCCGCTCCCGGCGCCGATCCTGATCTGGCCGTCGATCGCACCGCCGCTTGCAGTCCCGGCACCGCTCAACCACGCGGCACCGGTCGGACTCGCGGCACCGGTCGTTCTCTCGATCGCTGACCCGTCACTCCCGGCACCGATCCAGTTCTCGGTACCGCTATGGCCGCCGCTACTCGCGGAGTCGCTCCCGGCACCGATCGTGGAGATCCCGCTCGACCTCCCGGCACCGCACCGGTCGCAGGTCCCATTCTCGCTTCTGCTCTCGGTACCGAGATGCCTCCCGGCACCGTTCACCACAAAGGCGGGAAATGAGATCTGTGGGCACTTTGGCGCAAGGCTTATCTGCTCCTCCTTGGCCCTCTTGACACGCTTCGGCCTCCTCGCACGCCGACAGCTACTATGTCGATGACCACGACTCTCTGGTCCCTTCGGGAGTTTTCCGGCAATCCCATCCTGCGGACCGGGACCCAAATCAGTGGGGTTATTGGACTCCTTGGGCCTACCACCAAAGCCAAGGCCCTCCTGTGCCTCCTATGTGCACTGTATCGCATGAGCCACGCATCCCAGAGGCTACCGTAAGCTGCCCCCCAGTTGACACTGAGGTACCATCCGGTGCACACGAAGGGGCTCAGCCTGCCCAGGAACCTCTGGGGCAGGAACCTTTACAGGGGCCGGATGCTGACCAAGACGCCATTCTGCCCGGCACTTCTTCCTCCTCCTCTCCCCCAGATGAGGCGGTGGCAGGCTCATCATCAGCGGGTCCCCCGCCAATTGACTTAAGGGCGCACCAAGAGCTCCTTCGCAGGGTGGCACTGCGAATGGATCTCCAGGCTGAGGAGGTATCGGAAGTCAGTGACCCAATAGTGACCATTTTGTCCGCGGACGCTCCAACCCGCATAGCTCTTCCCTTCATAAGGACTATCCAGGCAAACGCTGATACCTTGTGGCAGACTCTGTCGTCTATGCGCCCACAGCCCGAGGGGTGGAACGCAGATGCATGGTCCCTTCCAGGGGATACGAACATTTGTATGTGCACCCTGCCCCCTCGTCCTCAGTAGTGCAGTCGGTCAACGACAAAGAGCGCAACGGCCAGCAGGGCCCGGCTCCTAAGTCAAAGGAGGCCAAGCGCATGGACTTGCTTGGTCGCAAGGTCTACTCTGCCGGTGCCCTACAGATCCGTGTGACTAACCAGCAGGCCTTGCTCAGCCGCTACGGCCATGACACTTGGGCTGAGGTAGAAAAATATAAAGAGCTCCTGCCTCAGGATTCCCGACAGGAGTTTGCGGCCTTTGTAGAAGAAGGCAAAAAGGTAGCGCGCACCTCGTTACAGGCCTCCTTAGACGCGGCTGACTCGGCGGCACGTACTGTAGCCTTGGGCGTTACCATGCGCCGGATCTCTTGGCTTCAGAGTTCGACGCTTCCCCCTGAGGTTCAATATACCATTCAGGACCTTCCTTTTGATTCGAAGGAGCTCTTTTCAGAAAAGACGGACTCCAAGCTTCAGAATCTAAAGGACAACAGGGTTATCATCCGCACTTTGGGGATGCATACCCCGGCTACCCAGAGGCGTCCGTTCCGTCCCCAATTTAACCGCCCTTACTATATGCCTCGCTACAGGCAAGACTCTGGTCGACGGCGGGCTCGTGGCGGCCGTGGGCGACGGCCTGGCAACCAACCGTCCCAAGGGCGAGCCCCCTCTAAACCACCGGGGCCTAAACCATCTTTTTGAAGATGCGCCCGGGGACGACATACCAGTTCTTCCTCCCAATTCCTCCCTGCTTTTTTCCAACCGCCTTTCCTATTTCCTCCCGGCGTGGGCCCGGCTGACCACCGATGCCTGGGTCCTGCGCACGGTGGAACATAGTTACCAACTCCAATTCGTTTCACCTCCACCTTCCCACCCTCCTTCTCGGTCCCTCTTCAGGGACCCCTCTCACGTGCAACTCCTCTTACAAGAGGTGCACTCGCTCCTAGCCATCGGAGCGGTCGAGAAGGGGAACGTGGCAAGGGGTTTTATTCCCGTTATTTTTTGATCCCCAAGTCCAAAGGAGGCCTCCGACCCATTCTCGACCTGCGAGGACTCAACGCATACATGCTGAAGTTGAAGTTCTGCATGGTATCCCTCGGGGTCATTATCCCTACTTTGGATTCAGGAGACTGGTATGCCACCCTCGATATGAAGGACGCTTATTTTCATATCGCCATCTTCCCACCGCACAGACGCTTCCTCGGTTTCACAATCGCTCACCTACACTTCCAGTTTGCGGTACTCCCTTTCGGCCTCTCCACGGCCCCAAGGGTGTTCACAAAGTGCATGGCCGTTGTCGCCGCCCACCTCCGTCGACGCGCCATCTCCGTTTTTCCCTACCTGGATGACTGGCTCATCAGGGGGGACTCGCAGGCCACATGTCACAGGTCCAGCAACATGTCACAGAGATCAAGGACTTATTCACGCGCCTAGGCCTACTTCTCAACATAGAGAAGTCCACCTTAGTTCCAACTCAGAGGTTGGATTTTATTGGCGCGACCCTGGACTCCTCTCTAGCCAGAGCCTTCCTTCCGCAGGTTCGGTTCCAGGCCCTTATGCAGCTGATCCGCGACCTTCAGGCCTCTCGCATGACCTCGGCCCGTGCTTGCCTCCGCCTCCTCGGTCGTATGGCGGCTTGCACACACGTCACCCCGTTTGCCGGGCTCCGCCTCCGCCCGCTTCAGCTGTGGCTCCATTCCAGGTACCGCCCACACAGGGACCCCCTGGATACCATACTCACCATCCCAGTGGGTGTCCTTCAATCCCTGGATTGGTGGCTGACCCCGTCCAACGTATGTGCGGGCATCCCATTCCAGGCTCCTCAACCTTCCCTGTCTCTGACAACGGATGCCTCGTCCCTTGGATGGGGAGCCCATCTCGGCGATCTTCAGACTCAAGGTCTTTGTTCGCTGCAGGAATTAAACATGCACATCAACGTCAGGGAGCTCCGGGCAGTACGCCTGGCCTGCCAAGCGTTCCAGACTCGCCTCCACGGCCGTTGTGTCTCAGTCTTTACGGACAACACAACAGCCATGTACTATATCAACAAGCAAGGCGGGACCCGTTCATCCCCCCTCTGCGACGAGGTGATGCTACTGTGGGAATTCTGCATAGCCCACTCGATACATCTAGTAGCGTCATTCCTTCCTGGCGTCAAGAACACCATCGCGGATCGCCTGAGCAGGTCCTTTTTCTGCCACGAGTGGTCGCTGAGAGCAGACATCGCTCATGCCATTTTCCGACAGTGGGGATTTCCCCACGTAGACTTGTTTGCATCCCGATTGAACCGCAAATGCCAGAAGTTTTGCTCCTTTCAAAGTCTGGCACCGGGCTCTCTGTCGGACGCGTTTCTCCTTCCATGGACTCGTCACCTGTTCTACGCCTGTCCTCCGTTTCCCCTCATACACAAGGTCCTGCTGAAGCTCCGACGGGACAAGGCACGTCTCATCTTAATTGCGCCAGCGTGGCCCAGGCAACACTGGTTCACCACGCTGCTCCGTCTGTCGCTAGCCAGCCCAATTCCTCTGCCGCTTCACCCGGATCTGATAACACAAGATCACGGCGCACTCCGTCACCCGGACCTGCCGGCCCTCCACCTCACGGCGTGGCTCCTCAGTGGCTAGAGCAGACGGAGTTGCGCTGCTCTGCTCCCTTGCAGCACGTTTTATTGAGCAGCAGAAAGCCTTCCACTCGATCTACCTACCTGGCCAAGTGGAAGCGCTTCGCTTGCTGGGCTCAAGCGCGTGACGCTATTCCTTCGGAACTCCAGCTTCCGATGGTCCTGGACTATCTCTGGTCGCTAAAACAACAAGGTCTTGCGCTGTCCTCCATCAAAGTGCACTTAGCGTCCATCTCCGCTTTCCACCCCGGTGAAGGGGGATATACGCTGTTCTCTCACCCGCTGACTACTCGCTTCAGAAAGGGCCTTGATCGTCTCTACCCCCAGGTTCGTCATCCGACTCCCACCTGGGACCTCAATCTGGTCCTCAACAGGCTCATGTCTCCGCCCTTCGAGCCGCTGGCCACCTGCTCCTTGCTGTACCTCTCATGGAAGACTGTTTTTCTCGTGGCTATCACATCCGCCAGACGAGTCTCTGAGCTCAAGGCGCTCATGGCGGACCCGCCATACACCGTTTTCCATAAGGACAAGGTATAGCTACGCCCACATCCGGCGTTTCTCCCGAAGGTAGTGTCCGCCTTCCACATTAACCAGGATATCTTCCTGCCAGTTTTCTTTTCTAAGCCTCACGCATCTCCGAGAGAACAAAGACTTCACTCTCTCGATGTTCGCAGGGCGTTGGCTTTCTATGTTGATCGGACAAGACCGTTCCGCAAATCCCCGCAACTGTTTGTGGCAATTGCTGACCGGATGAGAGGTCTTCCTGTCTCATCGCAGCGAATCTCCTCGTGGCTCACAGAGTGCATTCACACCTGCTATAACTTGGCTAATGTCCTCTTGGGCCATCTCACCGCCCACTCTACCAGGGCCCAGGCGTCCTCCGCTGCCTTTCTGGCGCAAGTACCCATACAAGAGATATGCAGAGCGGCGACCTGGTCATCCGTCCATACTTTTGCCTCACACTACGCCCTGGTCCAACAGTCGAGAGGTGACGCAGCCTTTGGCTCTGCAGTCCTGCATACCGCCACGTCTCACTCCGACCCCACCGCCTAGGTAAGGCTTGAGATTCACCTAACTGGAATGGATATGAGCAATCACTCGAAGAAGAAAAAATGCTTACTTAGCTTTGTAACTGTTGTTCTTCGAGATGTGTTGCTCATATCCATTCCACACCCACCCTCCTTCCCCACTGTCGGAGTAGCCGGCAAGAAGGAACTGAGGGTCGGGTGGGTCGGCTGAGGTATATATGCGGTGCCATTATGGCGCCACTCCAGGGGGCGCTCAGCCGACCCACTGGGGTTGCTAGGGTAAAAGTCTTCCGACGAAAGTGCACAGGGCGCGCACACACCTAACTGGAATGGATATGAGCAACACATCTCGAAGAACAACAGTTACAAAGGTAAGTAACCGTTTTTTTCTTGTTGGTGGCAGGACAAGTCTTGGGTTACCACAGCTGTAATATTGTGGGAGTAACCCATTCTTAAAGTCTTGTGGTTCAGGTAAATAATTCTGGAACTGAGTCTTTATGCCGACTTCCTTTAGATTTTTGTTTCCCTTTATTAAAAAAACCAACAACTTAGAGATGCTATCAACAAAATTCATGCTTCTGTTGGAAAGATTTTTTTTTACTCTATTATAAGTAATGCCTATGTTATTAAAATGACGATATCAGGGATTTTCTTTTCCCCTTTCCCTGTACATCTGACAGTTCTTTCCATGTAAGTGGTTTCATTTCCCCATTTCCTCTTTTAGTATGAAGATGGCCATCTCAAACTACTCTATGGGCACCTAGTTGCTTACTCTCCCTTTGGCAATGCAAGAGTGTGGAACAGTTGCAGAAACATGGAAGTTATTAATATTTCAAAATTTTGATAGCTGCCATTTTGTATGTTAAAAAAAATTCTTTTATAATGCCCAAACATGTGCTGGGTGTTTTAGACATATAACAGATAGAGGAAGGGATGCCATCATACAAGCAAATAACTGAAATAAGTCCACAATTTTTGTAGTTTTTTTTCTCTCCCCCCCCATCCTGTCCTTCAAGCCCCTGATCTTTGATTCAATCTTATATTTGTCCTGCAGCCCTTGATCACTTGTTCACTACCTGCTTCCTAATCCTCATGCCCATCACTCTCCACTGACTTACCGTAGCAAAAGAAACTTTAACTCAGTATTGCCAACAACAAAAAATTAAAAAAAAATCATGAGTCAGATCCCTCAAAAATCACAAAACGCTTTTAAAAGGCTTTAAAACATGTTTTTGGTTTGATTATTTTTTAAAATTCCTTCTACTCACCCCCAACATGTAGGAGACAGCTAGTCTTGTCAACTGTCACAAATTTATTGATTACAAAATGTGATTTTTTGGTCCCTGTTGCAGGATCCTCATTAGTAATACAGAGGCATCCAGTCTCTCATAAGCATTACTGTTACATCTTTGAGACTTGCTGTTTGGAAAAGCAAGTTTATTAAATCACAATCTGAACTTCTTGGAGCTTACACACACAGAGTCTTCCATTCTCTGGACATAGGCAAAATGTCTCTCACAGTGCTTTGCATCTCAAATACTCTCCAGAATGGTGCCACACCCTATTCTTAAAAGGATAGCTCCAATTAATTAAAACACAAACAGTAAAAATACAACAGTAATATGAGTAGTATCACAACATTCAATTTCATTTCTAAATACGTTTTGCAATATGAAATCATTCCAGCATCTACTGTGGGGTTTTTACATTAACTTTTTATATGATATGTATATTTTTCCCACTCCCACGTGGTGGATCATCAGCAGAGTTTGAATGCAGAGCTGTCAGATCCACAGCACAAACCTCTTCCCAACAATTACTCTTTTAGCTGATGTGGAAGTAAGCATACTACTGTTTTTTATGTGGACTAGAGCTTAACAAGGAGACATGTTTTGCCAGTGGGTTAAATGTGTTTGCAACAATTTTTTTTGGTAAATAGTAAATACACTGAAAAATGCATTTAGTTTCAGTCAAAAAAAAGTTTGAGTCCATTCAAAATGAGCCGGATTCTTTATGGGATTTTTTTGTTCAGCTACAAAACCAAAACATTAATTATTCTCTCGGCTGTATTTGTGAAATAGCAGTATACTCTGTGTAAGGCAGGAGCTGGCAAGCTTTTTGGCCTGAGGGCCACATCGGGTTTCGGAATTTGTATGGCCCTGCCCTCTATCCGACCCCCCCCCCCCGCTTCTCGCCCTCTGACGGCCCCCCCCAATCTCCTGCCACATCCAACTCCCCCTGTCCCCTGACTGCTCCCTGCCCTGCATCCAACCCCCCCTCCTTCCTACCCCAGGACCCCTGCCCCCATTCAACCCCTGTTCCCTGCCCTTTGACCACCCTGACCACTGTCCACACCTCCACCGCTTGACTTCCCAGCCCGGGCTCTGCAGCTGTGCTGCCCCAGGAGATCACGGCCCTGCCACCCAGAGCATTGTGCTGGTGGCACAGTGAGCTGAGGCTGTGGGGAGCAGGGGATAGTGGGGGAGGGTCTGGGGGCTAGCTTCCTGGGTCAAGAGCTCAGGGGCTGGGGAAGAAGAGACCACTGGCCGTAGTTTGCCCACCTCTGGTGTAAGGCATTGTGGGTCTCAAACTTGAGCCTGCAAAAAAAACACCTCCACTCTGCCATCAATCAGAAGCAGTAGCCAACTCTTGCTCCGTTACCCACAACCTGCTGTGGACACAGTCTATGGGAAGTCCCTCCTCAAGGGGTCTGACAGACAGTAAGTAACCTCATGGCTCCTGATTGGCTCCCTGCCCTATATAAACCCAAAGGGTGTTCCAGAAAGTGTTTAGTCAACAGTGTAGGTGTCCTGTAGTTGCCACGTCCATTCCTGCTTTTACTCTTGAACTCTGGGCTCTGACTTAAGCTTGATTTGGACCTCGACTTCTAACTTGGACTCTGATCCTTAGTATTGATCCCAGGTTGGAACATGACTGCAAACTTTTCCGCTACTCTTGGCCTCAGGTTTCACCCTGCTTTGCCTCTTGGTCCCAACTGCCCTTGTCAGGATCCTGTCAGGATTCTTGGTCTTTTTTACTTAGGTCTAAGAGTAGAGTGTGGTGTTAGTAGCTAGGCAGCATAGCTAATATATCTATGCTCCTGTGAAAGTTGTCTGTGGGGATCAGGATGTAAAAGCATGAAACTGTTCCACCTGAGTGTCACGAAATCATGTGAAGGCTGAACCTTTTGCAGTCTTCCCAGGACCAGTTGCAGCAGGGTCCAAAATCACATTATCTGTGAGTTGGCAACACTGTTAACTACTTGGCTCATTTTGAATATGGCAGACTCCCTATCCACTTACCTATTTCTTTCCACACCTTCTAAACAAGCCTGTCTCTACCCTCAGAATCTGGAACTAGTGGAATTTGACAGCTGGAACAAATAGCTGATGCTGCTGAGTCTTTCTCTCCTGAAGGAAGCAGGGCTTTCCTACAAAGCTTCAGGTCCAACTGAATTTATGTAATTTAAAAATATGTAACTTGTAAAACACAGTTTCAAAATTGCTGCTTTATATGCCCCCTGTGATCATCTTTGTGCAGCTATTTAAAGAGAGGAAAGTTCCATTTCCAGGTGCACTTCTCACTTAATACGGAATATATTCTTATAGTAGCAGAATATTCAGTAATCTAGTTTGCTATTTTTGTGTTTCAGTTTCAGAATTACCTACTCCCACAGATATGGAAAAATAAAAACTCCTGTCATGGGATTTATGCCATTCTAAAAAATGTAACAAATTCTATTTTTACATGTACATCTTAAAATATCCTTAGGTATGCCTCTAAACTTGCTAGTTCAAAAATGTGGAAAACTAGTATGTTGCAGAAAAATATATATGTTAAACATAATTGCTGATTTTTACTAATAACTTGTAACATGAATCATTCTGCAAATCCAGAAATTCTTATATTCAGCTTCTAATACAAGGAATATAATTTTCACAATGTACCTTTTAAAAAAGTTTGGTGCATTTCCTTTATATGACCCTAAAGTTTTTGAAATATCCTTTTTTGCAATCTAGCTATTTGGAGGTTTCTGAGAAATGAAGTCTACCACTTTGCAGTGGTATTGAACAAGGTCTTAATGTGAGTATTTTATTCTGCTTTTCTGAGAACAAAGCAATAAAAAGGCACTTTATCCTAAGTTCCCATTGCCCTTCCAAATTTTTTAAAACTTAGAGATGAATCCAGGAGCAAACTCTGTGTAAAGCAATAACTAAACTTAACAGTGGAAAATTGAGACATTACATCTGCCAAATATTGTCTTAAGCAACACTGCAAAATTCCCTACCCAAAAGACTATGTAAAAAGGTGTATTTTGCATTATGCTATGAAAATTAACAAATATGGGCTGTTTTGGAGCAGATTCTGAATTCAAGGGTCCATCATGCTAACATCCTCTTCCCTTTATATTAAGGGAGTCTGGCTTGCGTACCTCTCCTGGTTTAACTGTCATTCTGGCACAGGAAAAGAGTCTCTTAAGAAGGTGTGTGCAAAGCCATTACTGGCTTCATACCATAGGCCATAACCATCAACTTAAATTCCACCTGGAAACCTGCAGACAGCCAATGCAAATTACGGTGCCCTTTTTAATAACAAGTTCATGGTGAGAGACCTTGCTTAAATGGTAGAGAATGCACCAGCTCAGTCTCAGTTTCCAAAAGAATTTAAGATGTAGCTCCCAATAGAGTGCATTGCAGCAATCCAGTTTTGTGGTGACAAAGGAATGCATCATGGTAGCAAGAGAGAAGGCCACAACCTCCTAGTCAGAAATTGGAATCTCTTTTCACCTAAATGACACCCCAGGCAGGATGCAAACCATACAAGCCTTTCATGGGCAAGAGGGAATCCATAAACGAGCTCTGCTATTATTCTCAAAAAGGGAAGTAAGCACAACCCCAACTTAATCAGTTTCATGAGACTTGCACCTGTATATCACATGCTTTCCTTCTCCTAGGCTAGCTACCCAGTGTAACAAGCACAGCTCTTCCCACCCACTAACCTCTTAGTGAGCATCTTAGTTTTATACTAGGAGAAAGTAGTACCAGTCACCATTCTTATCCTTAAAAAAGAAACATGGAGTAATCTGACCAGGAGATGGAGCTGAACTATTAAGGAGTGCCTCTAAACAGTCCTGTCCGTGCCAACGATTAACCTGGCCCGTCCCTTCTCATGTCTATAGCAACTTTACCCTTATTTAGCTTATTCACTGTGTGGAGAGGAGGCAGGTATGTGGAGGTGAGGGAAATAGGAGGGAAAACAATTTGTTTCCCCTCCCTTACAAATTGCTGATGGAGCCAGTGGCAGGATGTGTATGCCTTCTGTACTTTTAGGAAGGAATTACTTATCTATAATTGCAAAACTGACCCATCTTCCTTCACTGGAGAGCTGGATCATGCCATGTTCTTAAATTGGGACCAAGAAAAAGAGGAAACTAGAACAATACAGAATTATGTGTAACTTTGAGCTATGTGGCAGAAATAATGTTTATGGAAACCCCCTTTCTGTAGCTGAGCTCTGACTTTTTTCATAATTTAATTTTAAGTTTCAATCCCACAACCTCATTTTCATGCTCAATATTAAGCAAGTGAGTAATCTCACTGAACTGCTTAAATTAAGTGTGTTTGAGTCTTTGCAGGATTGAAGCCTACATTATATACTGAAGTCTAAGTAGCTTTCTATAGGAGTTACATGTCTACAAAAAAGGTACAGTAAAAATTCTGTTAAAAAAACAAATAAAAGAACCCACCCTGCATCAGCGATTCATAGAGCCTGGATCAAATGACTTGGGCTCATGCTATGGAGCTAATAATAGCAGTGTAGATGTTCCCATTTGGGCTGGAGTTCAGGCTCTGAGACCTGGTGAGAAGGGAAGCCTGGCTTCCAGCCTGATTGAGAATGTCTACACTGTTATTTTTAGCTCTGTATCGTGAGCCCAAGTCAGTTTCCTCCGGCTCTGAGATTTGCTGCTGCAGCGTTTTTTGCAATGTAGATGTACCCCAAGACTCCTAGAGAAATGCCTTCACCTAACAACCAAAGCATACCCTCCTTTTCTTAGGGAATCAGTTCACAGGTCCCTCTAGAATGAATAATTTTCTCTTTAAAACTATAGTAGAACTGGAAACATTTGAAAAATCTGCAGAATTGTAAATTACTTTGATTATTTATAGCAACATTAGCAGTAATGTCCATCTTCAGCATTTGGGTGTGAGTTGGAAAATACTGACATTGGAATATTAGCTGCTTATGCTAAAGTAAATAGTTCTACAGCATTTTCTACTAAGCTGGTATTACGTGTTTGTAGCAAATTCTCCTGGAGTGTGACTCCTTATGCTAGCCCAGTAGAATTATGGACTTTCCTTGCATTAACTCCTGGGTGGCCAACCTGAACCTGAGAAGGAGCCAGAATTTAACAATGTGCATTGCCAGAGAGCCACAGTAATACACCAGCAGCCCCCCCCCATTAGCTCCCTCCCAGCGCTTCCCACTCACCGGCAGCCCCGCTGATCAGCACGCCCCATTCCTCCCCGCATCTCCCGATCAGCAGTTTTGTGGTATGCAGAAGGCTCTGTGGGGGGTAGGGAGGAGTGAGGGCATTGCAAGCTGAGGAGAGGGGGTGGAGTGGGGGCAGGGCCTGTGGCAGAGCCAGGGGTTGAGCAGTGAGCACCCCCTAGCACATTGGAAAGTTGGTGCCTGTAGCTCCAGCGCCGGAGTCGATGCCTATCGAAGGAACCGCATATTAACTTCTGAAGAGCTTCATTTGACTCCGGAGCTACAGGTTGGCCACTCCTGCATTAACTCTCTTATAATTTCATTAGCTGATATATAAATTTAAAAAAAAACAGATGTAGCTGTGAGTCTTAATTGCTGCAGACTTTGTCTAAAATTGTTCTTGGGAATTCCATTATCAAGAAGCCTAAATAATACTTTTCTAAAGATTAGCTTTTTTGAGTAGCTAGAAATCAATAGGATTATGTACCATTTCATAAAGTACAGAAGAATTTGGGTGAAATCTCAGCTAAAATTAATACAGTGGTACGAAGTAGTGAGAGAGGTATACAATTGGGTCAGTTAAATTTTAGTCTTAAGAAAGCTTATTAAAATGCCTAATGAGATTTGACTCTTTTTGCAGCTGTACGCTAAATTACCAAAAATGGTATGGGGTAGAGAAGTTCAGTGTCCTGGCTACCCAAAGATGTTTTGAGGGAGATGTATTTGATAATTATAGAGAGAGTCTCTTATCTTCTCAATGTGAAGTTTTTCCCCAGGCTTCTAAGATTAGATCTTGCGATACACGTTTAATAAAGCCTCAGTATAAGCATTATGTATGACTTCAAAAATTATAGAGAAAATCTAGTGTTTTTTTTTTTTTTTTGTATTTATAAATTTTGGTCCTCATATACCCTGACTTCAGTCTGTCATGTCTTCCCTTGCCCTCTCTTGTTGTTGCTTAGCGGTTTCAATTTTCAGCTACTAGATTTTGAATTGTATTAATGTTTTAATTAATATTTATCTATAAAAATCTCTGATGTTAGAAGGAAAAATGTCTTCCAGCTCTTGAGCCCCCCTGCCCTCCCCTGTGCAAATGACTGCATTTTACTATGGATATTGGGGCAGTTATTTAGGGGACTAGCCTCTCTCTTAGGAAGAAATAAGTAATTTTAACCAATCGGAAAGCAGAACTTAACTCTTAACATTCCAATAGGATTTAGACTCATATAATTCTTTATATTTTATGATAGGATATATTGCTGGGTGAGTAGGTATGTCTCAATCTGAGAGGTGAAAATGTTTTATTTTTTTCCCCCAGAGAGGCACAGAGGCCACTTTATTATATCTGTTCCCTTGGGTCATGTGGCTTTTGACTCTTCTAAGGGTCTAAATACCTTTTCTAGAAAGTGAGCTTTCTGACTCCCATGCATAAAGTCGAAGCCAAAGTGTGTAAGCTCTGAATATTCTAATCACTCCTTTCAGAGAATAAGAATTAAAGGTAGACTTTTCATCACTCTCTGAGAAGAGCTGACTGACAACTTAGTGCTGGATCTCCTTTTGTTTTACAACTGTCAAACCACGTTAGAAGACAAGTACATTAAATACTTAATGTTATTCTTCCATGTAAGCAATTACAGGAACTCCCACAGGGATGTTATTTAATAACTAGCAGGAGAGGTGGTAAATTACACGCACTCTGAGATGTAGTCCACACCAAGAAAAAAATTGAGAACCCCTCAGTATTGCAGAACTCTTGGAAGGCTTCTAAATTATTACCTGTATTAATTTATTTCATGCTTGGGATCAGGTTAAAGCATGCTTTCCATATTCCGCTGTAGACTGGATTGAACTATGCTTTAACTATGTTCATAGGCCATCTTGCAGCATTACAAAAGTCATGACTAGTGTAGTACAGTTTGTAGAGCCTTGTGTGGATGCAAAAATTTGTATCCACCTCCGATCCACATAAATTAGCTGCAGATATCCGCAGATATCAGCAGATTTGCAGTGCTCTACATAAGAGTTCCACATGTCGCCATGCAACAGTGATGCAGAGTTGTGCCAAACCCCCAACTGTCTCCCCACCCCCTACTCCTCCATTGGGACCTCCCACTGTACCTCCTTCCCCGTTCTGGGCAGGGAGGCTACATCCTTGGCCCTTGTGTGTGGCACCACCCTCCCACAGGGTGCTCGGCAGCTCTAACACACACTGTGCTTGGCTCACTGTGCAAGAGCACACGGTTGTGCTCCCTTCTGGGAGCTGTCATTTACTTCCTCCATTTTAGCAAACTGTGGACTATATCACCCAGAATGCTCAGGGAGCTATTGCTTCTGATTTGTGATTCAGAAAGCAGAGCTGCAGCCTAAGGGCTGGGTGACAGCCTCTCTGTTCTTGTGAGTTTGTGCTGCAGAGCCCTGCGTGGATACAAAATTTGTATCTGCATCCAAGCTGTGAGCTGCAAAAATGGTCTCTGCATATAACGTATATATCTTCAGATTCGCAGGGCTCTACTGTTTGGTCCTATCTCCATTGTTATATTGAACTTTTAAAACTGTATCTGGGGGCTACTTTGTTGCTGGAGGATCCTGGATACATATTACAAATTACAGTGTAAATACTGATTGAGCATTGTGACAGCGTAAATCTCATTCCACTATTCTGGCAATTTCATCATACATAGTTCAGTGGACAATTCTTCACCTTTTTCTGGTGAAGAATTGTCCATTGAACTATGTAAAGTAGCTGTCTAGAATTTACTCATCAAACTCTCATTAGATTAATAATCTAGGCTTCATTTTACAATGCTGTCAGCAGATGATTTGAACAAGAATTAAAATTTTCCGTCTTGAGAGGTCACATTGGAACACAAGCAGTGTAACAAAGTAATATGTAGGGTATGTCTACACAGCAGCTAGACACCTGTGGCTGGCCCGAGTCTGAGGCAGCCGACTCTCAGAGCTTGGATTGCAGGGCAGCATTTGGACTCGGGGTGGAGCCTGGGCTCTGGGACCCTCCCCCAGCCACACTCCCCACTGTCTGAGTCTCCGCCGTAGTGACAGGTCTTGTGAGGTGGTGGTTGAAACATACGTCCCTCAGCGGTTTATTCACAGTATATTCATGGAGCAATTTCTCATAATACTGCTGCCACTTCCAAATGACCTCTTCCACCAGTACTCTTCTCTTTTCATCTTTGGCATACTTCACAACTCCCAAGTCCTTTGTGCTTCTTTGCTTGATCTTGGCTAATCTATATATTCCTTTCCGTAGCTCTATATATTCCCCACCCCCCAAAAGAGTTTTCATGGTTGAGGTGGGTTTCATGCCCTAGAACAGTGGTCCCCAATGCAGCGCCCGCGGGGCATTTATGTGCGTCCGCCTAGTGTCCAGCAGGGGAGAGAAGCCGAGGCCTCGCACCTGCCGGAGAGAGAGCTTCTCTCCAGCTTCGAAGCCGGAGAGAAGCCACGGCCCTGCCCCTGCCAGGGACAGAGAACTACGGGGCTGCAGGCACGGGTGTTCTCGGTCCCTGGCAGGCGCGGGGCCGCAGCTTAAGCCAGAGAGAAGCTGCGGCCCCGCGCCTGCCAGGGACAGAGAACTCCGGGGCTGCAGGCTTCATTCTGTGTTAAAGTAAGAATAATGAATATATTTGGACCAGCAGTTCAAGAATGTTTTACTTTTGTAAAATAAGATGAAAACTGTTTATGATGTTTATTTTGTAAAAACTCCTTAATTATTCTTACAAGTAGATTAAAAAAGAGCAAATTCACATGGTAAGGTGAAAGAGTAATTGCCAGATAATTTAATTAATATCTTTTACATGTAAAATTATCCTTTTTATCTTATGGATTCATATATTATGTAATATTAAATATGTTGTTTTTTGTATTATTTAATGTACAAATACAAAATAAGCCTTGAAAAATTGTTGGCACCTGCCACGCTCTTCTGAAAACATGAATGTGCTACTGGCCACAAAAAGGTTGGGGACCACTGCCCTAGAAAATGTCTCATGCGGCTGGTATAATATGTATATCCTCTGACAAATAAACTGCTACCACTTCCTTTTTGTGGCAGAGTTGTTCTTAATTGAAAGTGGGGGTGCAAAAGGCGGGTGTCTGGCGCCTTATAACCAGACTGCTCCGGACAGATGAGGCTCATAATCTGTGGTAGGAACTCTGATTTCAAATCAAGAACATCAGGCCTGGCCAACTGCTTTGTAAAAGTTGTGCCAATCACACATGCTCTGAGTATGTCGACACAGCCTATGGAAACAAGCCTCTCAGCCCGGGTCAGCAGACTTGGGCTAGCGGGGCTAATGCTAATGTTCTAAAAATAGCTGTATAGACAGTGTCTTGAACTTGCTGCTCGGGGTGGGCCTTGGTCTCTGAAGCTTAGGGAGGAGGGTAGGTTTCAAAGCCCAAGCTCCAGCCAGAGCTGCAGCTTCAAAGCACTGTCCACACTGCTATTTATAGACCACTAATGTGAGCCTTGCTAGCCCAAGTCTGTTGATCCAAGCTAAGAGCCTTGCTTCCATAGACAGTGTAGACATAATCTGTGGGTTTTCATATTCAGGGAGTATATCAGTACAAAACTAGGGCATTCTCCAGAAATGATGCACAACTGCTTTGTCTAATATCTGGGGAAATGGGAAAATGCTACTGCATTCCAGGTGCATTTGGCTAAAGAAGTGAGCCTACCAACTATATTTGGCTTCCCTGAATGTTGGAATGATGCCTGGGAAATGAAGAGAAGTAGATGAGATTTGAAAAGGAGAGTGCATGTTTTCTGCATACAAGAGACAAAATGGAAGGATAAAAATCCATGAACATCAGGGTGGGTTACAAGATGATATATCATGGCTCAGCAGCAAGGAGGAATAGAGTAGGAATAATCATATCAGAAATATTACAGGATAAGGTTGAGGACATCCAGAGGAAGAGAGATTTGCTGGTGAAAGTTAACATAGCATCGAGCAGAGAACAAATATTTAATGTTATATGCAGATAAGGTGCTGCAGGTTGGTTGTATGATTGAGGGAGGATGAGGAATTCCACATAGCGTTGAACCTAGTGATAAGTGAAGTACCGCAAACGAATTGATTGTTATAGCAGATCTCAACAAGCATGTGGGAGAACACAGTGAGGGCTATGACAGTTGTCATGGAGGACAAGCCTTTGGAACCAGAAATGAAGCTGGTGAGGATATGTTAGAGTTAACCAGCCCATGGCCTGATTGTTGCCAATATATACTTCATAAAGAGGGAGGCACGCCTAATTACATACAAAAGCAGTACCATCAGGTCCCAGATTTAGTACTTCCTGACAAGAGGAGGAGGTCTAAAAATGTGAGACTATAAAGTGATTTGGGGAGAGCATATTGTGGAGCAACATAGATTGCTTATAATGGACTTCCATGTGGGTGGTATTGGTGGCCTTTGATATACAGAAGGTCAGACTAGATCTGTCCTTAAATTCTATGACCCTGTCATTGAGAAATTGACACACACAATTAACTTAACCCTCCAAATAAGCCTTCAACAAAATGTTTGATGCAGCTCTTGGCCAATGCAGTGGTATTAGTGGAGGAAGGACCATTTTGTATGGTCTCTAGTTTAGTATAATTCCTTCTGTCTAAATGAAGGAGCAGCACTTATTGACTATGGAAAGTCGTGCAGACGTGGAAAGATGGTTATTGTGTGACCTGAGCATATACTTCTTGTGACACAGACTCCTTGGCAAAAGACTCACCTCAGACCTGACAAACTTACTCAGCCAAAAATATCTTGCGGAATATGTATCCTTAAGGTATCTACAGAAAGCTGGTAACTTGTAATGATTCATAATCATTGCAAGATGTATGGAGGATAATATTTAAGGAAAAAGTATGTATAGTGAAAGTATACTTTACGGACATGGAGTAAAAGTTAGTCTCCAGGATAATTTGTCTTGGTGATGGCCTATTCAAGCAGGAAGGAATTGTCACCCTGTCCTGGTTAGTTGGTGATATAATGCAAGACTCAATTATATAGCATTGTTCCATCCCAAGACTTTCAATGGAACGCCACTAGAGAAACTGCAAACCGTCAAAATCCAGTGAGATGATATTGTCTAGCAGATCAAGACTTTTAGAATACCACCTCACAAGGTATACTTCGTACAAAACCTATCCTAATTACATGACCGTGGTGAATATTGGGGAGCCAGGGTGTCACAAGGGGTTTTTCTCATGAGTTTGGATCCTGGTTCCTGTGAAGCCAGTCAGCTCTGCAACAGACTGAACTTTATGCGTGTCGTGGGGGGAGAGGGGAGCTCACTTTATTAGATGGAAAAATTAACTATTAATAAATGTAGATCCAGGTTTGCATTTGATTATTTTGTTTTGTATTATTCCCATTTGTTTCCACTGCACTCTCTTGTTTCCAGTTAAATTGCCATTCTTTCTTAAATAAACCCACTCTTGTTTTATTATAAGTGCTCACAAGTGCTGTGTGATTTTACAGAAGCAGTGATTTAAGGAAAACTCTGATGTACACTGCTCCTTTGGGGGCAGAGGATCTGGGATTTCTGAGTAGCCAGTGTTGGGCTGGAGATCACAGAAGAACACCTCAAAGAGACTCAGGGACTGGAGTGCACCTATTTTTAATCTGCAAGACGAAGACAGAGCTGGCATAGCCTGGAGGGGAGAGCATGAGTGGCTAATATCCAGCCACCATGGCCAAGGCTTCCTCTTGCTGGAGGCAGGGGGTGACTCATAGTCCTGGGTTACCTGAGAACCATCACACTTCCCTTCTCCAGAAAGTCTGAGACGAATCAAAAGAGGTGTAAAGACTGTAACAGAGGAGTAAGAAGTAGAAAGTTACATGAAAACAAGAGGACCCAAGGAAGAGAAGTGCACAAATGCATAATCAGAGTAGGGGTGACAGTGTGTAAAGGACGTGTAATATTTAATTTTTGCATAGAAGGGAGAATTAGTAGTTGAAAGAATCGTGCAATCTGATTGTTGGCTAAATGGGATTGTTAGCCCAAATGTATTCAGTTATAAAAACGTCTTTTCTGATATTTTGGAACCTCTTCTCTTTACGTAAACTAAAACTCTGAAAACCAAATCAAAATGGGCAGTCATATCTTTTAAGACATTACAAATATGTTAATTTTAATTTACTAAAAGTTGTCCAAAATGTACAAATGCTACATTAATTATTCCTGTTCTGTTTTTTGTTTCAGACCAGTCTTTCCATATGGGGATGGGGAAGCCTTGGTGTTGTGCTCTTTCTAGTAACTTTTGGACCCTTTGCTATATTTTACTTTGCGTTTTATATCCTCTGCTTTGTGGGTGGGTAAGTATACTCTACTGTGGATTATAGTGTATTTTGTAAATTTAATTTACCATTAAAAAAGAACACATGAGAACTAAAACTGAGGGAAAAGGGTAGAAGTACACTAATAGGAAGCTATCAAGACATGAAGCATATCCTACGTTTTCTCAGATGCTTCATGTGTTCACAGCAGAGTACATTTCTTTGATCTAGCATTTTTTCTTTGGCTAATGCAAAAAATATCCTACTTCTCTTATTAAATAAGTGAAGAAAATAAAATTATCCTCCGCTTGCTGCTTTCTTATTTACTTTATTACAGTATTTTACATGTTAAGTAAAAATTTATCAGACAAGATATTTATTTCCTTTCTTGAAAATTTCTGAAATAAAAAGGGAAATTGGACATAAACAAACAGAACTTTATTATCCACTGAATGGTGCTTTTTACAATATCTCCACCCAAGTTTGAGCAGTAACCATTTCTTTTTGACTCATGACTTGTCATACTGATTTCTTACATTTTAGCAATAAACTGAAAATAAATAGGCATGCAATGACTGACTTTATTATCTTCAGTTGATCATTACCTTCAATTACTGTACTGATTACTTGGCCAAGAACCAGGAGATAACTGTACTTTGTCCATTTCCCTTATCAAAACCCCATTTCCCCGGTTTTTTTATGTATCTGCTAGTTAACTATTTGAATGCCAGTCTTCCTTGGCAACCACACTTTCGGCTGCATATCCAAAGAAATGGCATGAGGGTGTAATTTTGTATGAGGTAAGAGCAGGTGATATTTTAGTTGTGTTTAGCTCCAGTATTATAGCGTGTGATATAATTAAGGTTGCAATTTGTTTTTATTTCTATACTTATATGTAAACCAAAATCACCACCACGAAGGTTAAGGTAGGCTATAAGGAAGGAGGGTTGGCTCCCTGCCGAACCATTTGTAGGAGCCCCCAAACTTCTCCCCATTCCGTTCCTTTATCTAACGCCTCCATTTTAAGTCCTTTACCAGGCATTTATCCACTCGTATACCTTTCCATGGAGTACTTGCACTGAACATTCGCTCCATGCTTATGTAATAAGTTGTGACATATAGCCTAACTCCCTTCATGCCCCAGATCAGCAAAGCCCTCCCTGAACCTGCTGTTGGGCAGGTGAACCACTCCCCCTCTCCCTCCCCTGCCAATCTGGTGGTAAGAGAAAAATTCCTTCCCAGCCCCCTTAAAAAGGGGTGGCTAGAGTAATACCCACAGCTGGTCCTGGTATATTGCCACCTAACGGGGAGGGAGGGGGAATGCTGCCTCACCTGCTCTGTGGAAAAGGGCTTCTTCCGCACGGGCTTGCCTCTTTTCAACTCTTCTGGTCCCAGGGGATGAGTCAGCACGGCTACACTGACCCATTTCCCCCCTCTTGCAGCAGCTTCTGACCTTTCCCCTCCCCCAGCCCCCTGTAGAGCACTGTTCCCTTTCCTTTGGTCAGCTGGACAGCATCCTCCCCCTTAAAGGTATGGCGCGGTCAATATCTTAAATCAATGGTCTTATCAATATTACTCATTGGATCAACATGCTTATGTGTTTTCCTGTGGGCCAGTACTTCTTAAAGTGTTGTATGGCTCCTTCACTTGAGTAATTTATCAATATTTTGAGGTAGCATGTTTTTGCTTTTGACAACTTTGTCTTTGAAAGTGTGAAATCATGTAGGTGCCAGCTTCTCCCTTACCACTGATAAGGTGAGCACAAAGTGTGTAAACTAGTTCATTTAAAAAAACTACCTGCAGCACGTTAAAATGTTTATAGACAGAGTTCCTTAATTTATTACCACTTCCTTATTACAATGTAGTCTAAGAAATTCCCATACATTTTATTGGAAACTGCACTAATCTCTAGTTTGTGTTCAGTTTCAGCTCCCAGGCAGAATTGCTTGGCTTGTCAAATCTATTTAGACTGAGGAACCAAAGACTACTCCTCATGTAGTCAATTTACCATCTTTGATTACTCATTATGATAGGTAACTTGACTGCTACATCTTGTCCATTTCACCAAGCCTCATCAATATCTGCCTTAAGCTAATTTCATTTTATGGTAATATACACTATACTTTTATAGCAGATTTTCCAGCCATCCTCCTGTTACTTATTTATTGATGTTGGTAGATGTAAAATCTCAAGTGGAATGTTATTATTTTGAATGTAATGTGCATGAGGTTTCCTGCCTTCCTTCCTACCTATCACTACTTAGTGCTGTTAATCTTTTCAGGAGCATGATACTTGCTTACTCTAAACTGTATCAATGTGTGAGGAACAGAGCTATGTGTACGGAACAGGTGAAGCTAGGTTGTATCTGAATTGTTCCTGTCTGCATTTTCTTCACTAATCAATCTATCACATTAATCTGATGCAAATTATGTAAGATTCCAAATACTCTTCCTCTGATACAAAGGTATGTAAGTACTTGTCATGATTCATTAAAGCAAACAAAGTTTTAAGCTGATGTTTATGGTAAATTACTCGTCTATACTTAGCAATTAAATAATATGCTGTGTAGTATATCTACCTTTATACCAGACAAACAAACAAATCTTAATACTTTGAGAGGTCTCCTTACACCCAATTCATCTTTATCATCCTGAACAAAACAGGTAGCACTCAACAGTTTTGGCTATGGATCTTTGCTTGATACCTGTATGTTTATATCTGTGTTTTTTCCTATTTGGAATGAACGGTCTTACCAGTTTGTGTCGTTTTTTTCCTCACCAGTATTTCAAAGCCTATATATTTAAGCAGTGCCATTATTTATTTTATGTGTTCATGTCCCATTAATGTTGATACCAGAACAGTATCAATTTGTCTATTTCTTCATTGCATATTCTAGTCAAACAAAAATGCTTTGTTAAATCATATGGAAATAGTTTCCTTTTAAATGTGATAGATATACTCTAGCTAACTGCACATTTGATTTTATTTTAGTATGCTGTAGTAAGCTTACAACCGATGTTCTTCAGCACGTGTGTGGAATGATATTGGAACTCTTATTTTTATACATGTGCATAGCTATAAGTCTGAAGTCTAAAATCCTTTTCTGCTTGATATTTATTTTTTTTAATTTGCAGACTGATTTACAAACATTTAGGTTTTTTTTTTGTAGTATATCTCTTCATCAATTCAGGATCCGGTAAGCTATCACATTAGGGAATTTGGCATTTCCAGAAGCAAGAGGCAAAATATATTGGTATAATTTATGCAAGTTATATAACACAAAACCATAGACCATCTCAGTTTCCATTAAATATTTTTGCCTCTACTTCAGGTATTGATAACTCCTTTCACCTATGTGCTGGACCCTAATTCTACCACCTCCCCTTTCTTTGAACAACATGTGAACATCTTTACTCCTGGAGGAATTGTGTATCACTGCACAAACGCAGAATTAATATCCCTGCAGATTCTCTTCCCCCTCTCCCCCCCCTCCCAGAATAATCGATTCTGACGCGCAGGTAAAGGGAAGCCGTGAGAGGGGTCATACTGTAATTAAACCTTTCGCTCACTAGGGGCTGGTGTGGTGCCAGAAGAG
Source organism: Mauremys reevesii (assembly GCF_016161935.1). Classification (NCBI taxonomy): domain Eukaryota; kingdom Metazoa; phylum Chordata; order Testudines; family Geoemydidae; genus Mauremys; species Mauremys reevesii. The sequence goes on along the minus strand of NC_052624.1, from coordinate 56,338,846 downwards.
AGAGCAGCTGGCTCAGGGGCTGGAGCATCCAGCTGCAGAGAGGGACAGGGCAGAGGGTACCTTTCTCAGATTTAGGTGAGGAGGCACAGGATGGGGGGGGATGAACAGAGCGGGGCACACGGGGTTGCGGGGGAGTCACAGACCGGGCTTCAGAAGGGCTAGTTAGGGGATGACAGACTGGGGAGGGGGCATATGAGCTAGTGACAAAATTGAGCCAGCAGCTGAATGAGAGTAGGGAGTGCAGGGCCACATGGGGATAAGAGAGTTGGGAGTACAGGGCTACATGGGGATATGTGCAGATGTGTCTCAATGGGAAAGGCTGAGGTCAGCCAGGATCTGCTGGATCCCCAGCTCCCTAACAGTCCCTCCTGCCCCTCCCCCCAAATAAAACCTGTCCCATACTTCTGCTACCCACACTCAACAGCCCTCCTAGTTCATGCCCAGGCTTCTTCCCAGCAATTCCTCCATTACCCCTGATCTCCTCAAGCCTTTGGACTGCTTCTGAGGGGTGCAGGAAATACATTTCTGTATTGTAGTTAATATAAATTAATACCCAGAGTTCTATATTAGTATGCCCAGTAAGGAATTTATTTGTCAAAAAACATTTCCTGAATCTTTTTTGTTGTCTGTGTTACAGACATACTTGCTGACAGGTACGTTGAAATAAATTTCCAAAATAATTGAAATTGGTGCAATTATGTTGTGTTATTTTGACAAAATATGCAGAATTTTGCAGAATTTTAAAATATTGTGCACCCACATTTTAATTTTTTGGTGCAGAATTTCCCCAGGAGTAACATCTTTCCTCAGTTTTTTCCTTTGGATCCTAAGTGGTGCTAGGCAAAATGGCAGTTATTTGCTGGAATTGAATTTTAATTGTGTAGCCATAGAGAATAGGCTTTGAAGGTAACATCTTGGATTTCTTTTGCTCACATGCTTAGACCATCTGACTCTTACTTTGTGGATGCAGGGAATGTCTTCTGGCCTGTTATGCCTACCTATCAATATCTTGTCAATGTGTCCCTTTTTGTTGCTGGGATCTTAAATTACAACTGTTGTTTGCCTACATTTTTAGATGCAGCCCAGATTGGGAATGATGCTGAAGCTGCTTTTGATCCTTAAATAGTCTTAATTTGTTGCTATCACCTTTAGGGCTATAATTCCTTAAGGGAGAGATTAGTCCAGATAAATCTGGAGCTCGATGGACGAGAACTTCAGCTCCCATCACTATTCTGTTTTAAACAGTTGCCTGTATGACAGTGTTACAACTCTCTAATACTTTCGAATGTAAACAAGCCATAGGGTCTCCCATTTTGTATTCATCAGTGTGTCTTCTACGGTGTCTGTTAAGGAGTTGAGACAAACATTACTTTTTACAGTGCATCAGTTAGTGTCCTTTTTGACTTATGTAAAAAGGTAGCTGTTTCGTATTGATAAAAGGCTGAAATTATCACTCTGCATCTCTAGTAACACAGTGTTGGCACTTTTGAACACCATTTGCTGTCCCCAGCTAGGTGGGCATGTGAACCTCTACCTTTGCTGTTAAGGTTCCAGCTGCTGTGGAACAGATGAGTTCCCTTCTCTGTTTGAAAAGAAAAGACAGAAACAGAAGTTACCAATAGTTTGTGGTACAATGCTCTTTCATAATCCTTATTTTTCATCTATTGCCCACATGCCTCTCATGCTTGAAGTTTTTAACTGGGAAGCACATTCAACTTAGTCACATAGGAGTTGTCTTATTGGATCAGGACAGTGGTCTTTGTAGTCTGACATTTTGACTGCCACAGGCAGTTGCCAATGCTTGATGCATCAGAAAAAGATAAGAATGCACATCGGTGTGCACCTAATTGATTTGTTCAGCACTTCATATAGGTGTGAATAGACATGATTTCTTTCCAATTCTTTATCTCATTTTCTGAAGTTTGAGATTTTAGCTATATATATTATCTTAATTTCTAGAAATGTGTGATAAGAGTATGTTTGGATGAGTAACTACAGTCTACTGCATCCTCCTTCTGGTACAGTACGTAGGGCCAAATTCTCTAAAGCAGTGGCTTACCTTCTGAGAAAAAGAAACAAGACAAATTTGCCTGAAGATCAGTATAAAAAATAAACAAGAGGGGTGGTCTGTGTATATAGCAGCTTTCATCTGTGAGGATCTCAAAATTCCATTACAAAAGTTGATGATTATCCTTAGGTGCCTGTAAATTCAGAAATATTCAAGCGGTCTATATTTGCTGCTAAAGTTTTTAAAGAAAGGCAGGCCACTGAACTGGTAGAATTCAGTGGCCAAGCACATGGAACCAGTGTTTCTTGAAGTGCTAACCCAATTTTTGACAAGTTTCCTCTTCTGCTGGTGCATAGAGAACATGTTCTTCATTTCAGTTTATTCAGCTAGTTGAGTGACAAGTTCATTCAAACTGTTTGGAATAGAAAAAAATAGAAAAACTTGTTTTCCTCTTCTAATGTATGAATAAAAACTCTGTAAGAGATGATATCTACTAGTTCTAATATCTTGAAGGACATGGTCACCAGAAACAGTCACTTCAATTTACTAAATACTTCCCTTGTTTTAATAAATCAGTTAGTTTTAATTACAAAAAATGTTTTGCATTTAACTTTTTTCTCCCTTATGTATCCCAGTACATTTATGGTAGTTTTAATAAATAAAACTAATGTTAAAATGCTGTTGGTTTTTTTTACATTTTAATTGAATTCCAATTTCCATCAAAATGCAGCTTGATACAAATTACAAATAAAAGATTGATAAATATATCATTTACCATTTTTATCATAATAAAGTAAAAATTAAGGATTTGAATAAGTATAAATCGAGCTATATAATTGCTTAAATAAATGGGTAAATATATAGTGGATCATCCTGGTTAACAAAAAGTAATACCAAATTATACCTGCCAGCGAGAATCCAATCTTTCTTTAGGAAAATAACTAAAAAGTACAATGAAAAACAAGATTACAATCAATTATTAAATCAAGGTTTTCTACTTGCTGATTAAAATCATGATTAAAATCACCTTGATTTAAATTAATCTACCCTGCTAAAACATGTAGTATTTCTGGGTTTAAAAATTACTATAATGTGCCATATTGGATTTTCTAACAGATTTGAAACAAAGCTATAATATATATAGTTTCTGTTACTTCCGTGCATGGAAAACTGTTAATTTTGATTGTCTTTTGATAGAATATAACAGAGAAATTAGTTATTTTTGAAGTTAAAACTAGTTTATCATGCATAAAACCTTATATGCATCATCTTTAAAAACAACCAACCAACCAAACAAAAAAACTAGTTGGTTCCCTTCCTTTATAAAATGTTGCTTTAAAATTCATATCTGCAAAATTGCCTTTTGGAGAGAGGATTGATAATGGATAACTGATGATTAATCATGATTGGCAAAAATTGTCTGTTTATATAGTTTCATTCCAATTATGCTGTGAAATTTATTTTTGGGAAGTTGTTTTAATATAGTCTAACACATTTGGGAAAGTGCTAAGAAAGATATTTCAACTGCTAATTATGCTAATTGTCATTGACAGTGGCTGTAAAGTACAGTTCTCTGAAACTAACTCTGCGTGCAGAAAGCAAGACACTGTAGAGCTCTTTTTTTTTTATTGTCCCTCAATGATTTCCATATCAAATATGCTTTCTTTGGGAGTAAAAAGATATGTTCTAACTGCCAGTGCTGCTAACTCCACCTGGGATCTATAAATCAAGCTATCAACTGCTAGAACAGGGCCTCATCCTCCCTGATTGAACTAACCTTGTTATCTCTAGCTTGCTTCTTGCTTGCATATATAAATCTGCCCTTGGAAATTTCCACCACTTGCATCCGAAGAAGTGGGTATTCACCACAAAGCTGCATGCTAAAAACGTCTGTTAGTCTATAAGTGCAGGAAAATCAAGCTATGTTCTGCCCCCCACCCCTTGTATCATCTACAGTAATAAAGGTTCTACATTGCGAAATATCTATAGTTATGCTGTGCAACTGTGTGCTCCTCCATGACTTTTCACAAGTGTAACTGATTGGAATTTAGTAAATCATCATATTGATGATCTGCAAAAAGGGATAGAATCAGTCTCCCTGCTTCTTAGTTATATTGTTTCTGGAGTGCTTGCAGGAGGAAAAAGTCTTACAGTTTTGGGATTAGAACCTGCAAATAGATCTGCTTCAGTGTACCCATGTGTTCAGACAGATCCATTTGTACTAATCAGACCGTATATTATTAATAAAAGTAAGCATACCATATGTGACCGAACAGGGAGCAGATCTGTTCAATAATAGTATGCTATTTTTGATAGTTACATTTCAGTGTAGAGCAGCAGTTCAGGTTGTCCTTATGGCCATAAAAGGCCTCCAACTAGTTTACCTGAAATTTTCAATTTGCCATTAAAACTCTGTGTGTATGACTAACATGAGCAATAATAACTTTCACCTTCTCATTTTCCTCCAGCTTAATTCTTTTTCAAAGGCTGCTTTTTTGCTTTCACCCGTTCCGAAGTGGAAAGAGAACATACAATACAGCTTTTTGGGTTTCATCCACTTCCTATCAAAAGCAGAAGTGTTTTTCTTTCTGCTATCATCCATCAGGGTTAAATAGTTGATTCGTCATAAAAAGCAATTGAATTTGTCATAGTCACAACTGAAACCATTATTTTTTTCCTGCTGTCTTCATTTTTACCAGGATGAAAATGTGCAGTAATAAAATTAGTTGCACTCCTATTAATCTTATTGTAGAAGCTCAAGAAGAACCAAAAGTTAATTTCTGATAAAATCGCCTTTTCTGACAATCCTTCAAAAAAGCTCTACAGTGTTCCTTTCATTGATTAAATTGTATATTTAAATAAAAAGAATAGTAATAAAACCCACTTGCTTACTAAATTCCTTCAACATAACCTTAGGCTTTTAACTTAGCTTTCTGTTCGTATCCAAGCTACCTGATAAGTCTACTTGTTTGACCTTACATCTTATCTTACTGCTCCTTCCTGTTTCAGCTGTTGTTATGCTAATTTAAGTAATCAGTTCAGTGTTACTATAGCATAATATAGTTTCTTCCTAGTAAAAGTTATTATACAAAGAGTTCTTTTCATACATGAAATGTTTGTGTGTCCATATCTTATGCTTTCATGTTGCGGTTTGAGTGCATTTCTAAAGAGCTTAGTGCTTTGTAGAATTTAAAGAAAATATATACGTAATATATGTATTTATTTATAATGGCTTGACTGCCTCTAAACCTACTTCATTTTGCTAATATCTTTGTGAACATAAATACTATGTGTAAATTTACCATCTTTAGTTCTGGTCCTGCATCAGGATCCACTAGTATAAACACCTGCCCTGTGCAGAATCCCCATATGGAAGGGATCAATACAGATCCTAGTGCTGGATAGGGGCTAAAGATTTTACCAATACAAAGTATACTGGTGATATTAAACAGGATGTTACATGGAAGTAGAGTTTTCATGGTTTTTTTTCTTTTTTTTAATATTTCCTGAAAAATATAGAGATCCAGCATTGTATATGGTGAACAACAGTCACCTTTGGCAATCATTACACAATGTGTGTAAACGTTTGCTAGAAAATATTGCTTACCAGATGCCTTTGAATTTTTAAATTTTAGATTGTCATTAAACGTTTAGAATATGGAATCTGATTATTTTATTTTTTATCTTTTTTAGGGGTTTTGTGGTTACTCTCTTATTTGGAAAAACAAATTCAGAAAAGTACCTTGAACAGTGTGAACACACACTTCTTCCTCCTACATCTGTTGGGATTTTTAAGGTAAGCAGCATAAGGAAAATTTACAAAGCATTATAGCTTCAAGATCAGAATCCATAAACTTCAGACTTTCCCATGTGAGTCTTTCAATATGCTGTACTATCAAAAAAAAATTGAAATGTATCAGTTTAAGTGCATATTTCCCAAGATAAACAATTCTATTCTCAGAGTTCAAGCCAGGTTTTCTTCTGCTACAAAGAAATGTACTAAATGGGCAAACTCTGCACTGGCATCTCAAAAAAACATTTTTAGGAAGTGTTTGCTACTTTAAAGAAACAACTTACTTTGATTATATTTCTCTGGCTACAGTGTGAGAAGCAGAATAACCTATATACTAAGTAGTTTCTTCCTATCTGCAATCTGTATAGTTTTTCTCTGATTAACATTTATAGTTTCCTATGTATTCATTTAATAAATGTTTGTGTCTTAGTCTGCAGAAGTGCTGAGACTGAGGCTCCTCACTCACTCACCCCAACAAAATGACCGTTGCTGTTTGGGATTTTTCCATTCCTTGGGTCTTCCTCTCTGCCTCTTCAGTTTGAGTCCGTCTGATCAGAAGGGCATTTGTTAGCCTACTTTTCTTGCCTAACTAAGTTGAGACTCTTGCTGAAGATTGGGTATGGAAAGCTTGATAGAATGGGAGTCTGTCTTGGCCAAGTCATAGAAAGCAAACTGGTAAATGGGTTACAACTAGGGAAATAGTTAAACCATCTACTCAGCTGTCATGTTTCCTGAAGATAGTGACCTTTCTTTGCTCTGTTTAACAACCTGGTCTTCTGGTTGTGTGAGCCTCCTTTGAGGACTCTTCACTGGGTAGATTTTTGCACTTACATTACCTTCAAGGTAAGGAACACATACCTCAGTCAGAACAATGGAAGAGGTATTTCATGCTCTCAAGTAGTTCTCCATATTTGATCTTCCATAGTGACAAAAACTAAGATCCTGTCCACCTAACAAAGATACATCCCGTGAGAGTTTGTTCCTTAAGCGAGGAATGTTGAAGCCTGGGCCTCAAAAATGTGTTTAAATGTATCTGCAGCCTTCAGGGGACTGGATTCTCTTCCAGGTTTCAAGGAGAGGCATCTAGGCTTTTGTATACATTACGGCCAGATGAAGACGTGTAAGGCCACAGAAGGAAGTTCATTGTCTCATGAGGTTTAGAGAGTCCATTCCATTAGAGCCAGAGCCACTTTCTGGGCTGAAGAGGGACAAGTATCAGTGGGGAAGCCTTGCAAAACTGATACCTGTTATTCCATGCTTTTACTAGTCACTATTTGAATGTGCAGGCACCTACACATGCTATTCTACAACGGATGAGTGCTTAGAGCAGGGCATCAGTTTCATTCCTTTGAAGGGAGTGGGATATGGGACTAGAGGTTACCATTTCCTTTGCCTCGGGCTCGTATGTCTAATTCAGCCCTCAAGCTCATGGTTTTCTATTGCAAACTGAGCCACAGAAAGCATTATATACTAACTTATCAGCCAACTTGCTTTTTGTGGCTCTGGCAAGAGAGTGAAGGCTTCCACCATACCAGGCCATCCAAGGTCAGGCTTCAACAATAGATTCTCCTTTGTTAAGGAGGTAGAGCAGACAGATTCCCTTTGGGTCAGAAGGAATCAAACTAGAGAGAGAGATGAGTGAGCCTCAGAGAGTGGGAGAATCCTGGGTAGTGATTGGTTGTTGTCTTGTTTATCAGAAGGAATGAGGAGGAGGAACCCCAGAGTCTTTGCTGTCTTGACTGACAGACAGAAAACAATTAGCTACTAAAAATGGGCCTTAAGTATTGCTATGTCACTTCTATACTTTCAAAAGTCCTTCTACTGCTCTAATACTTAGTTACTCCAAAATTTCTTTCTTTGGAGGTGATTACTGACTTTTGATGTTGTAAACACACATTGCACATTCAGGTTAATTTTGTCTATTCATTACATACAGGTTAGTCAAAACTCTAGGCTCTTGTGTGTCTGTGTTGAGGTATGTTTTAGTTTTAAAATAGAACAGCCCACACAACAAAGAAAGGAGAGTGTTTATGAAGTTACAGAATTTATAGTTCCAATCTATACAACCATACCCATCTTCTTTTCCACCAAAATGTTTTCCATGCATTGCACAGGGTTTACAGCAGGAGTTGCTTTTCTTCTTTCCTTTCAGAAATTTTTAGGCAGATGCCAGCAGGGATTACTGTTTGTTTATATCTCTAAAAATAAAGAAACCAGAAAACTGTGCACATGAGTGGATTGTGATACCAGGTGTTCCCATCACTGTTACCCTCATCCTCCCTTTTCCTATTCTTTTTTTCTTTCTGGTACATGCACTTGTTCTGTTTTGTCTCTAAACCAAACTTTGTGGGGCAGGAGCTCTCTCTTAGCAGGTGTTTGTATGGTATCCAGCACAATGTCTGTTCAGTCTGAATGCGGTCTCTGCATGCTATTGTAATGCAAATAATGAGAAGCAAACCAGAACATACTGTAAATGGCCCTCATATAGTACAAATATTAAGTATTTCTTGCCTCATAATGCTTACAGCCATTGGTCTCATTGGTTCAGATGCCTAAACGAATCTCAGCCTATTGATTGATTGTGTGCACTTCAAGACAGAGAAGATCCTTGGTAACCCAAAGGCCTCCAGCCAAATTTAAACAACCTGTGTTTAGCTCTAACTCCTCAGTTTGAGACAAAGACATGGATCTCCATTCACATCACACTCCCTATCAGTGCCTGGGCTGGGGAGCTAATGATTCAAACAGCAGACCAAATTCGGTGATGAATCCTGGTTATGTGCCACCTGAGGCATGTTGCTCACACACTAAGAAGAAATCTGAAATGGCAGCTTTCTTCTTGTTCCTCTTTGACTTGTCCTTTCTCATGCCCAAAGCTTCAGTGGAGAGACAAGCTTATTCCATGGCTATCGAGATTGCACATTTTAAAAATAAAAAACTAGTTGTGGGGTTTTAGCAGGTCTTTGTTTTGAGGGTATAAACTTCTGTTAGCATCTTCAGAAGCTGGGTTGTTGGCCAGTTGGTTGCTTATCCTCTTGTGGCAAAGTTATTTAAACCTATGGAGATATCATCTGAAGTACAAGCCTAGTGCTCAGAGCTCTGTGTGTGTCTCCTGTTTTTAGCCTCTGTTTAGTTTCCATGAGAATGTTAAACCATGAGGTTTTATTTTTAGTTGCTGCTGTTGCTGAAGGACAAATCAGCAAATTAGTGATGCAGACCTTTCAGCCTCCCAATAAGGTGTTTCACTAAGATAAATTGGTTTCTGCCTAGTTCCCTTGTTTGTTTCTAAATATATTTTATCTGAACCAAGACATTTTGAGTCTCCTGCTCCAATGATGCAGAGATGTTTAGATGTCAGACTATGAAGTTCTGTCTCAATAGAAGTTTAGAGAGACAGGTGGGTGAGGTAAAATCTTTTATTGGACCAATACAAAAACACGGCAAACAGTCGATAGAAGTTTTATGTTTATATTACCAGAGGCTGAAAAAAGGGAAGCTCTAATGTTTGAGGGTGCAGAGTTGCTGTCTAATCTTCAATGCATATACTGTATGGTATTGCGTAAGCAATACCTCTGCTTCTCTTAATCTGGCTCTGTGAGCAGATTTTTGAGAAATTCTGCCTTCTCTGATCTCACCCTCAGTTTTTTGTTTAAATTGCTACTTTGATCATTATATGTGTGGACTAACCTGACTTGTAGAGCACTTCCCCCTCCCCTTATAAATGACATTTCTATGACTGAAGTCTGGTCAGTCCTCACAACCTTCCCTGATGCTTTTACTACTGGTTTATATATCGGTTGGCTGTGCATATATGTCCTCTTATAATCTGTTAGCTGATCTGTGTACTGAAATCTTGTGGTGCAAAGTTTATATGCATTTTTATAGTACCCTGTTTAACAAAGACATCTTTATTTTTGACTTACAGGCTTTCCGGGGTTTGTTATACAATAGTTCAACATTATTTTAAGTCATTTTCCAAATAAGTTTAGTTATGTGTGCTCAACACACTTCAGAGGGTGAAGTGATTTGCACAAGGTTGCAGTTTTAATGGTCAGGTACAAGTCCCAGATCTTTACTTTCAGTCCTGTCTTAACCACAGACTATCCTCTCTCCTTTGACTATTATAGCAGCAAAGAGTCCTGTGGCACCTTATAGACTAATAGACGTTTTGGAGCATGAGCTTTCGTAGGTGAATACTCACTTCGTCGGATGCATGCATCCCACCGATGCATGAATACCCACCGACGAAGTGGGTATTCACCCATGAAAGCTCATGCTCCAAAACGTCTGTTAGTCTATAAGGTGCCACAGGACTCTTAGTCTGGATCTGTGAAAGCAGCAAACACAGCTACCCCTCTGATATTTGACTATTATGACATTTCAAAGAAACCAAATTTTTCACCATATGGGCAGAGTTTTTCTAATATTAGTCCCTCAGCTCGATTCAGTATGTAGTACAAAGGGTGGGAGGGTGTGTGTATATTTATATTTATATAATATAAATAAACATTTTCAAATTATTTTATGTACTATATAACTAATGATTATAAGGTAAATACTGTAGTGTAGGATTCCTCATTAAAAAATATTCATATACTGTGAACAGTAGATGCGACTATTTTTATTCAGTGAAGATCTGTTTATTAAAATTGTCTAATCTATTTTTAAGTGTACAGAAGAAATGAAATGTGAAGCCAGGCCTATTAAAATTGACAGAAGATTGACAGGTGCCAATATAATTGATGAACCTTTGCAACAAGTGAGTTTTAATATAAAATATTTGATTTTTTTTTCATGTATTGGGTGTGGTATTTTTGTGGCATTCATGACTAAAATATTTACATGATCCACAAAATGGGAAACTGTATATGAATTGCAATAATTGAATACTGCTTTAATATAAATTGCACAGTGCTAAACCCACTTGAAGACTATTCTAAATAACTCTAACAATTCCGGACTCATTTACAGGTTGGAAAGCTCACTTGTAAAATATCAAACATTTTCTGTGTGGAAGACTGAATTTAATTTTATACTTACGTGGTTGCAGAATGTGTTAAATCCTTAATTTTTACTTGAACTGTGTTACTTATTTGGCAGATTTTATTCAAAATGATGAATGTGGACAAATGCAGCATTTTCAGTTGTTTAGAGTCTTTTGGGTAGTGGTTACAGTCAACACAGTAATGACTTGCAGGTTGAACATTATTCACAATATTTAACAAGAAACAAGTCTAAGAGGTGTTCGGTTGAGCCTCCTTTAACGTTTTTGTTTACTTACAGAACAAATATGACACGGGCAGTGGCATTTTAGGTTTCCCTACATTGCCTTGCCTATATGCCTATAAGAGGAAAGACTAAAGGTTGAAAATAATTCATTTAATCACCATAAGTGATCTAATCTTGGTCTCTTCAGTGAAGACACCTGCATTTAAAGTGATTTTATTATAAAAGAATTACAGAATTATGTGCATTTCACTTTTTAGTGAATGTTTCTGCCCCAAAGAATGCTGAACATATTTAGAAAATATACTTGCTATAATAAACCTGAGGCTATCCTTCAGGCATCAGATTACAAATATCTTGAATTCTGAATACAAACGCTCTGCTACAAACCCAGACACTCAAGTGAAATAGTTGTTCTAACAATATGTTAAATACTCAGAATAAGGTTAAGTCTCTAGCATAACTTTGGTGCTACCTACATAATTAACAATTTCATTTTCAGGAGGGTGGTGGTTTTTTTTTTTTTTTAAGGTGACATTTTAAAAATGTTTGTTCTCCCAAAGTAAATGTAATGATAGCTGACACAGCCTGGGTATAACATACAGCTCTTCAAAAGTTTTGGATCCTGTGCTAATTTTTGAGTAGAAGCAATAGAAGAAAAAAAGGTGACTGATTAAAAGTTTAGTTTTTACTCTTTAAAAAAAAAAAAAAAGGGATAGAACTGGTTTTCAAACCCCAGTACTAGCTCTCAAGCTCTGTGCAGCAAATAATTCTCAGAGAATACTTATGTTATCTATATCCATTCCTCCCTATAACTCATCTTTTAATGGTTCTGTACAACTCACCATTCTCTGTCTAAATTAGTACAAATTAGGTATTCTGTATAGTACCAAACTAGTATGTTACAAGACACAGTTAAAAGTGTCATCCTGATCTCTATCATATCAACTATACCAATTATGAGCGTGTCTCTAATTTTGCCTTTTTTGCAGAAGGTTGAGAAAGCGTGAGGCAACTTTGGAATCATTTTGGAGTCCTCAAGTTCCATGATTTCTTTCTATCTGGCTTTCAGCCAGGATGTGAAGCATTTTCTCTAACTCCTTCTTTCCCCATCAGTCCCTGCCTCCAGAATACTTTTGATGACTGGTTCTCTACTCCTTCCCAATCATCCTTTTTTTTTTTTTTTTTCCTTTTTAAATGTTCCTTATCTGTGAATATCTCTAGGGCTTACCTCTACTGCCCACAGTCATCTCAAACCGAAAGAGTGAATTTGATACTGTTGTGTGTTTCACTCCTGCTCAGAATCTTTTTTTTTATTGCCTGGGAAGTCTTCTGAACTGCCGAACAGGCACTAGAGTTGTTTGCTTTCAGATTCAGGAAGGCAACACTTAATCCGTTTACACTCTGTTTGTATTTGGACATTATCTTTGCAACTATGTAGGCTTAGGAACCTTTTCTTTTTTTTTTAAACCTTAAATTCGGTGTAAATTTACTTAGTTCACCTTCATTCCCCTATATCCTTTATAGGAGCTGATAAATGAGACTTAATCCCTGTCTTCCTCAGCTGTTGACTGACCATGGAGAAGTTCACTTGCAACAAAGCAGTCAGGAAAAATTCACAACTTGGATTCGTTGTATGCCAGATCAATAAGTACTCTCAGAATTCTATTCCCAATGCTTAGCTTTCCATTGACAGAAAGGATTGTGTGCAACAGATAAATTGTATATCCTTCTGCCTCCTCGCTCTGATCTCCTTGCAAAATTCAAATGAACCAAATTGCAGTTGAACCCCTCTTCAGTAATTCAGAAAGCTGCTTAGAAGGGAAAATTTAAGGGAGAGCTATTACCACCCTCACATATATCTAACAGCTCTTCTTCGAGTGATTGTTCACGTCCATTCCAATTAAGTGTGCGCGCACCGCATGCACGGACATCGGAAACTTTCCCTTAGCAGCTCCCGTTGGGACGGCAGGGGAGCCCCGTAGAGTGGCACCCTTATGGTGGTGTATATATTACCCTGCTGGTCTGACCCTCCCTTCAGTTCCTTCTTACCGTCCATGGCGGTGTTGGAACGTTCTCTCTCTCGCTCGCTTGAGAGTGACCCCTTAGCCTTCCAGTCTTCTAGTTAGAGTTGTTCTTAGATAGTTATCAGTTAGCTACATGAAAAAACTCGTACAGATACAGACTGACATCATCTTCCTTTCCAAATGCAAACAGATGGACATCATACCAAAAGGACTAAAGGTAAAAAATCCATTACAATCTACATACCACACAGACTATGCTGACAGATTGTGCCCACACACTCTCAAAAAACCTACTGAACCACCTGAATCAACATCCAGCACAGCAAAAGACTAGAGACTACTCTACTCTCTAACTAAGATATATGAAAAAAAAACCAAACTTCTTTCCAACAAAAACTTTGGACAAAAAACACAAAAAAAACACAACATTTACAAACATGCTTCTCTAAAGAAAAAAAAAAAAAAAAAACTAAACTTACTAAACTACTACATGGCACAACAACAATAGCAAATATAACAAAACCCACACCCAACAATATTTCAAATTCTTCTCTCTTTCTTAGCCAGAAGCCTCTATCTCTAGGGGACTCTCCCTTTGTCTTTGTCCTTCAAGATCATGAATATGATTGACCTAGAATATTGTGACTTTTTCTCCCACTTCTCCATCTTCAACTCAAAAGATACTACAAACCACACTCTGAACTACTATCTACTCCCACAGAATCCTTCCCTTCCATTCTGCATGGAAAAGGATTCTGGGCATGGACTCCAGACTGAACTTCTACAACAGACTACTTCTCTACATAGATTGCTTCCACAAAACAGCAAAACTTGAAAAAGCAAAAAAGCTTGCCCCTGAACCACATAACCGCCCGTGAACAACACAATCAAATCAAACAATCACACAAACACTACAGACAATCATAATCAAAGTCATCATGGAGGCTGTCGTAGCTGCCATGAAGGCTGGACAATATGAAACTAGAGGCCATTTCTAACTCTCTAACTCTCCTACTTCTAGAAAACTACACCATCAACTCTGACATCTGCCAAAAAAAAAACTAAGAAAACCTCAGAAAAAACTCAAGAACAGACACAGGCCACACACCCATACAGACACAGATTCCCTATGCCCACACAGGTGTATCATCTTTGCTAATCAAGGGCATTTAACCAGAAATCCTGATGGTATCATCTCAAGCATGGGTACTTTAGGAGCAGATTCTCTCCTCAGGCATGGACCTCTCACTCCAGCTATGCCACCAGCACACAGAGCCATCTTTCAGAACACCAATCCTTCCATCAGAAACTACAACCCAGTGATCTCCAGAAAAAACCATTCTGGCCACTATGGCACACCAAGAGAACACAGCAGAAATCATACACAGCAGACCCCCGATAATCAGGATAATATCACGGCTACAACTTTGAATGACTTTGTCCTGAACATCCTCATTTTTATTTTTTTAAATATATATGGCTATATCACATTGGCACTGCACAATAGCTACCATGGGCCCTCAGTATGATACATATCCGGACCTGGCTCAGTAACAACACATCTAACTCTGTTACTTACACCTACGCTCTCTTCCTCTTACATCCCCTCTATTTTCATCTTATGCTCATGAAAAAAGAAGCTTCATTCCAACTCATCCTTGAAATTTTCCATCAGGAATCAACCATCTTCAAACCCAACCCCACCACACCATCCATTTCCTAGCCACTCTCTCCACACACAACGATGGTCACATAAATTCCACCCTATACTGGAAACCCACTGTCCGCTATCACCAACCATGCCTCTTCCCACATCCATCCACACACCCACTTTCCATTACACAGCAGCCAGCTCTAAGATTACACCACATTTGCTCAATCCCTCGGACAGAGCCAGATACAACCGTATTTGCTCAAATTCTCCTCTCAGAAAAATACCAACAGAAGAAGAAAAAAAATTCTAAACCAACCTACAGAACCCAGCCAGAAAAAAAAAACACACAACAGACAGGAAGAAAAAAGAAGAAAACCCACTACCCACCATACAGATCACCAACCAAAACAGACCACCTAAAGCCAGCAATCACCATCAAGAAGATCTCACCTCACTATGATCCATCCACTCACAGAACTCTCACTCAGAGACATCCTCAGTCTCCCTTATAGACAGCCTCCAACCTCCCAGCAAACAGCAACCACTCACTTTCCAATACTAACCAAATAACCTACATTGCAGCCACACCATATAAATATCAGGAGCACATCCTATCACACACACCAACCACATCACCCCACAACAGGATTCATCATTAATCACCATCACCACACCATCCATCACAGTGATCACATCAGATGCCCCGACAGTGACACCATGCACACACACCAATAGGCCATATGTATGCACACATCTAAATGGACAGCCATCATGTCACAGAAATCACATTCTCCTCTAAATGGAAAAAAAAAAACAAACACAAATCTCTTCATGAAAAACAAACTAAAAAACCAGCATTCAACACACAAAAAAACTAAAACAAAGAAAGAGAACACTTTGTGCTTTGAAACCAAAAAAAAAAGATCAAAAACAGACTCAATAAGAAACTTAAACAAAATGAATCAATGAGATAGAATTAATTAAACAACTGTGTTTGATTAACTTACATTCTGTTTGGTTCTTTCACCCAATATTATTTATTCCTCATTATTTCTACTTCCCTCCTCTTAACTCCAACACCTAATTATCACTTCAAAAGTCTTTTTCTCTCTATTTTTTCTTCCTTCTCTTCTGTATTTCCACTCTGCCTGTCTCTATGGACCTGTATGTCTCCTTCTTGTCTGTCTCATGTTCCCTGTATGTATACCTCTGTGTGTTCACAAAGTTTTCTCTTCTGTGCTCAATAATGCTCATTCTTAAATTGCTAAATACCATTGTTTTCTGGTTGCTACTTCCAGCACCAACCTTGGGCTGTGGGGCATGCTGCAAGCCCAGGGTTTCAAAGCTTGCACCACGTGCCGCAAGTCTGTGCCTAACAGCGACCCCCATGACTCCTGTCTCCGGTGTCTGGGAGAGTCTCATCAGGCAGAATGCTGCAAAATCTGCAAGGCCTTTAAGCCGCACACCAAGAAAGAAAGAGATTTTTGCCTTCAGCAGTTGCTCATGGAGGCCACATTACAGCCACTGGCCCCTGACCGACTGGCCCTGGCTTCCTTGGTGTGAAGTGCCCCGGCATCCGTGTGTGACCCAGCACTGCCCAGGCACCAAAAATAGCCAGCACCAAGACGGGAGGACCAACCTTGGCGCCAGTTGACCTCTCCAGCACCGACTAAGCATCACAAGAAAGGGGAAGAGGGTGCTCTCCCCAAAGAGCTACTGAGCCGCTCAAAGAAGCTCCTGCCACACGAAGACACATTGCAGGCCTGAGCCAAGAACTGGCACTGTCAACTCTGGAGCCATAGGCCTCATTGGTACCCAGCGATTCAGTGCCAACGAATGTTTGGAGGAGGTCTTCGAACACCCCTCCACCAGACACTTTCGAGGCAGCGAAAGACCTCATTGAGTTGTCAGTGCCAACCAGCATGGCAACCACAATGACCTCCTCCAGGTCAGTGGCCATTCTGGACCCCATGGGCCTACCACCAGCAACAGGGCATCTCCTCTTCCCCATACGATGGTGGCAGGCATATCAGTCTCAGGGCCACCACCAATCAACCACAGGGCTCACCAGGAGCTACTCCGCAGGATCTTCCTCAATATGAGCCTCCAGGCGGAAGAAATGGTTGAGTAGGGGATCTGATGGTGCATATCCTGTTGCCCGAGGGTCCCTCCAGAGTCGCGCTACCTCTCATAAAGACCATACAAATGAATTACAAAACTATATGGCAGACCCCGGCCTCCATCATGCCGATGGCCAGGGGGGTAGAACGGAAATACTTCACTCCTTCCAAGGGCTACGAGTTCCTGTTCTGCCATCCAGCTCCCTGTTCCCTAGTCGTTTCAGCAGTCAACAAAAAGGAATGACAGGGTTAACAAGCCTTGGCCCCAAAGGCCAAGGAGGTCAAGCGTTTGGACCTCTTCAGTAGGAAAGTTTACTTCTCCGGAGGCCTCTAGCTACGCATAGCCAACCAGCAGGCGATCCTTAATAGACATAACTTCAACTCTGGGATGGCCGTGTCCAAGTTTAAGGATCGCCTTCTCCAGGACTCACTCTGAGTTTACGGCTTTAATCGAGGAAGGGAAGGCAGTGGCTAAGACTTCGCTACAGGCCTCCCTTGATTCAGATGACTCTGCGGCCAGAACCATTGCCTCGGGGGTAGTCATGCGATACTCTGCATGACTCCTGGTATCAGGCCTCCCTTCAAAGGTCCAGAATACCCTCCAAGACTTTCCCTTTGAGGGCTCTGGCCTTTTCTTGGAGCAAACAGATTCCAGGCTGCATGGCCTTAAGGATTCTAGGGCCACCCTGAAGTCGCTAGGGATGCATACGCCGGCAACCCAGAGAAAACCCTTCAGGCCTCAGCCTCTGTAGCAGAGGCAGTATCAACCCCAATGCAGGCAGGAGACGTATCGCAGGAGGGGCAGGAATAACAGGCATAGACAGAACAACGCACATACCCAAGGCCAGAATAAACCCCAGCCCGGAAACAAGCAAAGGTTTTGAAGGCGTGCCTGAGGACAGTGTACCAACTCAGTTCCTGGATCCATCCCCACAGTTTTTAACCGGCTATCCCACTTCTACCATGTGTGGTCCCATATAACATCAGACGTCTGGGTCCTACGCACAGTACAGGTGGGATACTCCAGTTCTCCTCCTCCCCTTCCTCCCTCCCTCCCACCCACCTTCTCTGACCCTCTTCAGGGACCCCTCTCACGAGCAACTCCTTATGCGGGAGGTACATTTGCTCCTTGAGATAGCTCCTGTGGAACCTCCTCCACCGTACCTAAGGGGAAAAGGGTTTTACTCCCATTATTTTACTTTCTAATCCCCAAGACAAAGGGGGTGTCTTCGACCCATTTTAGACCTTCGTGGACTCAACAAATTTATGGTCAAACTCCGGTTCTGCATGGTCTCCCTAAACACTATCATTCCATCTTTTGGATCCGGGGTATTGGTACACTGCCCTTGACATGAAAGACGCATACTTCCATATTGCCATTCATCCGGTGCACTGATGCTTCTTCCGGTTTGTCGTAAACCAATACCACTACCAGTTCACGGTTCTCCCGTTTGGCCTGTCCACTGCCCCCCGAGTGTTCATGAAATGCATGGCGGTGGTGGCAGCCTTCCTGTGGAAAAGGCAAATTCTAGTGCACCCATACCTTGACAACTGTCTACTTGCAGGTCGTTCCAAGGACAAGGTCCAATCCCACGTGATGATGGTCATGGACACGTTTCACAGACTGGAACTCCTCAATGTACCCAAATCTTCTCTCATACCTACCCAAAGGATAGAGTTTATAGGGGCAGTCCTGGACTCAGTACAGGCAAAAGCGAGCCTTCCAGAGCCCAGGTTCCAAGCCATAGAACAGATTGTGAAATCATTGCTTCAGTATCCCACCACCATGGTCTGGTGTTGCCTGCAGCTAATAGGGCATATGGCAGCATGCACGTACATAGTCGAGCATGCCAGACTGAGACTCAGACCCATGCAAGTGTGGCTCGCACTGTCTTACCATCCATACAAAGACCGCCTGGACCTTGTGGTGATGATCCTGGGACAGGTCCCAGAATCCCTGCGCTGGTGGCTGGACCAACCAGTGGTCTGTGCAGGGGTCCCCTTCGCCAAGCCCCAACCTTCTCTGACATTAATAACAGACGCGTCAGATCTGGGCTGGAGCGCGCACTTGGGGGATCTGAGGACACAAGGCTTGTGGTCGAGGAATGAGATATCTCTCCGTATCAACCTGAAGGAGCTCAGGGGTTCATCTGGCCTGCCAAACCTTTCACACCACTTTGCAAGGTCACAGCGTGACAGTCCTGACAGACAACATCGCTCCTCACCTCTCTGCCGAGAAGCTCCTCTTCTCTGGGACTTCTCTGGGTCCTCCTCAAAATCCGCAGAGGCAGGGCAATGGTAATCATGATCGCCCCGCCTTGGCCCCCCAACAGCATTGGTACACAACCCTCCTAGAGCTGTCCGTAGACGCCCTGATTTCCCTGCCCTTCCACCCAGACCTGATCACACAGGACCACAGGCGCCTCCTTCGCTCGAACCTGCAATCTCTACACCTCATGGTGTGAAACTCCATGGCTAAATCCCATGGAGAGCCATAAGGAAAAGTTATTTACTTATTCCCATAATACAAGAACTAGGGGTCACCAAATGAAATTAATAGGCAGCAGGTTTAAAACAAATAAAAGGAAGTTCTTCTTCACGCAGCGCACAGTCAACTTGTGGAACTCCTTACCTGAGGAGGTTGTGAAGGCTAGGACTATAACAATGTTTAAAAGGGGACTGGATAAATTCATGGTGGCTAAGTCCATAAATGGCTATTAGCCAGGATGGGTAAGAATGGTGTCCCTAGCCTCTGTTCGTCAGAGGATGGAGATGGATGGCAGGAGAGAGATCACTTGATCATTGCCTGTCAGGTTCACTCCCTCAGGGGCACCTGGCATTGGCCACTGTCGGTAGACAGATACTGGGCTGGATGGACCTTTGGTCTGACCCGGTATGGCCTTTCTTATGTTCTTATGTTCTTATTGCTTTCAGTCGGTGAGACAAGTTTTCCTCAGCAGTAGGAAACCTTCCACTAGGGCTACCTACCTGGCGAAATGGAAAAGGTTTTCCTGTTGGTGTGAACCCAAGCTCTTTCAACCACTCCAGGCTGCCATCCCAGTTATTTTAGACTAACTCCTACACCTTAAGCATCAAGGTCTATCCCTTTCCTCCATCAGAGTACACCTGACGGCCATTTCAGCTTTCCGTCCAGGAGAGTCTGGGCACTTGGTGTTTTCTAATCCCATCGTGGGGCGATTCCTCAAAGGGCTGGAGAGGGTGTTCCCTTATTCTCTCCCACCAGTCCCAACCTGGAATCTGAACCTGGTCCTCTCCAAATTCATAAATCCACAATTTGAGCCCTTGGCCACTTGCTTTTTTGGAAGGTGACATTCCTGGTGGTCATTGCATCAGCAAGGAGGTGTCCGAGCTGAGAGCCCTCACCTCCGAACCACCTTACACAGTGTTTCATAAGGACAAGGTGCAGCTTAGACCACTCCCTAAATTTCTCCCCAAGGTGGTCTCCCAATTCCACATGCATCAGGACATTTGCTTACTGGTGTTCTTTCCAAAACCTCACATGAGCCCGAGACACCGCAACCTACACACGCTAGATGTCTGGAGAGCCGTGGCATTCAACATGGAGCCCGCAAAACCTTTCCGCAAGTCGACCCAATTGTTTGTTGCCATAGTTGACAGAATGAAGGGTCTCCCAATCTCTGCACAACACATATCATCCTGGATCACAGACTGCATACGCATGTGCTATGAGCTGGCCAAGGTCCCAGCCCCAGCAATTACGGCCCATTCAACCAGAGCGCAGGCATCTTCGACAGCCTTTCTGGCTCAGATCCCTATCCAGAAGATCTGTAAAGCAGCCACCTGGTCTTCAGTGCACACATTTACAGGCCACTATGCTGTCAACCAACAGAGATGATGCAGTGGTCGTCAGAGCTGTTCTTCAGTCAATCATTCCATGACTCCTGTTCTCCAATGGTAAGCTTGGAAGTCACCTAATTGGAATGGACGTGAACAATCACTTGAAGAAAAGATGGTTACTTACCTCTCGTAACTGTTATTCTTTGAGATGTTTTGTTCACATCCATTACAATTCCCACCCCCCTTCCCCTCTGTCGGAGTCAACAGCAAGAAGGAACCGAAGGGAGGGTCGGGCCGTCAGGGTAATGTATACACCGCCATAAGGGCGCCACTCTAGGGGGCTCCCCTGCCATCCCAACGGAAGCTGCTAAGGGGAAAAGTTTCTGATGTCCGTGGATGCTAATTATAATGAACATGAACAACATATCTCGAAGAACAACAGTTACGAGAGGTAAGTAACTGTCTTTTCTCAAATGTTGAGCCCAGGCTCAAGGCTGTCTTCACTTCCCCTTTCCATTGTTTGTCTGAGATTTTTTATATCTATATTAAACCCTGCTAAAAGAGTCTGTGTGTATGAGTGAGAGCGAGAGAGAGGGGAAAAAAGGTTTTACAAGATTATTTGTGACCCTGGAATACTCATTTTGAAACTGTATTTATTGCCAGCTTGCTGTATTTTTTTATACATGTAAAATAGCTGTGAGAATGTAATTGTTGAGACAATGAAATAGTTCTTGAATGATAATGCATTTATTAAAAATCATACTTGTATATTTCATAATATTTGTATTTATAGTTAAGGCTAAGATTTTGTCACGGATATTTTTAGTAAAAGTCAGGGACAGGTCACGGCAATAATGAAAAATTCACGGAAGCCTGTGACCTGTCCCTGACTTTTACTAAAACTATCCATGATAAAATGAGGCGCCTGGACAGCTGCGAGTGGGCTGGGAGCTCCAGGGTCCCCCTCTGCTGGTCGCTCCCAACTCTGGGGGCTCCCCCTGTCGCCAGGGATGCCAGGAGCTTTGGCGGTCCCTCCTGCCTGAGAGCTGTGAGGGTTCCCCCTGCTGCCTGTGGTGGCAGAGAGCTCCGGGGGCTCCCTGCTGCCCATGGCCAGGAGTGGTGGGAGGACCCTGCACTCCCAGCCAGGGCTGGTTGAAGTTATGGAGGTCTTTGGAAGTCAGAGAATCTGAGACTTCTGTTACTTCCATGACTAAATTGCAGCCTTATTTATAGTTTATGGATTCATCCCCATCGCAGTTTGACTCCTGGCAATCTCTCTCCTTTGTAAACGTGCAAGGAGTCAATACCATCAAAAAGAATGGTGGTGGCTGCCCAGCAAAAGTAAAAGTAGTGTGAGCTTTGCAAGAGACACAAATGGGTTGCCAGCTTTGTTACTGAGTTTTTTCATGCAAAATCCATTACTTGCTATAAATGCAGAGCTGACAGTATGAAAAGAGGAAACTTGCCAGTTTTTCACTCTCTTTAAATTTATCATTGAAATTGATGATATAATCCCCATTGACACAATTTTTGCTGATGATGATGATGCAGGGCAAAATCATACACTTTAGTACATGTTAAATCTTGTGCGCTTGCCAAGTACTCCCCTAAGCATTATTTGAAGATTTAAAGATTAAAGCATGTCACGTTGTCTGCAGTGGCTCACAACTGAGCGTGCCTACCTCCGGGCAGACACCACCAACTGGTGGTATCTCACAAATGCGAACTCCTGGATCACTATATCAGTCTTACCATGGAGTCACAGTCAATCTTCTTAGACTGGAGAGTCTATCTTGCCACTAAGATAAACTCGACTTACTGATAAATGGTCACTTACACCAAAAATGACACAATATTTCAGTTGCTTCCAGTCTCAAGACACCAGTCACTTACCCCAGATCAGTTGGTACCCTAGATATTACACCAAAGACAAAGCTTTTAGCCAATCCTGTAATAAACAGTCTGAAGTTTTATTACGTATGGAAGAAAAATAAGAGGGGTGTGTGTGTGTGTGTCTCTAGGTTAAAGCAAGCAAATATGCACAAATGAGTTGCAATCTAAATTCTAAGAGTAACAGAGTTGTAGTGATCTTTCAATTCAAAGTGTTGTTCAGGGCAGACCCAGGGGCTGCCCCGGGGATCTCTGGCTGCAGTTTGGTGTCTCTGACCCTGTGAGTGTTCAAACCACAGAGATGAAAAATCTTCACATCAGCTATTTTTATTTCCCTCTTCCAGCATTCAAAGCAATAGGATGAGTCCTTCTGCATGTACTTTTCCATGGTGGATGAAAGCTTTTGTCTGATAATGGCTCACTTAAATTTTGATAGTTGTCCTGGATGGTCGGAAAGGGGATGGAATTCCCATGCTTGGGCTCACAAGTTCAGAGCAAACATTTTCAAAGCTATAAAGCAAAATTTACATATTTTCTTATTGCATGGAGTATGGACATTAGAAGTGAGATTAATGCATGCAGAAATTTACAAGCATTTCATAGTTTAAACATTAAGTACATTCTTATAAGACTAATACCTATTTTAAGCAAAATTAACATACAACTGAACTGATCTGGTCTCCAGCTATGAATTTTTCAGTTCTAGGTAATGCCTGCAGCCTTGGCAAGAGCCTCATCTGCCAGTGTCACACCATGCCTTTATCCATGTCTGCAACAGAAAGGTCACAGAGAACAAGAATTATGATTTGCAGATGAAATATTCCTCCACCTTCCTGCATCCATGTGGCATGGTACTTGTATGTCTGAGCCACAGTTGTAATTGTGATGAGTAGAGGTTGTGGTTTGCACATCCTTCCTTTTTGTGGTCAGTAGATATCTATAGTTGGTAAATCCACTGCGGGAACATCTCAACACCCCATTGCTCAAACAATATGGAGAGAGTAGCTATTTAGTTCCAAGGAACTGCAGAGTCACTCTGCATAGCTTCTCTGATTATCATTCCTCCCAGCCAAGCAGTACAATGGTGTTTCACTGTGTTTGGGGCCTTCCACAACTGCAGGAAGTCTGAGGGTATGTCTACACTACCCGCCAGATCGGCAGGTAGCGATCAATCTATCAGGGATCGATTTATCCCATGTAGCGTAGATGCGATAAATCGATCCCCGATTGCTCTCCCATCGACTGCTGAACTCCAGCAGTGCGAGAGACGGAAGCAGAGTCGACGGGGGAGCTGCGGCCGTCAATCCAGCAGTGCAAGGACACGGAGTAAGTAATTTTAATTCAATGTAAGATACGTCAACTTCAGCTACGCTATTCTCATAGCTGAAGTTGCGTATCTTAGATCGACACCCTTCCCCACCCCCTCCGTGTAGACCAGGCCTGAGAATTTCATGTGGTTGTGAGTAAATTTGCATAGTCTAAGGTATGTTTCATGTCTGTATAAGCATAAAAATATATTGGTAAAAGCAAAGATTTCAAGGATTGTTTTTTGATGATCAGCCTTGTCTCTGTATGTTTTGAAACATGCCTTGACGTTTTCATCGTTGTAACAATAGAGAAGGGTGAATGTTAGTCAACTGTAGAGAGACTGAGTTAAACATAAACAACGTTGAGGTTTAGTTATCTGTATAGCAATGTCTCAATCACTGTGATGTAAAGGATATGAGAGAGCATTCTTTATCACATTAACTTTAAATGACACAGCCGTTGCATCACATGCTAAAAGCTATTTTGTATCCTTTTTTTTAAATTTTAGGTAATCCAGTTTTCACTGAGGGACTATGTCCAGTACTGGTATTATACACTAAGTGATGATGAATCCTTTCTTCTTGAAATCAGGCAGGCTCTTCAAAATGCACTTATTCAGTTTTCTACAAGGTAAGACTGTTTGTGTTTATATAAACATAAGTTTAAACAACTACAAAATATTATCTGTAGATTGCAGTGTAACAGCTGGAGTTTATATATTTTTTTTAAAAACTTCAACTATTCTTAAGCATAGTACAAAAAGAAGTATCTGAATTTTGTGGAAAAAATAATAGTTCAAGACAGTTGCAGCCATTGGACCATCCTCTAATCTGAGTAAACTGAGTGGAATATTGTTAAATTTTAGCAATGTCATTGCCAGAAAGATACTGGGTAGATAGCAAGCTGGAGCAAGTTCAGATAACAGTGATAGAAAGAATCAAGTGGTAGTGACAATGACTTGAGGAAAGATTAATAATTGTATTTAATTTGCCAACATTTCAAAAGTAAGGCTTTTATTTCCAGTTACTCCTGGGGAGAATTCTGTGCCACTGCACAATGCAGAATTTTGCAGAATTTTGTGCGTGCAGAATTTCCTTTTCCCCCACAGAAATGGGCTGCAGTGCTGCTAGCAGCCACTAAGGGCCCGTGGACTCAGCAGAGCCCAGCTTGGACATGGAAGACACCCCTGGGGGGGAGGAAGAGGGAGCTAGAGGGTTCCTGGCAGCTACAATTCACAGCATGTCCTGAGGGAAGGAGAGGATGGTGCGCAGGAAACTCTGTGTAAGCCTGGGACTGAGCATCAGCCTGTTTCTCCCTCTGGATCCCTGGGCTCTGATGGGGAGGGGGACGGGTGTCTGGGCAAGGCGGGGGGCCTGCAGCTGAGTTTTGCGGGTGGAGGGGTTGCAGGTATCTGGGCTGGGGAACCCCTGCGGTTGGACTCTGGGGACAAGGGGGGGTTGGGTGTATTGGTTGTGCCCCCCTCCCCCCGCAGGTGGACTTCACAGGGGTGGGGTTGTGTGTGTCTGGGCTCTTGGCGGGGGAAAAGGGGCAGAGAAACAGGGCCTGGGTTGTCATAGGGGTTTCTCTAACTCTCTACTCCTGGGGGGGCGGATTTTGTGTATGTATTGTTACAGACATACTTGCTGACAGGTATTTTTAAATAAATTATCAAAATAATTGAAACTGGCATGATTATGTAATGTTATTTTGACAAATAACATTTGCAGAATTTTAAAATATTGTGTGCAGAATTTTTAATTTTTTGGTGCAGAATGCCCCCAGGAGTAACCAGTGAAGGTGAAAAATAATGTAGGGTGAACAGTGGGATGTAACTAGAATAATGGGTGAAATAGATGTGGAAAATTAGTCTTAATATCAAGAAGACGTCATACCATTGAAATCTGTTAGGCTATAGGATAGTGGAAACTTTCAAATGCTATCGCTTGGGACACTTAAAACTAGACTAAGCAACACGGGAGGCTGTGTACTGTGGGAAATATCCTGCATTTGCAGGAGATGGGCTGCTATTTGCTTCCATCTTTTAATTACTGTGATTCTGTGCAATTACTTCATTTGTTTATTTTTACAGGGAAGGAAGAAATTCACAGATTCTTGAGTGCTATTTAGCTATAGGCAAAAAATGTAACAGCTTATGGGAGAGCTAATGAATTAGTTATAACTAGATTGACCTGTTTTGACGTTAAAGTAGAATTTGCTGTCCTTGTAAGATTAAGAAGATTGCACTTAAAAATAAAATATGAATAAGAACTTTATTTTATAGAATTGGCGCAAAGCCATCAATAGGCTGTAACTCAAAAAAAAAAAAAAAGGCTGCTCAAGTTTGTTACAGTGGTTATAGCTTGGTATACAGCTGTTGTAGGTAGGTGGATTATTTTTCTTCAGAATTCTTTGTTTTCTTCTTGGGAGATGCTTGTCGGAGGAATTAGGTAAGGCTGCCACCTAGTGTTCTTTGTGTGATTATTAGGTATTTACCTCAAGTGAACAGTTGGGCTTCTGAATCATAGCTTTGCAACTCTCTACAAAGTGTAATGCTTTCTATTTATCTTTTCTCCCAAGTTCATGCTTCTAGACTAGACTTTGCTGTAGGCTCAACCATTTGTAAAGTTTCTTACCTATCTTGGTGGGAAAGCTGTTCAGAAACCAAGGTGGTTTTACTTATGAGTATTGTAGTGGGGCCCTTTTAGGCAGAGTAGATACCAGAGTAGTTTACTCTTCTTTTTCAGTTAAGAAAGAACCTGGAATGGGAATGCCTAGCAAGAAGGAGGAGCTGTGATTGCCTGCCTCCTGCTTTACTAAAAGCAAAAGGGAGGAACACCCTTCAGTCTACACAGTTAGAAAGTGTTGTTTTCCCTAAGAGCACTAATGAAATGTTGATACATAAGTATAATAAAATGGTGGCCACTATTTTACCAAATGTATGTCATCAATATAACTGTCTTCCTCACAGTTCATGTGATTTTTTTTTAAATGATTGCTTGTTTAGCTACAAGCAAGTGCAATATTCTAATCTGATTTCTAATATGATTACATATTGCAAGGTGTCAGAAAATAATTTGGTTACATATTTTCTCACAAGTAATGTCACAAATCTGAGAGGTCTATTAGTATTATATTGAGACACTACAAATGTTAGACCTTTTGTTTTCTTATGCTTAATACAATTTATGAAAAATGCAAATATGCTCATTTTTTAACATTTTGATGCAAATGTTGAAATTACTGTTGTACAATATACTTTATAGTTGATTTTGTAAATTCATTTATAGTATGTAAGAAATCATACATCTTTTAAGCTTTTTCTCAATCCTCCATGTGTGTTGTTTTTGTTGATATAAAGCTTTTTAGTGTTGTACGAACAAACAATCTAAACATGGAAATGTGTATTTGAGTGTGTCAAAGTAACCCTTTTGTGTAGCCTTCTGTAGACCTCCCTGAGCTGATAAGTTACAACAGGACCATACTCTTGATTCTTCATATAGTAATTGTACAGGCTTTCAGAAATATAATTCCAAATTATAATTCTCAAGTCCTTAGATAACTACTGTTTACATTAATATTAAAATAAATTAGCATTTTATTCTGCTTTAAAATTTTTTGTTGATGTATAGTCTGTTTTCTGTAAGGTCAAAAGAAATGGACTGGCAGCCTTATTTCACCACACGACTTGTTGATGATTTTGCCACTCACCTTCGAGTATTCAGAAAAGCTCAACAAAGGATAACAGAAAAAGATGATCAAATGAAAGGTATTGCCATAATTTAAAATGCATTTGACTTTTTTGTTGTTGACCCTGCGTAGCAAATTTCTCTATTCTTCACTTCATCCAAACAATTTTTTTATTTGTATTCAATTACTAGTGACTTACAAAAGAGTCTTTCATGTACACAAATATCTTCTAATGTCTTTTGTGTAGGTACAGCAGAAGACCTTGTAGATACATTCTTTAAGGTTGAAGTTGAAATGGAGAAGGAAGTCTGTCGTGATCTAGTCTGCACTTCTCCCAAAGATGAAGAAGGTTTTTCTAATAATTATTTTCTAAGGGTTGTGTTGCTACATTAAGTTTTGTTAGTTACGGCATCAGCCAATAACATGGAAGAGATTCATAGCTAAGCTGTTAACTTCATTGCAACCAGTTATGACATAATATTTCATATATTTCTTGATTGGTGCATGTCAGTATTATACTTTTAGTGGTAGTGACAATATATGTAATGAGGGCTGAAAGAATTTCACAGAAATGTGACTTTATTCAAGTTCATGGTATCCCTTTATAGATGGGGTGGGAGGAGGGAGAGGCTAGTTAATTCTATATTTAACATCAGACCATCATCTGAATGAAGAAACAAGGATCTGTTTTGTTTAAAAAATAAAAAATCAATAATAGTTACAAGAAGTTTTATGTAATTAATAGTACAGTTACTGCCTGGTTCAGAGCAGGGACTTGAGTCTGGGTCTCCCATGTGAGTGTCCTAAATGTCATGCTATTGGCTTTTCTGGGGTGGGTCTCTTTCCTGTTGGAACCATTCCACTTGGAATAAATAATTATTCATTGGGTTAGAACGAGAGAGAGAGCATTTGACTGTGTAGCCCAGTGATTAGGGCACTTTTGGGTTGTAGGAATCAGAGAATCATAGAATGGAAGGGACCTTGAGCAGTCATCTAGTCCAGTCCCCTTCACTCATGGCAGGACTAAGTATTATCTAGACCATCTCTGACAGGTGTTTGTCTAACCTGCTCTTAAAAATCTCCAGTGACGAAGGTTCCACCATTTCCCTGGGCAACTTACTCCAGTGCTTAACTATCCTGACATTTAGGAAGTTTTTCCTAATGTCGCACCTAAACCTCTCTTGCTGCAATTTAAGCCCATTGCTTCTTGTGCTATCCTCAGAGGTTAACGAGAACAATTTACCTCCCTCCTCCTTGTAACAACCCTTTATGTACTTGAAAACTGTTATGTCCTGCCCTCAGTCTTCTGTTCTCCAGCCTAAACAAAACCATTTTTTTCAATTTTTCCTCATAGGTCATGTTTTCTTGACTTTTTAAATAATTTTTGTTGCTCTTCTCTGGACTTTCTCCAATTTGTCCACATATTTCCAGAAATGTGGCACCCAGAACTGGACATACTACTCAAGTTAAGGCTATATCAGCATGGAATATATTCCTGTGTCTTGCTTATAACACTCCTGCTAATACATCCTAGAATGTTTGCTTTTTTTGCAACAGCGTTACACTGTTGACCTGTATTTAGCTTGTGATTCACTGTGACCCCCAGATCCCTTTCCACGATACTCCTTCGTAAGTGGTCATTTTCCTTTTTGTATGTACTGTCATCTGTTTGGTGAAAACTGAAACACAAAAGTCATTTAGCACTTCTGCCATTTCCACATTCTCTATTGTTGCGTCCCCCGCCCTTGAGTAATGGACCTACCCTGTCCTTGGTGTTTCTCTTGCTTTTAATGTATTTGAAGAATATTTTCTTGTTACCTTTTGTGTGTCTAGGTAGTTTAATTTTGTTTTATGCCTTAGCTTTTCTAATTTTGTCCCTACATACTTCTGTTTGTTTATATTCATTCTTTGTAATTTGACCTAGTTTCCACTTTTTTGTAGGACTCGCTTTTGAGTTTCAGATAATTGAATATCTCCTGGTTAAGCCCAGGTGGTCTC
Organism: Mauremys reevesii; assembly: GCF_016161935.1. Taxonomy (NCBI): domain Eukaryota; kingdom Metazoa; phylum Chordata; order Testudines; family Geoemydidae; genus Mauremys; species Mauremys reevesii. Next base: position 56,309,316 of record NC_052624.1, on the reverse strand, counting down.
TTGACAAACTTCTTATCTTTCCTATACAGTGGGATAGTTTGCCCTTAATAATGTCTCTTTGAAAAACTGCCAACTCTCTCTTGAAATGTTTTTCCCCTTAGACTTGCTTCCCATGGGATCTTAACTACCAACTCCCTGAATTTGCTCAAGTCTGCCTTCTTGAAATCCATTATCTTTATTGTTCTGTTTTCCCTTCTACCGTTGCTGAGAATGGTGAATGCTACCATTTCATGATTACTTTCACCCAAGCTGCTTTCCACTTTCAAATTCTCAACCAGTTCCTCCCTGTTTGTCAAAATCAAATCTAGAATAGCCTCTCTCAATAGCTTTCTCCACCTTCTGAAATAAAAAAAATTATCTCCAATACATTCCAAGAACTAGTTGGATAATCTGTGCCTTGCTGCATTATTTTCCCAACAGATGTCTGAGTAGTTGAAGTCCCCCATCACCACCAAGTCCTATGCTTTACATGATTGTTAGTTGTTTTTTTAAAAAATCTTATCCACCTCTTCTTCCTGGTTAGATGGTCTGTAGTAGACCCCTATTATGAAATCACCCTTGTTTTTTACCCCTTTTATCCTTACCCAGAGACTTTCAACAAGTCTGTATTCTATTTCCATCTCAACCTCAGTCCAGGTGTGTACATTTTTGATATATATGTCAACACCTCCTCCCTTTTTTCCTGAGCAAGCTGTATCCTTCTATACCAATATTCCAGTCGTGTATTAATCTGATGCCAACTGTTTATTAACTAGCATTTTTAATTCTTCCTGCTTATTCCCCATACTTGTCGCATTAGTATACGCACATCTAAGATACTGATTTGATTTCCCCGCGTGTTCTCTCATATTTCTCCCTTATCCCTGCTATAATGGCTCATGGTCTCCCCTATATTCAACCCTTCTCCCAGGTCTCCATGTTTTTTGACTTACCTCTGGGCTTTTGTCACCTGCCCCCATCAAACTTAGTTTAAAGCCCTCCTTACTAGCTTATCCAGTCTGTATCCAAATATGCTCTTCCCCTTCCTTGATAAGTGGACCCCATCTCTGCTTAGTTTAGTCCTTTTTCCCAGAACAGCATCTCGTGGTCAAGGAAGCCTAAGCCCTTCTGTCAACTCCATCCTTACAGCCAGGCATTCTCCTCCAGGTTCACGTCTCTGGTCTGTCTGATTGAGCAGGGATTTGAATCAGGGTATCCCACATGAGTGCCCTGACCACTGGACCATTAGCTATTCTGGGTCTTTCTCTCTGATATCCTGGACCTGAGAAACTTCCCAATGAAAGTTTTTAATGGAAACTGATTCATTCTTATGAAGAGTTTGTTTCAACTAGCTTGCCTTTTCCAACAAAAAATTGTTTTGTTGAAAAAATCCTGAAGTTCTCTATGCATAAGTATGAAAAAAATACACTGAAGGGAAGTAGCTGCTTCTGTAAGAGTTAAGACTATGCACACATCCATCCATTCTAGTCCATATATATAAAATCAGTAAAGTCATTTGCATTGTAAGATTTGAAGACAGTTGCATATGTTTGTATAAAGTAGAAAAACAAAACTTAAAAGTTTGAGAATCATTCAAAAGTATATTTAATGCTTTCAAATTCAGTCCATAAACTAAAGCTTTTTTTGTTATATCAGAATAATGGGAGGGAACATGTAGTGTTGTCACTACTCTATATTGGATTAATATTTTGTTGTTGCTTTTCCGTAGGATTCCTAAGGGATCTGTGTGAGGTGTTACTGTATTTATTGCTACCTCCTGGAGACTTCCAGAACAAGATCATGCGATACTTTGTCAGGGTAAATTTAAGATTTATATTTTACCCTAAGACTTCTAGTCATATATTATAAAAGAGATTTAGATCTAGGTCATTGATTTTGTATGTTTTGTATAAAATGCAATCATCAGCTATTATAGTAATGCCAGATGGTAGTTTTCAACATAATAGGTTAGATGCATGTTTTCATATGGAGGTGCTGACTTTTTATATGACATTGGTGAACAATTCTAGACGACATTTGTTAGAGATATGAGTGACTTTTGAATGTGCAATAGTCACTGTTAAAAAGTCAATATTTACCTACTGATATCACTCAGTGGTTTTTGTGATACTGTAACTCTGATATATTTAAAATGGGAAATAACTGAGACTGCAGATACTAAGAAGGTAAAAGTTTTCCAATGGTCACCATTGTATTCTTGTCCAACTAATACTAAAATTCTTAAAATCTTATGGGGATGAGAGTTTCATTTGTAATATTTCTCTAAGGTTCCTATCGCTGTGATATTTAGGTTATCTTCCTTGAGGTCAGATGCCTAGTTTCTGTACTGGGCACACAGCGGACTAAGAGAGTTAACATTCTTTATTTATCACAAGAATTTACCTTTGGGTGTGGAGAGCGAGTTCTGAGAAATAAATCTAATTTTTGTTAATTTTTGTTTCAGAATTTGTTTTTAAGTTCTTAATATCCTTGAAGTTTCACTTGTTACTCAAATAGAAGCTTTACGTTGAATTCATAGTAAAAATTGATAGTTTTTTTGAGTAAACTATTTGTCACTTTTTAGATATAGAGGACAGATTTCAATTGTATTACATTTCATTTTTCAGGAAATCCTCGCACGAGGAGTTCTTCTTCCATTAATAAACCAGCTCAGTGATCCTGATTATATTAATCAGTATGTCATATGGATGGTAAGCTTTTCAGTGCTTCAGTAGTATTTCCAGAATATTCATCTGTAAGCACATTCCTATTTTCTTTTCCTGTGCTCTCTAAGCATGGGTTAGTTTAATACAATTTGTAATAGTACATCAATAGAGTAAAAGTGGTAGTGATGCTATCATTAATGTTGCATGAGAATTCCCATTCTAATCCCCTGCTTTGGTGGCTTTATAACTTTCTCAAACTTTGTTTTTTCAGGATGATAGTTTCTAAGCTTGCTCTCTACCTGCAGGTGAACTTTTAAAAAAAGTTTGAGTAAAAATTAAGTACAATCAGATTAAGGAGGAAAGTAATTTGTCTTCAGGAATTAATTTTTTTATGATTTTATAGTGAAGTGCAGGGGTCAGCAATGTATCTGTACATGGACACAAGTGTCCATGGTAAAAATTTTGAGGTCCATGTTAATTTTTCAAAAAATTGAATGACTGAATGACATATGCCCCCCCCCACGTCCATCACTAAGTAGGGTAATTTTATCAAGAGTCCGTCGCGCAACATGGGGTGCTGACCCCTGGTAAAGTGTTTTGAGGGGTCTAGTTCTGCAGTAGTCAGTATTTCTTATGGAAATGGCTTCATTTGAAAAATGCTTGTGAGAGTTGTATCAAAAATTTAGTTTTGGGTTGGAATAGACATGACACATCTTAAATCACACTTTGCACATGCACAGTACTTTCCTAATCATGATGCACAGCTAAGAAAGTCTGCACTTTCACACAACAGAGTGAAACATTTAGTTGTGAGCTGATGTATAATTTAACATGCATCCTGCCGTAAGGTTAAAGCTGCACAGTTCCTAAGGCTCACAGTAGAGAGGTCACCTAACTTATGCACAAAAGGGCAGAGGTAAAGTGCATATGCAACCTTATACTTTTTTGTCACCTGACTTTTAAGTGTTTAACTGCAACTTGAATGTTCTCAATCATTTTTAATGGAATGAGAGTAGACAGAGATTTTTAATGGAGCAACAGATTTTGGTTAATCAAAAACTATATTTGTAAGAATTTTGGGAATTGTTTTAGCCTTCGTGGAAGATAAAAACAGTAACAGATCATAATACTATGATAAAGATGAATTCAGTAACATTATTAACATTTCTCGTAGCATGCCTCCAATTGAAGTAGTTTTCTTAAGGGCTTTAGGAATGACAGATGAAACAAAAACTAATAGCAGTTTAAGTACATTAGAAGCAGTCAGCCTGCAAAACAATCAGTGGGGCCACTGTACGATTGAGATGCTGAAGGAGCACTCAGGGGAGACAGGGTCGTTGTGGAGAAGCTAAATTAATTCTTTGCATCAGTCTTCACTGCAGAAGGTGTGATGGAGATTTCCACACTTGAGCAATTCTTTTTTGGTGACACACATGAGGAACTGTCCCAGATTGATACATCTTTCAAGTTGGTTTTGGAACAAATTGATAAATTAAACAGTAATAAGTCACCAGGACCAGAAGTAACTCAAATATGAAATTACAGAACTACTAATTGTGGTATTTAACCTATTGCTTAAATCAGCCTCTGTACCTGGTGACTTGAGGATAGCTAATGTAAGGATGATTTTTTAAGAATGCTAGAGGGGCGATCTAGGCAATTACAGGCTGGTAACACTAACTTAAGTACTAGGAAATTGCTTGAAACTATAGTAAAGAACAGAATTATCAGATACATAGATGAAAACAACACATTGGGGGAAGAGTCAACAAAGGAGTCCCTTTTGTAAAGGGAAATAATGCCTCACCAATATCAAAGAATTCTTTGAGGGTATCAACAAACATGGACAAGGGTGATCCACTTGATAAGATGTACTTGGACTTTCATAAAACCTTTGACAAGGTCCCTCATCAAAGTCTCTTAAGCAAAGATATGATATTACATCACACCCCATGTCTCTTATGATCCTCTTACGGATCAGTAATTGGTTAAAAGATAGAAAATAAATGATAGGAATAAATGGTCAGTTTTCACAATGGAGAGAGATAAATAGCATGGTCCCCTAAGGATCTGTACTGGGATCAGTGCTGTTCAACATATTTATAAATAATGCGGAAAAGGGGTAAACAGTGAGGAGGCCAAGTCTGCAGATGATACAAAATTACACAAGATTGTAACTCTTTACAGTCAGCTTTGACTAAGGGATCTCACAAAACGTGGGTGACTGGGCAACAAAATGTCAAATGAAATTCAATGTTGATAAATGCAAAGTAATGCATATTAGAAAACATAGTACCAGCTATACATGCAAAATGATGGGGTCTAAATTAACTGTTACCACTCAAGAAAGAAATCTTGGCATCATTGTGGATAGTTCTGTGAAAACATCTTAGTGTGAAGCAGCAGTCAAAAAAGCTAACAGAATGTTAGGAATCATTAGGAAAGGGAAAGACAATAAGACAGAAAATATCATCATGCTACTATGTAAATCAAGGATACTGTCCATTCCTACTCAATATTCTCTTGTTTATGCATCCCAGGACTGTATTAGGTATTTTGGCCACAGCATCACACTGGGAGAGTTCATGCTCAGTTTATTTATCTACCATGACACCAAATTTCTTCAATGGCACTGCTTCCCAAAACATAGTTTGCCACCCTATAAATATGGCCTTTATTCTTTGTTCCTAGATGTATACATTTACAGTTAGCTGTATTAAAATACACATTGTTTGCTTGGTAAACTGGACACAAGCAATCAAAAGTGCTCTGCATTAGTGACCTGTTCTCTTCATTATTTAGCACTCCCCCAATTTTTGTGTTATCTGCAAACTTTTTCAGTGATTTTGTTTTCTTCCTGGCAATAGATTAGTATGTTAAATAGCGTAGGGCCAAGAACTGATCCCTATGGGACCCAACTGAAAACGCACCTGCTCGGTGGTGGTGATTTCCTTGTTTATGATTACATTTTGAGACTTATCAGTTAGCCAACTTTTAATTCATAAAATGTATACCATGTTAATTTTATATCTTTCTAGTTTATCAACATGTCGTGGTACAAAGTCAAAGTATGTCAACACTATTAACTTTTTCAATCACATGTAAAATCACATTAATAAAAATCAAGTTAGTTTGACGAGCTCCATAAACCTATGTTGATTGACATTAATTATATTAGCCTCCTTTAATTCTTTCTTAATCGAGTAATGTACCAGCCACTCCATTATCTTGCCCAGGATTGAAGTTAGGCAGAAAGGCCTATATTATAGTTGTCTGAAGTCGGACTCTTTCCAAATAAGTATTTCCAAAAAATAACTAGATGGCATGCTTTCTGAGAAATTTTGCTTTGTTTAGATTCAAATCAGGTTAAAAAGATGAATTTCCAATTTCTGAGACCAAAGTTGTGCTGCCCACTTTCTAATAAGGTTAGAAAGCCCATCCATGGGATTTTATTGACTTCAAAATGTTTTTACTCTGGATTATGATGGAAGTTCATGATGGATGTTTCAGTTCCACTTAGTAAGGTGTCATCTATGAAGACAGATTTAAATGAAAATCTTCCTTAGCTTGTCTTCCACGCTACACATATGTTACACACGCGCGCACACACACACACACACACAAAACTACATAAAGTCAAGCACTGAAAAGTTAAGAAATATCAGTATTAAGGTTGCTTTCATATGGATTATGACAGTTTTTAGTTTCATGATCACATATTATTTCTCTACAGGACCCCACATAACTCAGTGAAGAATGGATGGTATTCACACCTATGTAGCTATTTTAATATTTTTTTAACACCCTGTTCAATGCATGGTTCTATGCTTTATTTACTGCATGCTATTCGGAACCTGTGCTGAAGTCAGAATTATTAATTTCCTCATGGACTTTTCTGTGGTGCTCATTGCAATAGGATTCGAGTGCATCACAAATATTAATTAATTTCTTTTCACAATACCCTTGTGAGACTAGGTGGTATTACTATCCCCATTTTATAGATGGGGAGTAGCTGCACAAAGAGATTATGCTCAAAAATAGAATAGCTTGGAATGGAAATTCTGGTTCCCATGGGAATTCTGACACTTTGAAAGACATCTCATTTTGATTCAGAACAAAAATCTGAAATTTTTGGCAAAATGAAAATTAAAAATTGCAATTAGGAACTATCAATGTTTTGTTTAGTGTCAAAATGCATGATTTCAGTATTGTCATTTTGTATAGACTTTCTATATTATATTTAATATTTGACTATAAAATAAAATTATAATTTGAAACAAAAAATAAGAACAGCACTGTCATTTGCAAACATTTTGCCTTTTTCTTGACAAAAATTTTCAGTCCTGCAAGATGTTTCAATCTCAACTAACAGCATTTTTTTTCAAAGTAATCAACTTCCATTGAAATTTTTTTGATCCACTCAAGTCAAAAGTATCCACTAATTTTGGGGGCCCAGTTTGAGACACCTACAGCCTGATTCTTCAGAAGATGTAGCACTTTATATGTTCAAATCACAGTTCCTATTTACTTGAATTGTGGCTGTAAGTACTTAATATTTCTGCTAATCAGGTCCCAGGCTCTCAAGTCAGGCACCCTAAAAACAAACGACTTACAGTTAGTAACAACCTGTTCAAAGTTTCTTTAAATGACTTGCCCAGCATCACACAGGAACTCTGTGGCAGAGGCAGGGATTGAATCCATTTCTCAAAGGCAGTAAGTATTAGACTGCCCATTGTCTGCTTTCATCCCTACTTTAAGGTTGCTCAATTTATGGTGCGCGGACTGTACATCGCCCACCAGAGCATTTCATAAGGCCCATGGCCTGCTTCAACACATTATATGAACTGCTGATTCATTAGCATTTTGTCATATTTACATCATTCTAGTTTACACAAGTGTGTAAATAGACAATGTTTCTATGTACAGTAATCTACATATGAAACAAGCTGAACCTAAAATATAAATCAGTACAAGTGACTTTAAATCTTATTAAAATAAATTAATATCTTATTAATGTTGATTAACATTAATTATATTATCCTCCTTTAATTCATTGTTGTTCGAGTAATGTACCAGCCACTCCATTATCTTCCCAGGATTGATGTTAGGTTAGGTGACTTTAAATCTCATTAAAATATGTAGAATCTGTTTGGCCCACGCAGTTTTGTTTAGGTTTCCTACGGTTGTGCTTAGGTTTATGTCGCCCTCCTGTGTAATAAGATTGGGCACCATTGTTTCATTCACTATACACCTTCCAAAAAAAATTCATCATGCAGTTGAAGACTATCATAATGCACACACACAAGAGGGCCAAATTAAGGTTTTACAGTGAACCTTCATTCTGTCATTTTCTAACGTATGAGTGCTTGACTTTGCAACTTAATAATCTTTTAGTATAGTTTTATTATGTAATGTCATAGGTAAGGATATGATTTAATCATGGAGGTCATGGATTCCATGACTTTAATGAACACCCATGACTTCTTTGGCATCAGCTTCTTCTGCAGCGCACTCCTCCCCCCATTATTTTTAATAAAAGTCACAGACAGGTTGCAGCTTCAGTGAATTTTTGTTTTTTGCCTGCAGCCTGTCCCTGACATTTACTAAAAATAACCGTGACAAAATCTTAACTTAACTATAGGATTTAAAAAAAGCAAAGTCAAACAGAAATTCCATCATGTCATGTTGATACTCAGAAGTAATCAGCAGCATTGGAACCTACTAATCTTTCAGATCGTCAGCCACTTGAGGTCATGGTGTAACTGGTAGTGGTAGTAAGTTGTCATCTATGTGGAACAGCACTAGATGGGGATGGGTTTTGGAGATGTTTGCTCACAGCAGAGGAGTTGTGAAACTCAGGAATCTTAGATTCCTTTCCAGGAGGGGGAGTATTGCCACAGACTTTTCTGCCCATTCCCTCCAAGTTCAACTCTTTTTGCTTCCCCCAAACCTGTCCCCAGTCCTCACTCTTCCACTCTCCTCTCTTCTCTTCATTTCTTATCCCAGTGAGTGCCACTTTCATCACCTTGCCAACCCCAGTCTCCACTCCTCAGGTGTCTCGTTGTATCATCCCACCGAACTCCCCATCCCAGCCTCCTTGTCCAGCCAATGCCAGTTCCCCACATATCTTGGTTCCTTGTCCCCAGACTCCTTGCCCAACCAGACTCCCAGTCTCATTTTCTGCCCTGCCCCTTCTGACTCCTTGTCCCAGTCCATTCCCCTCTTATTCCTGCAGGTCTGACTCTTGTCCCCTCCACTTTCTAATCAGGCAGCTTCCTTCTGCATACAGTCTGGGGCCAGCAGAGGGATCATTGACAGCACAGGAAAGAGTCTCCCTGGACTCAGTTCAAATGTCTGGACTTGGCACAGCAGCTCAGAGCTGCAATTGCAGGGAAAGCCCTGCTTAGCCTCAGGCTAGAGCGCATGTGCAAAGTAGACCGAACCTTTGGGAAATTTAGCTGCTGAAATCGAAGTTCTCTCTACTGAATGTGCTCAAACTTTCATTTTTCAAGACTTGTAAGTTGGTCAAATTTAGGCAGATTTTCACAGACACAACCCAGAGCACATCCCTAAAACAATGTCTGTTCCTGCGAATTTCAAGTCCCTGCTCCAAAGCAAGTGCAGGGGGAATGAGAGATTTTTCAAAGAAAACGTCACCAGACTTTTTTAACATGGTGGCTTAAAGGTGCCTTGGCTCACCCTTCCCCTGAACTGCATGTTCTCGGTGTCTGACCTTTTGTTTTAGCATGTAGAGAGACCTCTAGATCTGTAATATCCAAGAAGGGGATTTTAAATGTGAGGTCTTAAACTTTCAGAATTTTTGTCTTCTGAGGTGAAATATGTCTTGGTTGTCCATGGGACCATTCCCGTCTTAATAAACAATTGTACACATCCCCACTCCTTAAAGTTCTGACCTTTTTCCTTGATAGAATGTGGGAAAACCCTTAAATGGTGTATGGTCTTTATATCATTCCTGATGCCAGGAACCACAGATCCACACTTGTGTTCTGAATTGTATGTGATAGCAAAATGACAGAATCTGTTGCTTTAAACATGGCAGGCACACAATTAGTGTGGGCCCCCACAATCTGGTCTTTGTTTCTTCTGAAACAGTTTCTTTAAAAAAATAGCTTTTAATTTAAAAAGTCTACAGGTTCAAATAGAAGTTTAGAGGTTTAAACTGCCACAAGGATTTATTTTCCCATAGTTGGCATAATCCTAAGAAAGCAGTTTGAATTTCATGGCTGCCATGAACTATGATGCTTTTAAAGTGATGGCACTATACAGTATATATTAAAATTACAATTTTCCCTTAATTGTCAGATTCCAGTTCACCATGAAGAAGCATACACTATGCATAGATTTTTCTCTTCTGCATAATTTGGGTTGTTTCATTTTCTGGCTATTTCAGATTCGTGATTCCAATTGTAACTATGAGGCCTTCATGAATGTTATTAAATTAAGTGACAATGTAGGGGAGCTGGAAGCGGTAAGAGATAAGGCTGGAGAAGAACTGCAATATCTTCGATCCTTAGATACAGCAGGAGATGGTTAGTATTTTTAGTTTAATGAAGAAATAAAATAGGCAAAGCTAACAGTAAGATTTTTTTTTAATTTTTTTTGGTAATTACAGGAAGAGTGTTAAAATGTGAACTCTTACCTTACTAAATTGTGTTAATTATGAGTGCTATTAAAAATGTTATATGAAAGATTAAAACCTGAGTTTTCTTTGATGCTTAAGATCGAAGACTGATTGCCTCCATCTGTATTCCCCTTTCTGTGGTGGCCATTATCATAGTTTCTAACAGTAATCATGTGTCTTGATAGGTTTTGTTCTAACAAAATTAATATTTTAATAAAAGTCAAATGTCCTGGTTGAAACCTGCCTGGCTGGTTCTGACTTTCAGTAGTGTTTCATCTGTTGATGATGGATTACTCTCAACTTTTTAAATAACTGAAAGTTATATTGAGGACGGAAGGAAAAAGACTACTGCAGTTCAGTTCTTCCAGTAGAAATGAAATTGAGGGAACCCCCCCCCACTTCACTGTAAATATTGACAGTGTTATCCATTCTGGTAGGTTTCCTTACATAAGAACAAAACAAGAAAAAATGATATGTATCTTTTAAAAGTGTGTTTAAATTGATAATATACTTCAAATCAATTGTTTAATCACTAGTTTGTTTCTACTTCAGTCCTCTTTAGTCTTAGTTCTTGTAATGTTTTGTTTTCAGATATCAATACTATAAAAAATCAAATAAACAGCTTATTATATGTTGTTAAAGTATGTGATTCAAGAATACAGAGGTTGCAGTCAGGAAAAGTAAGTACTATTTTTCTATTAATACTCTTTCTGATGTTTGTTTTAATTGTAAATGATGTGAAATTGTTGAAGACTTTCTAGAAATTGTCACAATATCTCTGTCGTTCATTAAGGGAAAAATATGACTATAGCCCTTGAGTTTATACTGTTTAGTGAATATATACTGAATATAGTGAACTGTATACTGAGTAATGGTGTAGCTAAAGTTGCACCTTCATACTTTTAATTTTATATGGAAAATTCACCTACCAAAGCTTCTGTTAGAAAATGTTATGTAGTGCTATATTTATAAATATTTAGCCATTATGCTACATTTAACTATTACATATTTCAGATTTATTTTCAAACCTTTCAAAATCTTGAATATATTTTTAAATGATCTTGGTTTTAAACTCTTCCAATTAGAAAAGAACTGAAGTAAGCTGCATAGCTGACTAATGAAGTTAAGAATTAAGAGAAAACAGTTTCTCTGACACATGAGTTCAGCCTCCTGGAATTTAGCTTCTCTGCATCATCAGTTGAATTCCTACCTCTGATTAGGAAGTTCATGCAGCAAGCAGCTCAGTCTGGAGGCCCTTAGATCAAGTCCCAGTTTTTCAACTGTAAGAGTTCATAACGTTTCTGCCTATTTATTGGTGGTAGTGTTCTTTTTTTGAAGTACAGTTTGTTATTCAGATAGTCACTTGTTTGAAAGTACCAATGGTATTTTGCACTGCTTGGAAGTTCTTGTGTGTCAGAAATTCGTCCGACTTGCTTCCTCTGTTCTAACAGCCTCTCCAGTTGCCGCCTAGTCTCCAGCCTCTACTTTTTGTGACATTTGAAAAACTTCTGGCATTCTTACTGTAGCAAATCTGACTTTGTTCTGTTTCTTGGGACTCCGTTAGTTGAGCTTTAAGCTTGGATGGGGCATAAAGATGACGTGGGTTGTGCTTATTGACCAACACACTACCTAACAAGTAGGGCTCTGGTCCATGACTGGGGCCCCTGACACTACTGTAATACAATCAATAAAATAACTAATGGAAGTCTGATATCAATGCAGACAGAGCTATATCATATTATATATCATGGAGTGCTGCTGAATTGACTGCAGAATTTGAGATGGTGTCAGATCATTTTTAAGATGGCTCTAATAATTTCTTTAGAAAATATTTCCGAAGGTTGTGATGAACATTTTCTTATCTACACGCTTAGTGACCACTTGTGAACAGTTAGATTTAAAATACTTGCCCACAGGAATTCTGTGACAGGGGCAAGGGTAGAATCCAATTCCCCAGAGGGCATGAATCATCTGTGCTGTAAACAAACACTGTTATGTAGTTGCACAAACAAAAAATTGTGGCGATAGCACTGATCCTGTAAACTAGCATTTTTTAAACCAAACCAAACAGTTTGCTATAGTTAAAGTAAATCTGTTTACATTATGTAAACACTTTTTGGTAGTAATTTTAAAAATATAAAATAATATATTAACTTATCAATGTTGTATCCTAAATTGTACAGGAAATAGATACTGTGAAACTGGCAGCAAACTTTGGAAAACTTTGCACAGTCCCTCTGGACAACATTCTGGTAGACAATGTTGCACTACAATTTTTTATGGGTAAGAAACTGCTAACTTTGAACTTGTATATGAACTAATATACATTTTTGTCTTGTGCCATAAGTATATACGATCCTTTTCAGAGGGAATTGAAACTTAATCTTTGCCATGATGAGTCCACGATTAAACTGATATTATTCTTTATGTTGAAGTCAGCTTGAAAGAGTTTTCAGATATAGAGATTTAACCACAAGACTGATTCGGTGAATGTTTACAGTGGTGTCACTTAAGTTTCTTTTGAAAGATTCTCTGCCTGGAGAGTCCTTCCCTTTGAAATAGGAATATTGCTGGCACTGGTAATATCTCTTAAATTGAACAAGTTTCTTAAATTATGACCACATTGCTTCTGAGATGACTGGTACCTGCTGATAGTGGTGGGGCACAATTTAAAGGTTCTCTCCCGCCCCCTCAACAGTTTGAGTCACATCCCTTCTTACCCTTAGTGGCCCCTCCCTGCAACTCCCAGGTGTCTTCTGCTGCCTCTCCCTGTGGAGCTAAAGTAGTGGCACCTCTCTGCAGTTCCCAACTGTTTTGCTGCTGCCTTTCCCCATGGAGCTGCCACACAGGGAAGGGGCCCAACCAGCTAAATTTTGGGGGGATGGGACATGACTCCACATGCATCCCACGAGTCACCTCTGCATTGCCTCATATTCTAAGTAGTCCTATTGAGACTATTTATGGTAGTATCCACTATGTCAGAATTTGGAGGATTGCAGGACTTGTAGAAATCTCCAAAAATGTCCTCTGTTTAAAGATACTTTTTAAACGTATAAATATTAGTTTTAATATCTCTAAAATGTATTCATATGCAAGAATAAGAATGTTTGTCTTTAGATTGTTGGCATCTTCAGTAAATCACAAAATTGATAAAGGAGTGAAGTTTATTTACAAGTTTCACATAGTGTCAGTCAGTGTATTCTGTTGTGCCCTGACATTGCAAGGATTAAATAAAAGTTAACGTTTAGACTTCTGTGAAGGAACCCAATTTTACCCCAGGCTCAATTTCCTCTTGGCTTCTACCATGCTGCGCACAGTCCTATTATATCTCATATGGCTGTGGCTACAATTAAGCTGTGATGTGCTCATTTTTTAATATAAAACACAGTCCTAGTTCTATACTTTCCTCCAGACTTTGCTTTTTGATGAAGTCTTATGAGGATCCTATTGGGAGTGTTGAGAGGCGTTTCTGACAGTGACTCTGAGTGTCAATGTTATAGTCTTATCCAAAACCATAATCAAATCCTGAAGCTTATTCCTAATTTAGTTCATGTTTCTGATCTAGTCGTTTTTTACATCAGGATGCGTGAGTTCTTAAGATGTGTTTTTATCCTAACAGGTATAATTACAATAATGATGATTGATTTTGTAGATTACATGCAGCAGACTGGAGGCCAAGCACATCTCTTCTTCTGGATGACAGTGGAAGGGTACAGGGTTACAGCACAGCAACAGCTGGAGGTGTTACTAAGCCGGCAGAGAGATGGAAAACATCAGACTAATCAAACCAAAGGCCTATTAAGAGCAGCTGCAGTTGGAATTTATGAGCAGTACTTATCAGAGAAGGTAGGAATATTCTTCTTTGAAATAATTTACTAATTTTTGAATTGGTAAGTATTTGTGGAATGTTTTAAAATGTACACTGCAGTGTCAGAACTCTTAGTTGAGTTTAGAACCACCAGCAGCTAACTTCTTGTGAAATAGATTTGGTGAAAAACTTATTACAAGAAAACAGATGTGTTGCAATTGATACCCGAATGATTTCACTTGCATCAAGCTTAGGGTAAATAGTTCCTGCTGGCAGGTCTGTAAGGGGATGCTGGCACTGATGACTGCCTGTCCTGTAAAACACAATGCATATAAGGTACTCAAAAGTTGGTTGACTTAAACAAAGAAAAACAAATTGAAAACCTAAAAGCCGGTATCCTCTGCTCATTTGAGTTCCACCCATAACCAACTGGGTGGTAAGCAAGCATTTTGTGGGTGTGCTTGAGGGTGACACAGCCTGTGTCCTGGATCCTGCTCCCCATTTTCCAGCCGTCTGTCCCCCTTCCTCCCTGCCTGGGCCCCTATAACATGACCCACCGGTCCAATCAGCACAGTAGCAGGGGGATATACTCTCCAGTTTATTTCTGTCCCTCCCACCCACCCTCCCCGTCCCTCTTCAGGGACCCTTCTCACGAGCATCTCCTCCTTCAGGAGGTGCAAGGCCTTCTGCAGGTGGGAGCCATCGAAGAAGTCCCACTGCATTTAAGGGACAAGTATCTCAAGAAGTTAAAGTTTCATATGGTCTCCCTGGCCTCCATCATTCCTTCCCTGTATCCAGGAGACTGGTATGCTGCCTTCAATTTACTTTCACATATCAATATTCCACTCTCACAGATGGTTCCTACGTTTCATAGTTGGGACCACCCACTACCAATTTGCGGTATTCCCATTTGGCCTGGAAGCAACACCAAGAGTATTTACGAAATGCGTGTCGGTGGTGGTGGCCTACCTCAAGTGTAGGGGTATCCAGGTTTACCTGTACCTTGACGGCTGGCTCATCAAGGGCTGCTCCAAGGCCCAAGTCTAACACAGCATTGAAGTGCTGCAAGCCATTTGTTGGGCTCTGGGCCTGCTGAGAAACCAACAAAAATCAACGTTAAACTCTATCCATTGGACCAGGACTATCAGGGCAGTATGCGATTCTACCTGAGCCAGAGCATTTCTGCCAGAGGCCACGTTCAGTGCAATGTCTCATCTAATTGCCAGTGTCACAGCATATCCACTCACCATAGCCCGGGTCTGTCTCAGATGATTGGGTCACATGGCAGCATGCACTTGGGTCATCCGCCATGTGAAGCTCAGACTGCGCCCCTTTCAAATGTGGCTAGCGGCAATGTACTCCCCAACCAAACATCACCTCCCTTTAGTTCCTACCCCTCGTCAAAGGCAAATCCATCAGAATCTTGATGGAAAATATGGCTTGCATGTTCTAGATCAACAAATGGAAGATAAAGATCCCCTCCCTGTTCACTGAAGTTGTAATATTATGGAACTGGTGTATAGCCCATCAGATTCAGATATCAACCATTTACCTTCCTGGAATCCACAATGTCACAGACGATATGCCAAGCAGGTGCTTCTCTCAGCACTATGCACGGGAGTTGAACTCTCAAATCCTTCTGGGCTATCTAGAGGTGGGGCTTCCACAGGTGATCTATTCACCACATCCAGCAACAGGAAGTGCCCCTTATTCAAGAAGGCATGGATTTGCCTATCTTTGGGAGAAGCATTTCTCCTTTGGATAAAGGGCCTGTTCTACATTCCCTCCAACACCACTAATTCGAAGAGCGAGGAACAAGATTAGGCAGGAGTCCTCCATCTCCAAGCATGGTTCCTAGATGGTTCACGGGAATAGAATCCACCTGCTCGACAGGAGTAGAACAAGTATTACTAAACATTAGAAGGGAGTCAACTTGAATTACTTTCAGAAACGGAAAAGGTTCAACCACAGTTGTCACCATCACCACCATATCCCTGAATCTTCTCTGCTCTCAGCCGTCTTGGATTATCTGCTGGATTTAAAAACAGCCAGGTTTATCAGCTCTATTAAGGTTCATCTTGCCACAATATCAGCATTTCATTCCCCATTAGAGGGGTTTTCTATTTTTGATCACCCTATGTTCTTGAGACTTACTAAGGATCTGGGGAATCTTTACCCTCAGGTTAAGGATACTACTTACTTGATCTCAGCCTGGTACTTAGGTTAAAATGGAAGCTCCATAAGGTATCTATGTCGACCTACTCCTTGCTTCACATATCTATGAAGACATCCTTTCTAGAAGCTATCACGTCAGCCTGCAGGGTTGGAGAAATTGGAGCTTTGATGGCGGACGGCCCACTTTTTTTTTCTTTCTCAAGGACAGCATCTCCCTATGACCTATCCAAAGTTCATACTTAAGGTGCTGTTTAATAGACTAGTTAAAATGGAAATCAATCTACTAGCATTTTTTCCTAAACCACATAAATCTCAGCAGGAGATGTACCGTCATACATTAGATGTAGGCTGGGCATTGGCCTTTTATCGGGATAGGACCAAAAAATCACCTAAATTTTTGTCTGCATCACAGATCAAAAGCAACTTCCACAGCTTTACTCAAAAACATTTCCGTATCTGAGATATGCAGACCTACTACATGGGCTTCGATGCATACCTTTTCTAAACACTATACCTTGGTCCAGGCCATCAGATCTGATGCAACACTTGGTTCTGTTGTACTGTCTTTAGTCTTTGACTTGATTTCAAGCCTCCCTCCCTCTCTGAGGATACAGCTTTGGAGTCACCTGAAATGGAGCATCCATAGGTATTTTACTTGAAGAAGAAAAGGTTACTCTACATGTCCTTCAAGATGATTAACCCTGTGGGTGCTGCACTACCCACCCTCTTTCCCCTCTGCTTTGGACTGTTCTTGTTGGATGTTCAGATAAAGAAGGAACTGAGGGTGGTTCACCCACATAGCCCTATATACCCTGGAAGTGTGGCACAAACTAGTATATAGCGCATGCATGGGCTGAATGGACATTGCTAACAGAAAATCTCCAATCAAGGGCTTGAGGCACCAGGGCAGCTAATATGGAGCACCCATTGAGGGAGGGAGAAGGACATATCTTGAAGAACCAGTTACTGCACAGTTATCTTTCTGGGTACAGAAAGATAATGGAGCAAATAATTAAGAAATCAATTTGCAAACATCTAGAATATAAGGTGATGACAAATCCATGCTGATGGTTACTTAAGAACAAATCGTATCAAACCAACCTGATAGCTTTCTTTGACAAGGTAACAAGCCTTTTGGATGGGGGGAAGCAGTAGATGTGGTATATCTTGGTTTTAGTAAAGCTTTGATACTGTCTCACATGACCTCGTAAACAAACTAAGGAAATGCAAACTAGATGAAGCTACTATAAGGTGGGTGCAAAACTGGCTGGAAAACCGTTCCCAGAGAGTAGTTATCAGTGGTTCACAGTTATGCTGGAAGGACATAATGAGTGGGGTCCCGCAGGGATCAGTTCTGGGTCTGGTTCTATTCAGTATTTTCATCAATGATTTAGATAATGGCATAGGGAGTACACCTATAAAGTTTGTGGATGATACCAAGCTGAGAGGGGTTGCAAGTGCTTTCGAGAATAAGGATTATAATTCAAAATGATCTGGAGAAATGGTCTGAAGTAAATAAGATGAAATTCAATAAGGATAAATGCAAAGCACTCCACTTAAGAAGGAACAGTCAGTTGTACACACAAAAAATGGGAAATGACTGCCTTGGAAGGAGTACTGAGGAAAGGGTTCTGGGGCTCGTAGTGGACCACAAGCTAAATGAACGTCGACAGTGTAACACTGTTGCAAGAAAAGCAAACATCATTCTGGGATGTATTAGCAGGAGTGTTGTAAGCAAGACACGAGAAGTAATTCTTCCCATTTACTCTGCACTGATTAGACCTCAACTGGAGTATTGCATCCAGTTCTGGGCGCCACATTTCAGAAAAGATGTGGACAAATTGGAGAAAGTCCAGAGAAGAGCAACAAAAATTATTAAAGGTCTAGAAAATATGACCTATGAGAGAAGATTGAAAAAACTGGGTTTGTTTAGTCTGGAAAAGAGAAGACAGAGAGGGGACATGGTAACAGTTTTCAAGTATGTAAAAGGTTGTTACAAGGAGGAGGGAGAAAAATTGTTAACTGGAGAGTATAGGACAAGAAGCAATGGGCTTAAATTGCAGCAAACTGTCCAGGTGGTTAAGCATTGGAATAAATTGCCTAGGGGTGTTGTGGAATCTCCATCATTGGAGATTTTTAAGACCAGTTGTCAAGACTGATTCTCCACTCTGGCACTTCGAGTGCAGAAGGTGGGGCCCGCAAGGATTTTAAAAATTAATACTTGCCACTCCAGGCTTGTATTAAACTCCCAAGGTTACAGCTTCTCTCTGACCTTGGCTTGATAAATGCTGCCACCACCCAAATGCAAAACCCCTTTTGGAACCCAGGAAGATGCACTTGGACATTCCTTCCTGTGGGGTACCCTCAAGCCCTTTCACTCCCGCTCCAGGGAAGAGCTTAGAAAGAAAACAAAGGAAATTAGCTGTTGCCACAAGCTAGTTAAACAAAATATGTACAAATCTCTTAGGACACCAAAAATCCAATCCTGTTCTTTAAAAAGTTAAATTTTATTAAAAACAATAAGAAAGAAAATACATCTGGAACTTAAGGTTTTGCTAGATTTTAAGAGAGCAATTCCAAAAATCAAGCACCCAAAATAGCTTTCTTGGGGGTTCAGCTTGAAGGTTACAAGCAAACAAAAGCATCTGAGTTTAGCACAGAGGAGTCCATAAGCCGATAAGAAATAAAAGAAATAACCCTACTTGCGTCTTTCTAGACATTCCCTAAGTTACTTACATATCTGAGGCTTCTGGTAAGCAGGTTCGAGGTATGAATTGATAATCTATAATCATACCTGGCTTAATGCTGTTTACAACATTGCTGCTCTGTGTGTCTGCTCTCCGGAGAACCACAACACCTAGACAAAGGGAAGTTTTTTCCCAATTTTAAGAAGTTCTAGCCCTCTCATTGGCTCTTTTGGTCAGGTGCCCACTCCATTTCCTTTACCTGGGGGGATTTTGTTAACTTTTTACAGATAAAGCAAGCAGAGAACAGCCACCAAGAGGGACTTTATAGCTAGCTGGCTGGGTGTCCATAAAAGCTCCCCCCACCCCTTTGATTTATCACAGCAGGTTAGACAAACACCTGTCAGGAATGGTCTAGATAATACTTAATCCGACCATGAATGCTAGATGACCTCTAAAGGTCCCTTCCAGTCCTATGAGTAAACTCTTATGTGCTCATACAATTCACTCGCCTTATCTCACACAGATGTCTTCAACGAATTTCTATCCAAATCTGTTGAGTAATATTTCTTTATCAGCATATTTTTCTCTTCAGTTATATAATGAGTCTTCACTTGTCTTAAATATGTGCCAGGTTGGTGTTGACCAGAAATTGTTGTCTTTTGAAGCTTAGGGGCAGGTATGGATTGGTAGCTTTAGTCCAGGTTGGATATACACAAAAAATACCTCTGTTATAATTAGAACCCTTCCATGTAGAAATCATTGATTGAATTGACTTGAAGACTGTTACTCTTTCCTTCAGAAGTGAGACACATTTTCTCTATAGGGTATATTTGTATTCTTGTTGACCATGTTGTACAATAATTAAGAAGATTTCAGTTTCCTGTATCCTCCAACTGAGATATTTCACAAACAGCAAATTCACAAAAAAACATGAAAACTAATATGTATTATTTTAATTTAAGTAT
The DNA here is from genome assembly GCF_016161935.1 of Mauremys reevesii. Taxonomy (NCBI): domain Eukaryota; kingdom Metazoa; phylum Chordata; order Testudines; family Geoemydidae; genus Mauremys; species Mauremys reevesii. The sequence goes on along the minus strand of NC_052624.1, from coordinate 56,289,394 downwards.
GTCTTAGTATTACTTTACTTTTTACAAAAACAGTGTGAACGCTTTCAAATGTATATATGTAGAATCATAGACTCATAGGACTGGAAGAGACTTCAAGAGGTCTCTAGTCCAGTCCCCTGCACTCATGGCAGGACTAAGTATTATGTAGACCATCCCTGAAAGGTGTTTGTCCCACCTGCTCTTAAAAAATCTCCAATGAGGGATATTCCACAATCTCTCTAGACAATTTTATTCCAGTGCTTAACCACCCTGACAGTTAGGAAGACCGTATCAAAAACTTTAGTAAAGTCAAGATATGCCACGTCTACCACTTCCACCCATCCACAAGGCTTGTTACCCTGTCAAAGAAAGCGATCAGGCTGGTTTGACACAATTTGTTCTTGACAAATCTGTGCTGACTGTTACTTATCACCTTATTATCTTCTAGGTGTTTGCAAATTGATTTCTTAATTATTTGCTACATTATCTTTCCAGGTACAGAAGTTAGGCTGACTGGTCTGTAATTCCCCGGGTTGTCCTTATTTCCCTTTTTATAGATTGGCACTATATTTGCCCTTTTCCAGTCTTCCGGAATCTCTCCTGTCTTTGACTTTTCAAAGATAGTTGCTAATAGCTCAGATATCTCCTCAGTCAGCTCCTTGAGTATTCTAGGATGCATTTCATCAGGGCCTGGCAACTTGAAGACATCTAACTTGTTTAAGTAATTTGTAACTTTTTTCCCTCTTAGCCACTGATCCTACCTCATTTTCACTGGCATTCACTGAGTTAGATATCCAATCACCACCAACCTTCTTAGTGAAAACTGAAACAAAAATCATTAAGCACTTCTGCCATTTCCACATTTTCTGTTCTTGTTTTTCCCCCATCATTGAGTAATGGGCCTACCCTGTCCTTGGTCTTCCTCTTGTTTCTAATGTATTTGTAGAGTGTTTTCTTGTTACCCTTTATGTCTCTAGCTAGTTTGATCTCGTTTTGTGCCTTGGCCTTTCTAATTTTGTCCTACATACTTGAGTTATTTGTTTATATTCATCCTTTGTAATTTGACCTCGTTTCCACTTTTTGTAGGACTTTTTATTATTATTATTTTTAGGTCATTGAAGATCTCCTAGTTATGCCAGGGTGGTCTCTTGCCATATTGCCTATCTTTCCTACACCGTGGGATAGTTTGCTCTTGTGCCCTTAATAATGTCTTTCTTCAGTTGTTTTTCCTCTTAGACTTGCTTTCCATGGGATCTTACCTACCAACTTCCTGAGTTTGCTAATGTCTGCCTCTTGAAATCCACTGTCTTTATTTTGCTGTTCTCCCTCCTACCATTGGTTTTGATTAATGAACTCTGCCATTTCATGATTGCTTTAGTTTCACCCAAGCTGCCTTTCCCCTTTCAAATTCTCAACCAGTTTCTCCCTATTTGTCAAAATCAAATCTAGAACCGCCTCTCCCCTAGTAGCTTTCTCTAGCTGCTGAAATAAAAATTTGTCTCCAATACATTCCAAGAACTTGTTGGATAATCTTTCCCCTGCTGTGTGATTTTTTTTTTTTCCCCAACAAATGTCTGGGTACTTGAAGTCCCCCATCAACACCAAGTCCTGTGCTTTGGCTGATTTTGCTAGTGTTAAAAAAAAAAAAAAAAAAAAAAAAAAAAGCCTCATTCACCTCTTCTTCCTGGTTAGGTGATCTGTAGTAGACCCCTGCCATGACATCACCCTTGTTTTTGCCCCTTTTATTCTTACCCAGAGATTTCAACAAGTTTGTCTCTTCTTTCTGTCTCAATCTCAGTCCGATTGTGTACATTTTTGATATATAAGGCAACACCTCCTCCCTTTTTTCCCCTTCCTGTCCTTCCTGAGCAAGCTGTACCCTTCTATACCAATATTCCTGTCATGCGTATTCTCCAACATAGTTATGTTTATTTACTAGCATTTAGAGTTCTTCCTGCTTATTCCCCATACTTCTTGCATTAGTATACAGACCTTTTAAGATACTGGATTTGATTTCTCTCCCCCCCTCCCCCGCAGTTCTGTCTTGGCCCCGCCTTATCCCTGCTATTACAGTCCATGCTCCCCCCCAAATTACGACCCTTCTCCCAAGTCTCCATGTTTTTGACTTACCTGTGGGCTTTGGTCACCTGCTCCCTTCAAACCTAGTTTAAAGCCCTCCTCACTAGGTTAGCCAGTCTGTATCTGAATATGCTCTTCCCCTTCCTTGATAGGTGGACCCCATCTCTGCTTAGCAGTCCTTCTTCCTGGAACAGCATTCTGTGGTTAAGGAAGCTGAAGCCCTCCTGGCAACACCTTCCATGCTGCCAGGCATTCAACTCCAGGATGCATCTACCCTTGACCGGAAGGATTGAAGAGAACACCTCTGCACTCTCAACTCTTTCATCCTTAGTCCAGAGCCCTGTAGTCACTTCTGATCTGCAGAGGGTCATATCTCGCAGTGTCATTAGTGTGCACATGGATGAGTAGCATGGGGTTCTAGTCAAAGGGCCGGATGATCCTTGACACTCCCTCTGTCTTGGATATGGGCCCCTGGCAGGCAGCATACCTCCTGGGCTGCTATGTCAGGGCGACAGATGGGTGCCTCCCTCCCCTCAGAAGAGAGTCACCAACCACCACTACCCTACGTTTCCTCCTGGGAATGGTGGCTGCGATCCTCCCAGCCTTGGGGGTACATGGCTTCTCCTCCACCTTTTGGGGGTGATTCCTCATTGCTCGCTGCCATGGCACCATAATGGTTTTCCATCAACGTGGTGGGTGGGTTGGCAATAGGGATGGAGTACTCCCTGATGCCAGAGGTAATCAACTGCCAGTGTCCTCCCTGTGACAGAGCCATATCCTCCTCCCCCATGGTGTGACAGCAGTCCTCTGTAGCTGGATAGCTTCCTCAGCCTTGGATGTCTCCATATGAATACTCTCAAGGAATTGCTCATGGGCATGAATGCTCCTCAGCCTAGCCACCTCCTAATGTAGCTCTCCTGCTTCCTGAGAGATTCCACCAGCATCTTTCACACTGGATGGTCCCTCCCAGCCTGGCTTACTGAGAGTGGGAAATGCAGGCCCCAGTCTCTGCAAATCCACACCAGGATCTGGATAGAGGCATCCATGGTTAAGCTGTCTGTCTGGATACAGGTGCAGGTGGAAGAGACAGGAACAGCACTGGCGTTGGCGATGTAGCCCTTCTTAACCATAGTGATTATATTATGTCTTCCTCCCACAAACCTCCCTCTCAAACTCCTCTTTTTGTGATCCCCTTCATTCATATAACTCTCATTAGCTGAATAGCAGCTGTATGCATGCATCAAAGAGTAACATGCTACAGGGCATTTTTATGTTTGATTTCATTACTTTGTGTGTTTCTTATTTATAGCCCTATTTTGTATTAAGGCTGGGGTTTAATTTTTTCAAATGGTGTGGTGTTGGTTTTTTTTTAAGTTAAACACTACATACATTGATTTAGATCTCTGTGACAGGCATCTCCAAGAGTTAATATTGATGACTCCTTGGTAGCAAAACTGGCAGAAACATTGAACCACGAGGAGCCAACACCTGAAATCTTCGATGACATTCAGAGAAAGGTATAACATATGCACTCTTTATTTAATAGGAATTATTGAGACTCATTACAGCAAGGTGGATTGATTTAAATCAAAATTATTTAAATTGCTGAATTTAATAATTTAAATCAGCAAGCAGGAAACCTTGATTTAAATAGTTGATGTTAATCATGTTTTGTATTTGTATTTTTTAGTTAAGACGAAAACAACAAAAAAGCACCTTGATTCTTATTTGTGGTAACCATTAATACATATGGACTTGCAATTGAATGCAGCCTTTACACTAAATTTGGTGGTACTTGTTACTAACCAGGAAGATATATTATATCTATACTCATTTAAGTAGCTATGTAGCTTGACTTACATTTATTCAGATTCTTAATTTTGGCTTTTTTATTGTTAGAAAATGGTGAATGATTCATTTTTATTAATTTTTTTTCTGTGTGTTTGTCAAAACAGCATTTTAATTTGTTGAATTAAATAAAACTACCTTAAATATGCTGGATACATAAAAGTTGATCAAAAACTGATGTATTAAAGGAAGTATTATCTGTAGCTAGTGAATTGAACTGATTGTTTCTAGTCACCAAGTCCTTCAAGATTTTAAGAACTAGTTAGCTTTCATCCTCATGGACCTAGTTTTTTATTCATAGAATAGAATAAGAAAACAAGCATTCCTGCTTTTTCAAATCCCAATTGGTTTCTTAACTTTGAATGGATTAGTCATTGAACTGAAGTAGTTGAAAAATCTGACATGAAGAAAATATTCTTTCTACCCTTGCAAAAGAAGCTAGTGCTGTCAAAAGCTGGTTTAGCCCTTCATTAAAGGCTGCTTAACTAGTGACTTCCACCTGTTCAGGGGTTTGACTTTCTTTACAATTGAGCAGCAAACATACTGCTTAATATTTATTTTTGTATTTAATTTAAATGATTGTAATAGATTATAATAAATTTAGGCCTTATCAAATTCAGATTTAATTTTGAATAACTTTATTTGATTAAATAAGCCTGTAATTTAATTTAAATAAAAAAATCATTGATTTTTTTTTTATTCCCTCCTGCCCCACGCTCCCACCCTTCTACCGGATTTATTGGCAACAATCAAACTTTTCTTCAATTTTCATTTAAAAAATTAGTCACTCCAAAGTATCTAAGATTCAAATTAGTCATCCTAGGCTGTTTTACAGTTCCAGTACACAGACCTCATAACTGGTTCATTGTTTTAAAAGCAAGTGGGGAAAAAAGATGTACATATGATAGTAATTTTTGGCATTGTTATAATTAGGGTGATATTGATACCTGTGTGTTGAAGCTCCAGTTTAGGAAAGCATCCTTATTGAGGACCACATTTAAACATGTGCTTAAGTCCCACTACTTTTAATAATGTCATCAAGGTAAGGATGGGTTAGTAGATTTTTGTGCCTGAGCTAGGAAATTTTTAGGCAAGTTTTTTTGCCAAGTATGTTGCTTTTGCAATGAATAACTTCCAGAAACGCTGTTAAAATATTAGGGAGCTATTAGAAAAAAGGGAAAATATATATATACAACAAAGGGGGTGACATGTTTTAACCTTTTTACTGGTAAACAAGATTTTATCTGGTTGAGCAGATATTCTCTATATTTTCAAAGGGAAATATTATTAGAACCAGTAATATCACACCTTGTTTTAAAAGTGCATTGTTAACTGCTTCATGTGAACCAAAGCATTTGTATAATACAGCAACAGGATTTAAAGAAACCCCCCCAAAAGGGAGTGCGTGTGAGAGAGATGTTGTGTTCACATAAACAGCTTGTCGTGTAGATTTTAATAAAAATGTGTATTTAGAAACTTATGTTAACTATTAGCTTTGGTAATCTTGGTATTTTAATTCAATAAGGTGTATGAATTGATGCTGCGGGATGAAAGATTTTACCCTTCATTCAAACAAAATGCTCTGTATGTGCGCATGTTAGCTGAACTGGATATGCTGAAGGATCCTAGTTTCAGAGGATCAGATGATGGGGAAGGAGGTAAGGTCATGAACTATTACTTTTCCTTTTTTGCTTTGTGTTTCCACTTAAATATTAAGCAGGCAAGCAATCAGAATTTTCAGTCTGACTTTTCAGTCAAACAGTTCACTGCTCCAGGCCAATGGGAGCTGCTGGAAGCGGTGGCCAGTATGTCCCTCGGCCCGCGCCGCTTCCAGCAGCTCCCATTGGCCTGGAGCAGCGAACCGCGGCCAGTGGGAGCCGCGATCGGACAGACCTGCGGACGAGGCAGGTAAACAAACAGGCCCAGCCCGCCAGGGGCTTTCCCTACACAAGCGGCGTACCAAGTTTGGGAAACACTGTTCTAGATTATACAGATTTAGCCCCATTTTTCTCTTACGATTTATACAAAATGATACAGGATTTGAGGATAACTAAACTTACATCGTGTTTCATCCTTACCAGTATAATGGAGGCTTTTAAAAAAAACAATCTAGATGCTAAAATGTATATACATATAAACAAAGTAGAGAAACAGCTGAAGATGAAAGATGTAATTGTTCTGCCCTCTAGTGGTGGTCTGTAGCAATGTCTGTAGAAGAATAAATTGGAGACCTGTTTGATGTCATCATTTATACTTCTGCCAAAATAGTTTTTCACTATTGTCCAATGTTTGTCCAGTTTTAAATAGCTCAGTTGACGGAGCTTTTCCTACTGTCTTTGAGAAGGTCATGTCAGTGAAACACAACCCAGGGTATTCTGTCAACTTTTCTGTTTCATCCCCAAACTATTTGACATACCCCTTTATATCTACCCATTCTTGTGAGTTAGAGTTTGCATGTTTATTATATCCTTTTTAGTTATTTGACCCAGCTTCACAATTTAGTTCTTACAATTCATATTAGTGACTCTGTTCCATTAATAATTTTGCTTCCTCAGAATTCTCTTCCGTTTGTGGACATCTCTCTGTTACTGAAATGCTCCATGAATGAATGTAGTGGTCTAGGTGTTGTCTTACCAGTGCCATATAAACAAGGAACTATGTTATCTCCAAATTTTGATATTGAATGCAGTTTTGCTAGCATTTTATTCTTTATTTTGATATTTCTCATTATTTTTTATCAATAAAAAATAGTGATAAAATTGATTACCACACCTTAGTTCCATTTATGAGAGAAATTGGACAATACCATGTTTATATTTTTTCTATGGTTCCAGAATAAAATTCTTTATTTTAAAATCTTTGTTTATTTGTAAGCTCTATAATGATAAACAGATGACAGAAATTTCCTTTAACTGATGTCCTGATATTGTTTTGGCATTCATTGAATCACATTCCGTGTTTGGTTTTTGCTGCTAGTTGACTGTTTGTTTGTCCAGATATTTCATAATGAAAGCCAATTCGTGGCTTTCTCATGGTACAAACAAGGTGGCTTTTTTTGTCCTTTTATGATGAGGCAAGAATAACAAAGTAAAGAAGAACTAACATTTCCATGTAGACATGAGTGTGGGACTTCCTTTGTGTGTAAGCTAGCTCCAAATAAAATCCTTTGTTGGTGGGATGTGCACTTAGAAACTTTAAGCAAACATAGTTTTTGCATGAAGTAAATAGCAGGTTAATGCAACTTTCAAACACATGCCGTAACAGCCAATCATCACATAAATCCAAGTGCGTTTGGCTGTTCATGTTCATGATTAAATACCTTGTACTTCTAACATATAACCAACCACAAATGTGCATGCTAAAGGGAGGCTATAGAGAGAGGGTGTGTGTGTGTGTGTGTGTGTGTGGAGAAGGGATGGCAGGTAAGTGAGGAATGGGGGAATTTGGGCTTTATGTATGAAAAGGGGAAGTGGTGCTTTATGTTGGGTGACAGGTAAAGGATGAAAAAGGGAAGAGGAATTGCATTCTGAAGCCAGGTCTACACTACAAACTTACATTGGTATAACTATGTTGCTCAACAGTGTGAAAAATCCACACCCAGGAGCAATGCAATTATACCAACCTAACCTCCAGCATAGACAGTGCTATATCAATGGGAGAAGCTCCCGTCGACATAGCTACTACCTCTCGCAGAGGTGGATTAATTACACTGATGGGAGAAGCTCTCTTATCAGCACAGTGGCATCGTCACTGAAGCACTACAGCAGTTCAGCTGTGCTGCTACATGGAAGTATAGATCTGTCCTGAGCAACTACTGGATATTTGAGTGAAGTTTCTCTCTGCATCTCCATTCCAGACCCCCACTTCAAATCTTGTTTTTTCCCCTGTAAACCCCAGCTTCCCTCTGAACCCCACCCCTGCCAGTACTTCTGTTTGCTGTTGTATGGTGTACCTGGGGAGCTGACGTGAGTTTGTGAGCATATGGGAGGATGGGGGTTGGGAGGAATGGATCAGCAAAATTGGGGACTTAAAGGATAGCCTTATCCCTAAGTTCTCAGCCCCCCAGCCCTGTTTCCTTGCTCTATGCTACCCTTGTAAGAATGGTGGCCTAATGCATAGGAAACTGGACTGGAACATGGGAGACCAAGGTTTGATTCCTGCCTCAACCACAGACTTCCTTTTGAGACCTTGAGCAAGTCACTGAGGGCTTGACTACACAAACAATTAGTGCGTGAGAAGCTGGGGTGTAACTCTACCATAGCCTGCTGCCATTTGATCTACTGCCATTTCAAAACAGAACTTTAGTGTGTGGTAGCAGGGTCCACATGGACAATTAGCATGCAGCAGGCTAATGCAAGGTAGTTTTACACCACAACTTGTTATGCACTAACTGTTTGTAGAGACAAGCCTTTAGTCTTAGTCACCTCTGGTACCCTGATCCTCAGTTTCCCATCTGCAAAATGAGAGGAATACCTTCTTATGTCACTACGCTGTTGTGAGAATAATATCCATTAATGCTGGCAAGGCGCTCTGATACTACAGTAACAAGGACTGTATGAAAACCTAGATAGAAGCACCAGAGAAATAGTCAGTCAGTTTTTCCCTCTGCACCAAATCTTCAGAATTATAAGAGCTACTCCTGGTGCTGCTGTCCAGTGTTTCTCAGAGCCGAGGCAACAGCAGTGAGCATTGCTTCTGTCCCCCCTACCAATAGGTTCCACAAAAGCTTCACATATCTCTCACTCCTCAGCATCTCTGCTGAGCAGAACTGGTAGTAGCCACCAGAATATTGGCTTTTCCTTAAAATCGGATTGGTTATATCAAACAAGGGAATGATTCTTTCTGTGTTTAAATTTTAAAAGGAGCCTGGATTTGATGTATGATAGGAAGGTATATGGAATATTTGGAGATTCTAATGACCGATTCTTCAACTGGAACTGACCAAAAAACGTTTTTTATGCAAGTTAGTAAATATTTGACCAAAGAAAAGCAGCTCTGTTGTCCCAAGCAAAGTTAGTATGTTATGTTTGGAGACTAAGTTCAATAGTTAAGGTAAAATATATAGGGATTTTAGTCAAACTTAAGGTTACTTTCATATTTGCATTTTTAATGCTTGAGCATCTATGATGCCTCCATGTGATACCCTGAACCTAAAATCACAAATTGTTCTGTTGTGTATGAATACTCTGTACTTTTCTAGCTGCAGGTGCACACACATTTTCATTTAGATGTTGTGGTTGGAGTCTTTAGGAGCTTAGACACTTGGAATTGGGTGTGTGCCACAAATTATTTATTTTTCTTTAATGTTGTGTTTCAGCTGAGATAATTTTATTTCTATTGCATGACTCTTAGATGCAGCAACTGTTTTAGAAAATATTTTCTGAATTCTAAATTGATCTTTTTTCCTGCAGAATCTTTTAATGGGTCCCCTACAAGCAGCATAAATTTGGTAAGTGCCTTGGGCTTTTTTCAACATTATAGAAGCCTTATAAAATAGTTTAAAGTATGTAGGCATGAGGGTTTTGATTTTACTGCAGTTGCTTTTCTGAAAACATAAGCCTACCTTCCTGTTGAACTGATTAAGCAAACCTAATACTGTTCATTTATCCACAGAATACAGATTTACTTTTCAGCCTTTTCCCTGTGTTTTAAAACATGAACAATTTATTATTCTATCTCTCATGGAAATGGGACACATTCATCTCTACAATTATTTTAATGTATGTAGAAACATACATTCATTCCTAAATTATTTCCTAAATAGGTATGAGCTTAGGTGAAAATGAAATACTTTTTACATTGATGGAGCACCTTGAAACCATGCAAATCTACAAGGAATATTTTTTTGAAAAATAATACACCTATGAAATTGTAAGGTTGCTAGAGATTATTAGCTTTCAAGATATGGCTTGAACAAATTTAAAAGTTTGTAAATTAAATTCTTAATTGTGATTTACATTAGTTATACAAATAATTGTTCAAAATATATAAATCTCAATCTTGCAGATTTCAGTAGTTTCCTTTTAAAATAAAAGTTTTGAAATAGTTAATCAGAACTGAAGAACCAGTTCAATTATTTGACTCCTCTGTAATTTTTAATAAATACTTGTAGCTATAAAGTTTGTATGTGTTCCCACATATGTGAAGGTAATAGTTATATGATAAACTTGTTTATCATACACTTTTGAGCACCTTACCTGCCCTTTTGCCACTATTTTTTTCCAACAGGACTTATTCTAACATTCGAAATACCTAAGCACATTCCACAGCTTCAATCCACAGCCATTTAAAAAAAGAAAAATCAGCCTGCCCAAGTATGCTCCCTTCTTTTCCTCTCAGTATGTTCCCCTAAATTATACCTGGCTGAGACCCGAGCAAGATTCAACTGTGCTCCTGTGACCGTTTTCTGTACCTAAGTGTGGTGACTTTGAAGCCCATATCTGTTCTCAAGGAAAGAGATGGGAACCTTATACACTGGGGCTCAGCCCTTACTTCAGGTCTGGAAAGGCCTGAAATCTGAATTTGAAGGCATTATTTTCATGCCTAGCAAATGTTCTAGGTTGTTCTTTAGGGGATTCTTTGACTCTCTCTGAGTCTCTACTGTGTGATTCATCATAATCTTAGTTACCTGGCTCTAAAGGCAGAGGGATACAAACACTAGTCCCCACAAGTAACTTGAAAGCTAGTCAGTTTTAACAAATGAATTGAAAGTAGTTTATCATTCTACACATATCTTGGAGTTCCCCTGACAATTTTTGTGGTTTTGCAATCATATTTTCTTTCTTCTCATCTGTTATATAAAACACACAAAAACAGGGGAAACTGACTAATCAACTGTTAAAAGGAAATGGTCTATATATAAAGTGCCATCAAATACATAAAATAAAAACTAGAGAAAAATAGTTCAGCTGAAGTACTCTTACTGTAGCGTGTACAGTGTAGGTTATAAAATTTCACACAACTGATTTCTATATTGATTCTTTTAAAAAAAATAAATCAAACATTTCCTCAATAGTTTTTCTGTGTGGTAGTGGTGGTATTATTTTATTAATATTGGCAAATCCTGAATACTTGAGGGGGTAAGGAATGGTGAATTTATTAGTCTTTATGCTTACCTGCATAACTTAATCATAGCTTCCCCAACCATAATTAGTGTGGCCATTCCAAACTAAAGCAGGTATAAAACCTTGATAGCTACACAATTATGTGTTATCTGCATGTATGTGAATTCGGTATTAAACTTTTAAAATATCATTTACTCTTTGATTACCACATTTCATAATCTTATTGTAAAAATGATTTGCTGACAGTGTGTAAAGGACATGTTAGTGGTGGGATATGCTATTTTAAAAAGGTCTGCATATGTGGAGGAACTTTTTACTTTCTTAGGTTTGTAACATTTAATGTTATTTCTGGTCTGCAATGCTTGTGCAGGTATTTGAATATCAGTGGATTTTTTTTTCTGGCTGAGTTCCATGTATGGAATATATGTCTACTCAAATAATACAGCTCCGTTGTGTCACTTAGTTATGTAACCCTTCTGCCAGGCCGATTCGATAGCAGCAAGGGCTGGGTTCAATACATAGGGGTCCCTTCCCTACAACGTAATGCAAACCAGCTCGAGCCCCCACCCAGTGACCTGGGAAAATCTTACACACACATCCCTGAGCGCCTCAAAGAGGCAATATTTCCCCTCTTGCAAGCACAGAGTCTCGGTGTAGCAGAAAATGTTTAATAACACGAGATGAACAACATAGCATTAAATTGGGAACACACCTCAACTAGGCTGTCTCCTTTTCCCTGGGCTCTTGAGTCCAGCAACCCCCAAATCACCCCAAGACTCCAAAGTCCAATACCTTAAATGTCCCAAGAGTCCAGCAACCCAAAAGTCTCTGTCCCGGGTCAGTGCAGCCCCAGAGTTCAAGAGTCTATCTGCAGGGGTTCCCCCCACCCCCCGCCAGCCTGGGTAGAATGGGGCACCTTACGTGGTCTGGGGCCGACTGCCCTGCCTCTCTGTGGGATTCTGCTTCCGCCTTCCCCACGAACTGCTCCGCTCCGCTCCGCTCTGCCAGCTGCTCTGCTCCACCAGCCGTCCCTGCAAACTGCTCAGCTCCGCTCGCTCCGTGGGCCGCTCCAACCGTCCCACAAACCGCTCTGCTCTGCCAGCTGCTCTGCTCCACCAGCCGTCCTGTGATCCGCTCCAGCCGTCCCTGCAAACTGCTTGGCTCCGCTCGCTCCGTGGGCACTCCAACTGTCCTACAAACTGCTCCGCTCCGCCAGCTGCTCTGCTCCACAATATAGCTTCAGGCTCCCCCACTAGTTAGCACAGCTCTTTAGTGATTTCAGCTCTTAGTGAGTTCAGCTCAGTAACCTGTAACTTAGATTCTTAAGGGAATCAAAAATCAGCTCTGATATTCCACAGTGGAGAGAGGAGGAGGTGCAATTGGTGCTTCTGGCTCACACAAGGAGCCCACTCCCTTGTCTAGCAAGTGCCACTCAATTGATGGTGAGACTCCCTGTCACAAAGCAGTTTCACAGTTCCTCATCCACACAATCAGGGTGACAACACTCCACTCCTCCCACCCCAACAACAAAGAAATTGGGGATCCCACAGCTGCCAAAGCAACCATCCCAGGCTGCCGTGGGCTATGCCAAGCGGGGTGGGTGTGTCTATGCAAACACAATCAGCCCCTGAAATTCTTTTCCACACTTGCCATAATTCATCACCAGATGTCAAGGTAGAGCTCATCCTGACTCTGCTTACAGTTACATAAAGCAGAACAATCTATGAATAGGAAAAAAAGTTACTTCTAAGGTCGCTGACTTGCAATATTTTGTAGCTCATGGCAATACATTAACTGTCTTGGTGACAAAATTTTTTTTGCATTTGGATTGATTTGTGCTTCACTAAATGTAATTTGTATAAAAAGTTTTTATGTAAAACTACTTCTAATTTTAAATGTTCTAATATCTCTAACAAAAAACCCAAATAACCCCACCAACACCCCCACACCTTCTTACCTATTGTGGTAAATAATCATAGAGTAACCATAATGTGTTCGGTTTATTTTCATTAATCAATGCACTTCCCAGCATGGCCAATCTAGTTAAGTGATTGCTACCATTTCCATTATAAAACTATGTTTTTAGCAGTTTATAGCTTGATCATAAGAATGTATTTCAGACTTACTTGGATGCAGTCTCAGCCTAAGAGCTTATTTTTGTAAATCAGTTGTTTTAGATTCTAGATGGTTAGAGCAAAGTATATTTTTGTACCTTATGTTTAAGATAATTTTAAAACACAGTACTGATGTATCTTAACTTTTTGCAGTTGATTTATATTGTAGATGAATCTTACCTGATATATTGAAATACATTCTAATGATTTGAGATGATGTACAGAACCATTGCAGTACATGCACAATAACTGTTTTTCAAATTGTTATACAGATATTATCTAAATGGGTCCATAATACAGAATTTACACTGGTGGTGGTAGTGGTGTTTTTTTCACATCATATCTCTTCCAGAAGTGTATGATCTTGTGTCTATAAAAATTGCACAAATATTAGCTTAATGGGACTGAATCAGGTTTCAAAGTTAGGCATATACAGTTGTGAACATAAACTAAATATCTGTGCACACATAAAGCTGTTCAGAAGTTTAACTGGTTACTAGTTTGTATAAATGAATAATATGCACTAACACATGTACACCTAATGTGCACATTTATTAGTTAGGGATTTGAAAATCTAGAAATAATGTCCAAAGGAGGCAAGGATACCAATACATGTAAATACCTTTAACGTACTGTTTGTCTTCCCTATTTTTAAAAAATACAGTAACATTAAAACTTAAAATGTCTAAATTGACATTCTCTTTTTTTGTGAACACAATTGTCCCCACACGTTTTGCACTTGCAGATAATTTGCAGCCCCAAATGTAGTTCATTAGAAATCTATCCAAGAATAAATAAGTTAACTGGGTAATACTAATATCAAATAGCTGTAAAATAAAAAATCCAAAAAACATGGTATGATGGAGTTCCCTCTCCATTCATGATGCCTCCTGCTGGTCGCTCTGACAATTAGCTCCGTCTTGTGCTGTGCCCTTCTCTCTGTATGTGGCCTCTCACACTCTTGGTACTGCCGCTTCAGGTCCATGGCTTGGTCCTCCAGTCAGGTCACTATTTCCTTCCCCTTCTAGGGAAATCACAATCTTTCCAGACCAACTGTCTGTCTGGTGTCTCCAGCGCCCTGAGTCACTACCCAGTGGCTGGTAAGGGAACCCAGGCCCACCCTCTACATTGGGTTCTAGTCCAGGGACCTGATAACATGCAGCCTAGGCCTGAACTGCCTTTGACCTTGCTGCTGTTTCCCTGGGCTTTTTTCTACCTAACTGTTTCTCCCTTTCTCTGGGTTTGCCAGCTTCTCCACTCCCTCCTCTGAGAGTCTGTGCAGCCTGCCTTCCTGCAGACTCATACACTCTTCCCCCCTTTCCAGAGAGTAACTGCCCTTCCCTAGCTGCCAATCTCTACCCTCTTGCTAGCTACCTGGCTTTCTACAGGCCCTGCCTGTTCCTGCCCAGGTGAGCCCATTCCTCCTCAATTAGCTCCCTGGCTTGCAGCCTAATTAGTAGCTTGGGACCCATCTGGCCCCACCCAACGCATGCAAGGCCATTGTGGGATGTATACCCCAATACACATGGGCACTTTTGGGGGGCACAGATTGGGAACTGGGAGACAAGGCATCAACCCAACTGACAATGTACTCCTACATATGACATAAGGGAAAAAAATCTCTTGCTGAGGAATATTTTGTCTACTTGTGTTCAACTAAAAGGATGTAGTTCTTTCATCCAGTTCATCAACTTTTGTAATATTTTTTAATTATTTTGGTAGAAAAGAGAGTAGTGCAATCATGTGAAGTAACAGTATATAACATTTATTAATTCTTGATACCAATAGCTACTATGTTTATAATATTTTGCATTTGCAAATGCTCTGTAAAAAGAGGATACACTTAGATCAGATATAAGGCTAAGATTTAATGGGTATTTTTAGTAAAGTCATGGACAGGTCACGAGGAATAAACAAAAATTCACTGCCCAATGACCTGTCCCTGGCTTGTATTGTATACCCATGACTAAATCTTGGGTGTTCTGGGGGGCTCCGGGGCATCCGCTGGTGCTGGGTTGAGTGCTCCAGGGCGCCCGATGGTGTTTGTGGGTGGTGGCTCTGGGGTGGAGGCAGTTCGGCTAGCCCTGGGGGGCAGTACAGCTGCCTCTAGAGTCAGGCGCACCAGCAAGCTGGAGAAGTTATGGAGGTCACGGAATCTGTGGCCTCCGTGACAGACTCACAGCCTTAATCAGATGAAAACCTAAATCTGGTGGTGTTTTTTTTCTTTTTTTTTTTTTTTTGCAAGGAATAAGGCTAGTAGATGAAGGTGTGACAAATGTAATGGTGGTGGTCATCAAATAGTTTTTTTTGTTTTGGTTTTTTAAGATAGCGAAGATCTAACAGAAATTAGTAGAAGTGAAACTTCTAAAATAGGGGCTCAACATGAAAACAAATTATAGTTGTCAGATGTTGGAAATATTTACAATTTTAATACTATTTATATTTATAAAACTGTTTCATTCAAAAATGTGAATTAAGAGCTTTAAAATTAAATGAGTAAGTGAATAAGCAAAAATCTCTTTCCTAATAGAGGGATATACCATGATCTTTTTCTTCCCTCCAGTCCTTAGATGACCTTTCAAACGTCTCTTCTGACGAGTCAGCACAACTACATGCATACATTTCAGATACTGGTAAGTGATTTTATTGTAGTGATGGCTTACTTCTCTTTTTTTTTTTCCCCTGTAGTTTTTGAGCTTCTGCTATTTAAAACAATTTTTTTATTTTAATTAATTCTAGTGTTCTAATGTTAGTGAACTAATTATAATCCCCCTTAAATCCTAATCCTTTCTCTTTCCTTTCTGTGTCTTAAACATTTGTTTTCATGTTTGTTGCTGATGAAATCATTGTAATCCAGAGCCTCATCAAATTCATATTGTAATTGTAGATAGTGCACCTAATGTACTAAAATGGGAGACTTAGTTGTGCAGCATATCATACATTTCAAAGTCTCTCTACCACTAATAATTAGATCGTCCATTAATTTTAATTCACTTGACTAATGCACAGTACCTTACTACTCTTGATTTGATTTTAAAATTTAATTTATCCACTTCTAGCAGTTATCTTTTTTCAGTCAAGCAAATCCTGTTCTCAAGTATTCTCTTCTGTACTATAACATCTTCAGCAATCTTGCTGTAAAGATTAAGTGAGCCAGACTTTTACAGCTAGAGAAGGAGCTAAATCTTATGCTGTAGTAAGTGTTAAGAGTGGTTCTCATATCAGCGCTTCAAAAATTAATGAAAGTTTAATTGCTGTTGCAATTAAAATGTAGGTGTTCAATAGGATTGCTCTTTAGTGGTATCAAATGCATCATATCTTCTGTTCATGTTATGCTACAGCGGTAAGATTGTCATTGTTTTTTCATTTGATCTTATTACAATACTAATGTTTGATTTTTGGCCTGGTATCAAGGTGCTATTGGGAAAACTGTTAGTATTTTATTCTTTCTTGATTATTATTTTATTGTAGACAACAGTTCCCTCAGTGCATTTGATGGTTTCACTATATGGATACTAAAACTTTTGCAGTGTGATATCTTTAAAACCAGAGATGAGAAGTGTGTATTTTTGTATGCCTTTTAGACTTTGTTATTGGGTTGGGAGGTTTTTCTGTGTGCCTGTGTAGACTTTAGTGAGACTCCCCTTTTATTATACCAGAACACCAGCTCCACTATAGTTAGAAAAATATCTTTTTCTTTTACATCTTGACTTCTCTAAGTGCTCTAAAATCCTCACAGTTACTCAGATTGCCTTGAGATTTTGTTTTCCTCATGGGGGGAACAGGGATTGGTCAGTGATGCAGTTTGGAGGCCATTTGAAAAGGGAGTCCTGAGGTACAGCCTCCTGAAAAAACAATTTTTCTTAAAGTGGTCATGTTTTAGTGATGATATTTTTGTGCACGGATAGAGATAAACTAGGTCTCCATAGCACCAGCGTCCCAAACACTTGAGTTACTCCAACATAGTGCATGCCACACCTAGCCATTTGGGGAAAATCAAATTACAACATTATTACCCAAAGAGTTTGGTTCTTGGACATGTCATCTATATAAGCGCTTGGTGGCACACCACAAAGATTATGCTGTGCATGCAGAGAGAGCGAAGCTAATTAACTTGTTAATGCCTGAGTCACAGGAACTGAATGCCTCAAAGGGGAATGTTCCAACCATCAAACCAGGCACTGAGAGTTCAAATCCAACCATTGGCAGAAATCTTAAATTGTTAAAGGAGGCATCTGGTTCTATCAAAGTTTTTGTTTTGAGGAAATGTAGTCAAAGTACAGCAGGATATTCAGAAGGTGCTGAAACTGTTTTTGAAACAAAAATAAATTACATGTGCAAATATTGTTGGGAGGGGAAAGTGACGGGGTGGAAGAGTTTTGGGGAATGGGGGGAGGAGTATTTAGAGTGCAGCAAGGAGAGGGGGATTATGGGGAGGGGTTGGGACACTGGGAAGTGAGAATGTGAGGGTTAGTGGCTTGGGGAGAATAGGGATGGGGCACCTGTCATCCTGACATTTCCCTCCTATGTGTGCCAGGATCTGGGGTCAGTATCACTTGAGGTGGTCTGAGCTGTTGAGTGTGTCACAATCTTGGAGGCCCTAGCCCATGTAGAGGGGATCTGACCCCCTCCACACACACACACCTCAGTCTTCCCACATGTGAACCTCAATATGGGGGAACTTAACCTCTTGGGGGTGTCAGCAGTTCTCCTTGATCCACCTCTGTGAGCTGGGGTCTGGATAGTCCTGTCTCTCAGTGGATCTCTGAGCCCCTCTCCTTGCCCCTATGTAAGCAAATATTTTGGGAGGGAAAGGCTGAAGGTGATGCAGATTTAAATATCTGAATTCCAGAAAATGAGCAGTTAAGATGCACATCCACCCTATGTCGGGTGGGGAGGGGCGGACTGGGTGGGCCTGGCACATGGCTGGGGAAGCCTGGCAGAAACAATGGCAGGAGTGTCCCAGCTAGGGTGGGCAGTGGGAGTGAGGGGCCTACCTCAGTGTGCAGCTCAGGCGACATAGTCAAGATAGCTTGTGGTCCTCCAGCAAATTGCTCTCTGTAATGTGTGTACACAGTAGCATAGGGCAGGAGACAGCAAGGAGGAACTTCTTAAATGGTAATAGCTTCTAGAGCAGGGGTGGGCAAAATTTTTGGCCCAAGGGCCACATCTGGTTGGGGAAATTGCATGCAGGGCCATGAATGTAGGGCTAGGGCAGGGGGTTGGGGTGCGGGAGGGAGTGTGGGGTGTGGTAGGGGGTGCGGTGTGCAGGAAGGGGCTCAGGGCAAGGGGTTGGAGCAGAGGAGGGGTGTGGGATGTATGAGGGGCGAGGCAGGGGATTGGGGTGCAGGAGGGGGTTCAGGACAGTGGTGCAGGGAGGGGTGCGGGGTGTGGGAGGGGGCTCAGGGCAGGGGGTTGGGGTGCAGGAGGGGTGCGAGATGCAGCAGGGGGATTGGGTTGGGGTGCAGGAGGCGTGTGGGATGCAGGCAGGGAGCTAAGTGTGGGGTGTGGGACGGGTTTGGCTCAGCGCCACTTACCTGGAGTAGCTTCAGGGTGGCAGTGGTGCGCAATGGGGCCAGGGCATGGCCCTGGTTAATGGGAGCTTCGGGGGAGGTACCCACAAGCAAGGGCAGTGCGTGGAGACCTCTGGCCCCCCCTCCCTCAGGGGTCGCAGGGACGTGGTGTCAGCCACTTCTGGGAGCAGTGAGGGGTCCGCGGCGCCACAGGGGTGGCAATCCCGTGGGCTGGATCCAAAGCCCTGAGGGGCCTGATGCAGCCATTGGGCTGTAGTTTGCCCACCCCTGTTCTAGAGTGCCAACTACTGGTTTAATGAGATGGAAAGGTGAACTGGAATTGAGGATGGGGTGCATGGTGGGGGAGGAGATATAGAAGGAGACAACACATCAGTCTTCTCTCAGTTCCTTAAAGTTATTGCAACTGTCATGTAATAAAACTATCAAGGTTTTGGGACATACATACACTATGGATGAGATTTCTCTCACTGTTCTTGTTAATAATTACACATTGCAAACATTTCAAAGCATAACCATTATCCCTTTTCCACTCAAACAAAAAATACAGGATGGGGGAAGAGTATTGAGGAATTACATAGCAACAGTGTGGACTGGGACTATTACTAGTTTTGTCACTGGCCTGCTGGATGACCTGGGGCAAGTCATTTCACCTCTCTGTGCCTTTGTTTCCCGTCTGTAAAATGGGGATAATGATGTAAAATTCTTTGACATACTCATGAAAATCATTATATTAAATTACTTCTGCGGGAATTCTGTCTCACTGCACGTGCACAGAATTCTTGTCCCCCGTAGATTTCTTTGCTTCCCCGCAGAAAAATGATTTTCTGGTGGGGAAGCAAAGGAAGCCACAAAAGCAGTCATGTACCACTTCTCAATAGCACAGGTGTGTTGTTTCAGGCGTCCAGAGCAGCCAGCAGAGAAGTGAATCACTGGGGGGAAGGGAGGGGATGGGGCGCCCCAACCAGTGGCTCCTGCCCTGTGCCAGGCTCAGCTGCTAGTCCCAGCTGGGCTGGGGAGGACGGGACTTCCTCTTCCCCTCCCCCCTCCCCCCAAGGAGTGACCAGGGCTGAGTCAGACCCATCCCAGAAACCTCTCCAGCTGCAGGAAGCTCCATGCTTTCCTGTTCCCATCACTCTTCCGCTGTCAGGGGAGGGGTCACTATACAGAGCTGCTCCCCCATCCACCCAACTCCTGTGCATGTGGACCCACCTCATGCCCAGATCACCCTGCCAATCCTCACCCCCTGCACCCAGCCCCCCGCCAACCCCCGCATTCAAACTCCCCCCCCCCCAACAAGCCCCACACCACCTGCACCTGGACCACCGTGACTCACTCCCCTGACCCCGCTGAGCCCCAACAAACCAGCATCTAGACACACCCCTGGATACCCCCGTCCTTGCTGAGCCTTCCAAACCCAGACTACCCCTGCTGAGCCCCAGCCACCTTCACCTGGACCCCCTGCAGAGTCCCATTGCCTCTGCACTCAGAACCCATCCCCCAACAAGCCCCTGTTCATTCAGATTCCCCTGCACCCTCCATCAAGCTGCACCCAGATAGCCCCACACAGAACCCCATCACCCCACACCCGGGTCTATCCACACTAAGCCCCTCCACACTTAGATCCTGCTGGGTTGAGTCTGCCTGCCTAGTGTGCTTGGCATAGAGTCCTGTGCTCCCCACTGCCATGCCGGAGCCTCCACATTTATTTATTGACAAAATTTGCAGAATTTTGCAGAACTTTAAAATATTGTGTGCAGAATTTTTATATTTTTGGCACAGAATTCCCTCCAGAGTAGTAATAAAGCTAAGAAATTTTTTTTCTTATCTCACCACAGTAGCATATTCGCAACAAACTAGGTGAGAACTACAGCTGCTTAAATGACCACTGACTCCTACCAACAAACATTTCTCTTTCTGTTTAAAAAGCTAGTAAATTCAATGGCAGAAAACATCGTTAACACAGAGTTAAGGTTGCTGAGTGATAGGTTGTGCACTTTCAGAACATCAAGTTCAGAAAAACTCAACCTTCTGAAACCTGAGTACTCATAACTGCAGCTGAGGTCAATAGAAGCTCTGTCCTGAACATATGAATTTCTATAAAATGTCAAATAAGGTTTCTCAAGTAGAGCACCCAAAATTAGTTGACACTTCTGACAATATTGGCTTTAATCTCAGTGCCTCAGTTCCCTGTTTGTAAAATGGGAATAATACCTCCTTATTTCACAGTGTTGTAGTGAAAATACATTCACAATTATTAAGACATGAGGAAAGAATTTCCCATGAGGAAATTAATATTTCTATATTCAGAGAAGGGTTTGGATAGCGTGCAGTAAATAATGCTACACACTGAATGATGAGGATAAAAGAAAATATTGAATAGTTTCCCATTCAGTAAGCACATCCTTTCTGTTCATTGAATGAGGCAGCAGTCCTGTGAAATAAATAGTATGTAATCATGTAATTAAAGACTATATTAGAATACATATACATAAGGAGGCAAAATTAAAGTTGCAGGGGTAACCTTAATTCTGATATTTTGTTGCTTTTGAGTGCTTGATTTTTTGCGACCTGAACATTCTTCTTACATAGTTTTTAATCTAATTTCCTCATCTTAAAATTTTAAGAAGAAACATCATCATGCGGAAACATATCAACCCTTGTATGGGCCTTCAGCAATGTTGGAATATCTAGATCCACCACACTGTTCTCTAACACTTGGGGTAATGGAATACCTGGTAGCAGTAGAATGCTGTTGTCTTATGTGTGTACCTGTTACTAAAGTGGGTTGGAGAGGCACCATTTGCCAGTGGATTTCTTAGCTGTTTTCTAGACAGCAAAATAATGTTGAGACTCGGGAATAGTACGTTCAAGTCCAGGTTCTGCAGGGGAGTGTACTTTAGTGGTGGTAGACCTTTTGCTCCTGTCTCTCCCCCCTCTTCACCCAGCCTCTCCCTCTCTCCTTTTGCCCCTGTCCCCAGGGCAGTTCCTGCCCTATCGCTGCCCCCCCTCCTACCCTTCCACCCCATTTCCCCCCCCCCCCCATTGAGAGCACAGGAAAGACAATCTCCCTTCTCTTAGTTCCTGTGCCCAGTGCTACAATGGCTCCTGGCAGCTGTGAGGAGCAGTTGCAGGATAAGTCTTGCACAGCCCCTATATTCCCTGGATGGGGCATACCCATGTATTCCGTGGGAATGATACATGTGCAGTTCTTAGGCCTGTTGGGGCTATGAGGGGATGGAGCACATGAAATCATACAATTTAGCTTCCAAGCTCTAACAGGTTTCTATTGATCATGTATGAACTGTGATTTTTTTTAAAGGCTTATGACACAGCCAAATTTGGGTGAATATTTGTGAAGATAACAAAAACTGCTTCTCTGGCACAAGTGCTACCCCCTGCCAAATTTAAGGTCCCTGTTCCATGGCATGGCAATGCTAGAGCTTCTTCATGAATGGTTTTAAGATATTTTTTTAACATGGTCAAAATATTTTTTCGCTACCTTTGTTCTCAGACTCAGTTGAGCTGTTTTAGCTGAAACTTAAAACAAAACAAAGTTCCAACCCAGATTATCTAAGTTTGGCAAAGTTATAAGTAACTGAAAACAGGATCTTCTTCTTTGAGTGCTTGCTCATATCCATTCCACTTAGGTGTGCGCGCGCTGCGTGCACGTTCGTCGGAAGATTTTTACCCTAGCAACCCCCGGTGGGTCGGCTGGGTCGCCCCCTGGAGTGGCGCCACCATGGCGCCGGATATATACCCCTGCCGACCCAACCACTCCTCAGTTCCTTCTTACCGCCAGTGTTGGTCAGTGGAGCGCGGCTTAGCTGTCCTCCACTTCCCTAGCTACTCCTTATTTCTTCGCTATCTTTGTTGTATATAGTTGGTTTTATATATAGTTATATAGTTACTTTAATAGTTCTTAAATAGTTAGTGTATATAGTTCAGCGGGGTTTGGGCATTAGCCCCTTCCCCACGCCCGGTGCTGGGGTCCATGCCCGGTTCACTGGGGTTCAAACCATGCTCGGCCTGTCATAAGCCGATGCCCACAAGCGATCCCCAACAACTCTTGTCTAAAGTGCCTCAGGGAATCGCACATTACAGGTAAGTGCCATATTTGCAAGGCATTTAAACCGAGGACAAAGAAAGAGAGACTTTCGCCTAAAGAATCTCCTCATGGAGGCAGCTTTGAACCCTCCGTCCTCAGCACCAACCGCTGAGCACACTGCTAGCAGCGCTCCTCCGGCACCGGACCGTGCCGGCACCGCCAAAACACCGCGGCACCAGCCATCTCCGGCTCAGGGTCCTGCTCTGCACCGATCTCTCTCCCCAAAGCAGAAGAGGTCAAAGTCCTCTACCTCTGCGCCCTCGGCCACCTGCACCTGCTGCGGCACCGACTGCTGCAGTACCGTTGACTCCGGTCCCGCGGGGGCCGTCAAGTCCGGTCCCTGAGAGATCCCTGTTGCGGCCTGTGGTTGAGCTTACGGTCCCCTCTGCACCGGAGACATTCTCCACAGCCAGGGACCTTGTAGCCATGACTGAGTCTGTCCTGCCTCAACCCCCGGCACCACCGGTGCGGGTATTACACTCCAGAGGCAAGCCAGCCATAATGAGGCCTCCTTCAGTCGGCTCAGCAGACCGGCACCGATCACGATCCAGGTCCCGGCGCCGTTCGCGGTCTCATTGACGATCACGGTCCCGATGCCGCTCGCAGTCACGGCACCGCTCGCCCATTCAGTACCGGTCGTACTCGCGGCATAGATCGACATCTCGACCTCCGGCCGTTACTCTTGATACCGCTCCAGCTCTCGGCATCGCGACTCTCGCAGCCGTTCCCGCCGCAGACCTTCGAGATCCAGGTCAACCTCCTGGCACCGCGCCAGTCTCAGGTCCCGGTCTCGCTCTTGGCACCGGTATGACTCCAGGTACCGTTCCCCAGTGCCAAGGAGATCACCAACGGCGAGAGAAAGGGGCTCGTACCAGGGTCTTTCAGCTCCTCCCTGGCCATCCCGGCACCCATCCGTGTCTTTGCAGGCGGACAGTGCGTATGCCCAAGACAAAGACGCCAATGTGCCCGCTGCGATATTCCACGAGCCCCAGGCTCAGGATCACGGACCTCAACAGTGGGCATTCTGGACACCTTGGGCATATCATCAGGCCCAAGGTGTGCATCCAGGTCCATCGCACTCTGCCACATCAGAACACCGGGTGCCGGAAGCCATGATAAAAGTCGCCCTCCTCCTTCTGCTTCGGAGGAAGTGTCGGTCCAGCCTCAGGATTCCCAGATCCCAAGGGAGATAGAGGCTGTCCAACAAGAAGAGCCCTCGACTGACCCACTTGTACCAGGTCTCTCCTCATCCTCCTCCCCTGACAAGACTGTAGCCGGAACATCGTCTGTAGGCCCTCCACCAATCGACCTGAGGGCCCACCAGGACCTCCTCCAGCGTGCGGCACAGAATATGAACTTGCAAGTCGAGGAGGTCCCGGAGGTAGAGGACCCAGTGGTGGACATCTTATCATCTGATGCCCCCGCGAGAGTGGCCCTCCCCTTTATACAGATGATCCAGGCCAATGCCAACACGATCTGGCAGTCTCCGGCCTCTGTCCCACCTGCTGCCCACGGAGTGGAACGTAAATATATGGTGCCCTCCAAGGGCTATGAATACTTATACGTCCACATCCCTCCTTGCTCCCTCGTTGTCCAGTCGGTCAACGAGAGAGAGCGCCATGGCCAGCAGGCTCCAGCCCCGAAATCAAGACGCGAGGCGCATGGACTTGCTGGGACGCAAAGTCTATTCTGCAGGGGCACTCCAACTCTGCGTGGCTAATCAACAAGCCCTCCTTAGCCACTATAACTATAATACCTGGGTGGCGGCGGACAAATTCAAGGAGTTGCTCCCGCAGGACTCCCGACAGGAATTTGCGGCCATCCTGGATGAGGGGGGAAAAAAGGTCGCTAGAACTTCCCTCCAGGCTTCCCTGGATGCCGCGGACTCAGCGGCCAGGACCCTAGCCTCCGGGGTTACTATGAGGCGTATCTCTTGGCTGCAAGTCTCAGGCCTCCCCCCGGAGCTCCAACATACAATCCAGGACCTCCCCTCTAAAGGCCTGTTCTCAGATAAGACAGACCCTAGGCTGCAAAGCCTAAAAGATAACAGGGTCATTATGCGCTCACTAGGCATGCACACGCCAGTGACCCAGCCCAGGCCCTTCCGCCCCCAGCCACACCGCTCTTACTCTCAGCCCAGACAGAGACAGGACTTTGCTAGAAGGCGGGGTAGAACCGGTCGCCGGAGGCAGTCAAGCAACCAAGGGGGCCAGAACCAAGGTTCCTCCAAACCTTCCACAGGGCCAAAACTGTCCTATGAAGGTGCGCCCGAGGACGTCGTACCAGTATTGTCACAGGATCCGTTTCCTCCTTTCTCCAACTGCCTCTCCCTTTTCCTCCCTGCATGATCCCGGCTAACGTCAGATCGCTGGGTCTTACGCACGCTGGAATTTGGGTACCACCTCCAATTTATTTCATGCCCCCTCTTCCACCCCCCTTCCTCGTCCCTCTTCAGGGACCCCTCTCAGGAGCAGCTCCTCCTCCAGGACGTGCAGATGCTCCTTGCCAAAGGAGTCATAGAGGAGGTACCAGAACACGAATGGGGCACGGGGTTTTACTCCCGCTACTTCCTAATCCCCAAGGCAAAGGGGGGTCTCAGACCCATCCTGGATCTGTGGGAACTCAACAGATACATGATAAAGTTGAAGTTCTGTATGGTATCCCTGGGGACCATCATCCCATCCCTGGATCCTGGAGACTGGTATGCCGCCCTCGACATGAAAGATGCGTATTTTCACATAGCCATCTACCGACCTCACAGGAGGTTCCTCCGGTTCGTAATCAACCACCAACATTTTCAGTTTGCGGTCCTACCGTTCGGACTCTCTACAGCCCCAAGAGTATTTACGAAATGCATGGCTGTAGTCGCTGCCCACCTCCGCCGCCGTCGGATATACGTTTTTCCGTATCTAGACGACTGGCTCATCCGAGGGGCCTCCGAGGCACAAGTGATCCATCACGTCGGCATTGTCAAGGATCTTTTCCTACATCTAGGCCTAATGATCAATGCGGAAAAATCCACTCTGATTCCCACTCAGAGGATAGACTTCATAGGAGCGACCCTAGACTCCAACCTCGCCAGAGCCTGCTTGCCGCTGCCCCGGTTCCAAGCAATGGTGGCCATCATCCACAGTCTGCAAGCTGCTCCGTTGAGTTCGGTTCGCACTTGCCTCGGTCTCCTGGGTCACGTGGCGGCCTGCACGTTTGTGACAAAATACGCCAGACTACGCCTCCATCCCCTCCAATCGTGGCTCAACTCAGTGTACCGACCAGGCAGGGATGCCATAGACATGATCGTCACCATTCCCCCGAGCATCTTAAGCTCCTTCGAATGGTGGCTGACCCCCTCCCTGGTGTGTGCAGGGCTGCCGTTCCATCCGCCCCAGCCCTCTGCATCCCTGACGACGGACGCATCATCTCTCGGTTGGGGTGCTCACCTCGGGCATCTACGCACTCAAGGCCTTTGGTCATCTCAGGAACTGACCTTGCACATCAATGTCCGGGAGCTGAGAGCAGTCTGCCTTGCTTGCCAGGCGTTCCATCAGCACTTGCAAGGCTGTTGTGTGTCAATATTCACCGACAACACGACAGCCATGTACTATATAAACAGACGGGGTGGGACAAGGTCCTCGACCCTTTGTCAGGAGGCCTTATGACTCTGGGACTTTTGGGTAGCCCACTCCATAGACCTCATAGTGTCCTTTCTCCCGGAGGTTCGGAACACTCTGGCGGATCGCCTCAGCAGATCCTTCCTTTCTCACAAGTGATCACTTCGTCCGGACGTTATTCTTTCAGTCTTCCGGAAGTGGGGATTTCCCCGTGTAGACCTCTTTGTGTCCCGCGAGAACAGGAAATGCCAGATGTTCCGTTCCTTTCAAGGCCTCTCACAGGGTTCCATAGCGGACGCCTTCCTGATACTGTGGACGACTCACCTGCTATACGCTTTTCCACCGTTCCCACTCGTCCACAAGGTCCTGCTGAAAATACACAGGGACAGAGCCCGCTTGATCATGATCGCTCCAGCGTGGCCCAGGCAGCACTGGTACACCATGTTGCTAGACCTGTCAATAGCCGACCCTATCCCACTACCTCTTCACCTGGACCTGATAACCCAGGACCACGGCAAACTGTGTCACCCAGACCTACAGTCCCTCCATCTCACGGCATGGCTCCTGAGTGGTTGACCCAGTCTGAGTTGCGTTGCTCTGTCCCAGTGCAACAAGTACTCTTAGGTAGCAGAAAACCTTCCACTAGAGCAACATATCTAGCCAAGTGGAAGCGTTTCACATGCTGGTGTGGAGAGCACAACGTTCTTCCCGCCGAGGTCTCCATCCCCACCATCTTGGACTACCTCTGGTCTCTTAAGCAGCAGGGCTTAGTGGTATCATCTTTGAGGGTGCACTTGGCGGCCATCTCTACCTTCCACCCAGGGGAGAATGGCCGCTCGGTGTTTTCGCATCCTATGGTATCTAGATTCCTCAAGGGCTTGGAGCGCCTATACCCCCAGGTACGCCGCCCCGCCCCGACCTGGGACCTCAACCTGGTTCTTACCAGACTTATGTCGGCCTCATTCGAGTCATTAGCAACTTGCTCCCTT
This sequence comes from Mauremys reevesii, assembly GCF_016161935.1. Lineage (NCBI taxonomy): Eukaryota > Metazoa > Chordata > Testudines > Geoemydidae > Mauremys > Mauremys reevesii. The sequence goes on along the minus strand of NC_052624.1, from coordinate 56,262,074 downwards.
CTCTACCTGTCCTGGAAAACCGCCTTCCTCGTGGCCATCACATCGGCAAGACGAGTTTCCGAGCTTCGGGCTCTCACGGCGGACCCTCCATATACTGTGTTCCACAAGGACAAGGTGCAGTTGCGACCACATCCGGCCTTTCTCCCCAAAGTGGTATCGGCGTTCCATGTTAACCAGGAGATCTTCCTTCCGGTCTTCTTCCCGAAGCCACATTCATCGTGCAGAGAGCTTCAACTGCACTCCCTAGACATCCGTAGGGCACTCGCTTTTTATATCGAGCTGACGAAGCCCTTCCGCAGAACCCCCCAACTCTTCGTCGCGGTGGCAGGGCGTATGAAGGGCCTACCCGTTTCCTCACAGAGGATTTCATCCTGGGTGACATCTTGCATCCGCACCTGTTACGACTTGGCTCATGTTCCGTCGAGCCACCTCACTGCCCACTCTACCAGGGCTCAAGCCTCATCTGCTGCTTTCCTGGCTCACGTGCCCATCCACGAGATATGTCGCGCAGCTACCTGGTCCTCGGTCCATACCTTCGCCTCTCATTATGCCCTGGTTCAGCAGTCCAGGGATGATGCAGCCTTTGGCTCCGCAGTATTACACTCCGCGACATCTCACTCTGACCCCACCGCCTAGATAAGGCTTTGGAATCACCTAACTGGAATGGATATGAGCAAGCACTCGAAGAAGAAAAGACGGCTACTCACCTTTGTAACTGTTGTTCTTCGAGATGTGTTGCTCATATCCATTCCAAACCCGCCCTCCTTCCCCACTGTCGGAGTAACCGGCAAGAAGGAACTGAGGAGCGGTCGGGTCGGCAGGGGTATATATCCGGAACCATGGTGGCGCCACTCCAGGGGGCGACCCAGCCGACCCACCGGGGTTTGCTAGGGTAAAAATCTTCCGACAAATGTGCACGCAGCGCGCGCACACCTAACTGGAATGGATATGAGCAACACATCTCGAAGAACAACAGTTACAAAGGTGAGTAACCGTCTTTTATAATGGAAAGTGTCAAGCAACTTTATCTATAGGCATCACTATCTGCACCCCGCCTATAATTGCATTTCATCTCGAGCTACTTGACTCCTTAGCTTGAGGCGCATATATATACAATGTATAATTTTCTTCTAAGCTAAAGATTCATGATTACACAATATGGGAGTCTCTGGAGGATGCCATCTACAGAGGGTTTATTGCTTGCATCCATTTTTGTGTCCAGGTCTGTCATTTCAGATGTTTCCATTTCATGTGTCTTGTGTCCTTTCGTCTTCCTCCTTGTTTTGTGTTTCTCTTTCCTCTTCGTTTTTGTTTTAAATTACTAGTTTATGCTGACTATAACCCATATGCTGTGGCAGGAGTATGCAACGACCATGGCAAGACATATGCACTGTATGCGATCACTGTACATCGGAGAAATCCAACTAGTGAAGAGATATGGAAAACGTATCGTCGCTACAGTGACTTCCATGACTTCCACATGAGGATAACTGAACAGGTAACTGGTCCCATAGAGACTGTTTAATCTTATGACTGTTTATATCTTTGAAAGGCATGGTTGTGTCTTAGCAGCCATAGCATTGTTTTAGAATTGGCCACTAAAAGTTGATATAACTTTGTCATTTGTGTGGCCTTAATTCAGGGGTGGGCAGACTTTTTGGCCAAAGGGCTACATCTGGGAATAGAAATTGTATGGCAGGCCGTGAATGCTCACAGAATTAGGGTTGGGCTGCAGGAGGAGGTGCGGTCAGAAATGAGGAGTTCAGGGTTCAGGAGGGGGCTTCTTGGGTGGGGGTGCAGGGTGTGGAAGGGGGTGTGAGCGCTCTGGGGTGCGGGCTTGGGGGTGGGGCTGGGGTTGAGGAGTTTGGGGTGTAGGAAGGTGAACTGGGTTGGGACCAAGGGGTTCGGAGTGAGGTTGGAGTGCGGGAAGGGATGCATTCTCCGGCTGGGGGGGGGTGGGCGCTGGGGATGAAGGGTTTGGGGTCCAAGAGGGTGCTATGGGCTCAGATTGAGGGGTTCGGAGGGCGGGAGAAGGATCAGGGCTGGGGCAGGAGGTTGGGGCCCGGGAGGGGCTCAGGAGTGCAGACTCAGGGCAGCGCTTACCTCAAGCGGCTTGTGGAAGCAGCGGCCATGTCCCCACTCTGGCTCCTATTGGGGACAATTCCCGGCCAATTGGAGATGCGGGGGCAGTGTGGCGAGTGGAGCCTCCTTGCTGCCCCTACATATAGGAGCCAGAGTGGGGCCATGCCGCTGCTTCTGGGATCCACGTGTCGCGACCGCTGATCCTGCTCCCCGGCTACGGTGCCAGAACACAGCAAGCCCCAGACCCATGCCCCCCAATATGTTGGTAACATATTGCGAAATTTATTCTATAGCATGAACACCATTTCCCTAGCTAGTCAGGCAAAACAAGTGTTCGTCAAGTAGGACTATTGAAAACTGTTGAAAATTGTATTAGATAATGAATTTCAATTATTTGAGTTTGTGCTCTTGTGTAATATATAATTACATTTTCTCATGATTAATGTTAAGGATTTGCACTGAGCCTTATACTTTTATATTTTTTAAAAGGAAATAGTTTTTTGTATATTAGTGATTGAAGCCTTTTTTGTATTTGGTCAAGTAAAGAGATGCTTTTTATAGGTGTCTTTAGAATTAACCACCAAAGAATAATGAAAAAAATTGTATTATCTTCAGAATTATTTGGTTGACATGTTTTGATACTTAACTTTCTATAGAAAAATTTACGTTCACAGTGGAAGTGTAGTCGGTATGGAACAGTTCTTTAGTTCATTTGTTGCATTTGTCACAGAGCTTAAGAAATAAAAACTGAGCTTGGGAAATGGGCCATTTAGGTTTTTAAATGAAATGCTAAGGATCTGTGAGGTCTAGGAAGGGGACAGCTGTTGGCAGTTATATATACTATTAGACAATCTGCCTTTTATTGCTTTGCCTGTATTCTCATACTCTTAACCCCCATAAAATAAAAGAAAAAAAAATGCAAAGACTTGTAATTCACCAGCTGGTACAAAGTAGAACCTGCTCACATGAATAAGTGTTAACAGCACAATGCTTTTAAAGGAGTCGAATGTTTTTGAACCACATCTTAGTAGCAGTTGAGATTGTTGACTATATAAATCCTTTAACTATGCATAACTGTTGCTCTGTAGCATACATTTACCCGATTTTTTTGGTAACAGAAGTGTAAATAGGTTTAATACTCCTAATGATTTCTCTGTTGCCATGTCAGGCTTTATAGGGTCAAAATAACATTTTAAAATGGAAATGGCCAACTTCTTGAAGAGTAAGCGCGCGCGCGCACACACACACACACACACACACACAATGTAAAAGTTTAACTGGTTAACCGATAAGCTTGATGCTTATTGGTTTCAGTTAACGATTAAACTCAACTGCTGGCCCTGCATGCCTGGGGTCCCAGCTGCTGGGACCCCACGTAAAACTGCTGCAGCACCCCTGCACCTCTAGTTCCCTGGTTAAACCTTTGATAGAATTTTAATCACTTACACAGTTACTTTTTTTACATACTATTTACATCCCTAATATACATATACTGTACTCATACAACGTATATTTAATAATTTGTAGCTGTACATAGGTTAAATATTTTTTTAGATTATAAAAACTGTTATCAGAGTTGGACAAGTCTGACTCACTGACTAGCAGGGGATGTAGAATAATATATTTCAGTATATCAATTTTGCACCCATTCCTCTCTGCAGGATTAATATCTATTTAAAAAAAAAAGACATAACACACCCTGGAATCCATGAAGCTGAAACAGCTGTGTTAGGTTTCTTACAGCAGAGGGTAAAGATGTGTAGTTGATGTTGTCCCCATGCTGATAAAATGTATTCTAGAAAAATGTAGTTTGTACATATAGAGATATTAAAAGCCCTGTGAAGTCAGTAATAGCCTTTCCATTCACTTCAGTGAGTTTTGCCTTAGTCTCTAGATCACCATAGTTTGGGCTACAGTTTAAAGCAACAATATTGACACTTATAAATTCTTTATTTTTTAATTGAGTTTCTTAAAGATGCAGATAAATGTAATTTATGGACGTGTGTACAGAACAGGCTGTAAACCTGTTCAATGCTATTGTGTATTAAAGTTAGCTAACAAATCTTGCTCTTTCACAGAGTATTTCATTAATCTGCATATCTTCCAATTTTATAAACTATAAATATTTGCATACTGTGGCCTTTCTTTTGAATCCACTTTTTAACCTTTTATAAATTATGTATTATCTGTTGGTGTTTTCAAGATCTAAAATCTTGAATCTACAGATTTAAAAAGCAACACTACCATGTATTACCACACAGTGAGATTTCCTATTTTAGCCATTTGGAAAAAGTGAGATATCTTAGATGCCATTGTGTGGTAAGTAACTTGTTAGTACCTATGATGCTGATGTTTCTCCTGTGCTCTTCAATATAGAAGTATGCTACGAGAGTTCTATTACAGCTACCCTCTTAGGCTAGTGAAGGTTCTTAAAGGACTTTGCAACAGTGGCATAAATTAAAGCAGCCCCTCAGGTGTTCTCACTTGTGTAGGGGCTTGCCAATGCTAGATCAGGGAGCCATAGCCAGTGACTTGCAGCCCCCCTGCACCCTGATTCACAAGCACAGCTTGTACACATAGGAAACCTAGTCCTGTGGCTTTTGTTTTTTTATATTTAATTTTTAGCTAGCAGAAAGAATCACCACATTATTAATAGAGATGTTCTAAAAACAAATAACATCCAGAGCTGGGGTTGAATAGTGAGGAAGAAGTAAAGCTTTAATTATCCTGAGACAATTAATCTCCTCTGTAGTGCAATGGTCTTAGCTGATTCAGAGCAGGGTAGCTTTGAATTAGGCCCATGTGGTAGCTTTGAATTAGGCCTAATATTTTATTATAAATAAGAGCCCAGAAATGAGTTATAAGTATTTGTGCGGTCATAAAGGAGGGTTGGGATGTTTGGTAACTCTTTTTTATTTTTCTTCAAATTTCACAAAGCTGGCTTGTGGCACTGGTTTCAGATTGTAGCAACCCCCACCCTAGAAGCAAAGGGCAGAGGATTTGTATTGGGTGGCTGGACAGGAAGAGGGAGCTCAAAATTCTTCTGATACTGAAACCAGCTTTTCCGGGTGCATTAATAAGAACATCATCTTAGACCAATAGGGATAGTTTAGGTGTCTGTTTGAAATGTAACTAAGTGGTGAATCAGAAAATTGCTGTACATGAAATACAAATTTATAAAGATGTCTTTGTTTTTAAAAAAGTGCTTTAAGGTCTGATCTTAATTTAAAACAGTTTGTCAGACTATAAAATAGTGTAGATATTTACTTTTTAGTGGGTTTTTTTGGATTGAGCTTCTGTTAGCATTTTTTGTTTTCTGACCTTCATGCTGCATCTTGAAAATACTATAGGGTTGCTTCCAGTTTCTAGAAGTTAGTGTTTTAATAAATTCTGAGAGGTGCCATTGAAACCAACTAACCATGCTTGGTAGCCTATTTTCCAATTCTAGGGCTTCTGATTAGTCTAGTTTTAACAGGGTATTTTGTGTCTGCCTCTCTAGTAGTTTATCTATGTGACACACATTTTTAGAGTGAACTAGACTTAAAGCCAAAAGGGAAAATGGTTCTACACAGCTCTTCCTACACATTGTAATTAGTTTAGAGCTGTGGGAACCTTGCAGGGTTTGGTGGTCTTCACAGACTAAACCCTGGAGTTCACTTTGCAGGAACTGGAAATGAACCAACCGTTCCCTGTTTGATTGGACTCTAGAGTTCACACATCCTGAAAACAGTCATTCCCTCACTCCCACAGGTGGTTCTTAACTAAATTCCACTTACCCCTTCAGAAGGCACAGGTTCCTACCAGCCTCTTAGATGTTTCTAATGGAAAATGTGGGTTTGCTGAGCATGAAGAGCATTGTCTGAGTCTTCAGGTTCTATTTTTACAACCTTGAATATTCTAGGATATTGCCATGGGAAGACACTATCTCCCTAAAATACAAGGTCTTTGCGGAGGAGAGAAAAAACCTCTCCTCCATTAAAAGAAGTGGGACAGAAAGGCACTTTAGCCTCACCAATATGTGTGCTGCTACCCTAAGCCCAAGAGCAGATGATTGGCCTCTGAGGTTTAGTGCGATAATGAAGGGTAACTCTGATTCCCAGAATCCACATGCTAAGAATTGAGACTTGATTGCCTAGCATGTGAATGCTAGAGAAACCGTGGATTCCTTTGCATGTGTGCTGTGTGTTATGGTTATGCCTATCTTGCTCTGGGTTTAATGTGACAGTGGTCACTTTCAGGTGTGGGGCTGTTTAACTTCTCTAACTGGTGTTGCTCCCCAAAAGATACAGTATGCAGTCAACTATGTGACCTCCCAAAAGACGGTGGCATAGGCCCAGACAGTTACAGAGTGGAAGCAGCAGTAGTAGAAAGGAGGCCACTTCCCCAGAAGACTACAGTGGTAAGCAGAGCCTCTGAGGACTTGTGGAGAATGGCAGCAAGCTGGCTGACTTGGAGAGGAGGCAGGAGGACGTTTTGAAGGGGTTTGCAGATGCTCCCAATGTGCAAACCATATTAGCTCCTTCTGACTAATTCACAGAATATTAACTCTTAAACCCAAGCTCAGTTTGAGCAGATTTTATGATCTATTCTATGTGAATATTTTGTACAGTTCTAATTTAAAAATAAGTGGGTGCTTCAAGTTGACACGTTATGCTGGAGTTCAGAATAGATGATGTAATGGGTCCTTCTGGCCTTCCAATCGATTAAAAAAACACAATATTAAAAAAAATTCTTTTTTTTTCTAGTTTGAAAACCTAGCAAGTATATTAAAGCTTCCTGGCAAAAGGACATTTAACAACATGGACAGAGAATTTTTAGAGAAGAGGAAAAAAGATTTAAATGCATATTTGCAGGTAAGTTCTTGACTAGTCCAGTTTCAAATTTTCCTTCATGCTTATAGCTGTCTGCCTAAACTAATAGTTCTCCATCAGCTATTCCACTAAATGTTAATTCAGTCACCATGAGATTGTCTTAATAAAATACCCTGATTTGGAACAACACAAGTATGTTGTAAATGTCACAGCTGAAGGTAAATGCTAAATTTAACTCGGATCATCTGTGTTTCAGTGACCAGAACTTAAATAATTGAAGTATAAGTGGGGGGGACGCAGATGCTTAGTTTTATAAGGTGTTAATAACCCAGTTTTGAGTTGGATTAACTGAAGTAGTTTATCCTAATGACTGAAAGTGGTTTACTGCTTAAGGAAGAGTATCCCTCCTCTTATACTATAAATAGAACAGTAAAACTTTATTCTAGTTGTTAAATTTTCCCCTCTCACTGTTAGCTCAGCATCCTTCTTCATTTTCCCACTCCCAGCTCAACTTTCAGACTTAGTCTACATCTACACTGCAGTTGGGGGTGTGATTTGTAGCTTGTGTAGATGTATCCATGATACCTTTCTTTTAGCTATCTTGCTAAAAATATCAGTGAGGACATAACGCAAGCTGCACAAGCCTGCCTGACTCCCCTGGGTATATACTTGCTTGTGCTGCCTTCATGAAAGTCCACACCATCCTATCCTTGCTGCTATTTTTAATGAGCTAGCTAGCTTTAATATAGCCTGGTACATCTACATAGGGCTGCAAATCACCCTTTCAGCTGCAGCGAAGATGTAGTCCTGGTAATTTTGCTCAGCTTGACTGAAACAATATTCTTGTCTTTTGGTCATTTTTTTAAAGTGTTTAACCACTCTTTTCTTCCATTATTCTGATGTTGAGTTCAGTTGTGTCATTTCTAAGTGACTCACTGATAATACTGATCTCTAAAATTTTTGGCTCAACAGGGAACAGTTGTCTGAAAAGTTTTTTTGTTTCAGATGTCTTTACTACCATGCTAAATCAACACTGCTGCTATTGATGCAGCAAAGTCAATTTTGCAGGTCTAGTGAAGACATGCTAAGTCGATGGAAGACCTCTCTCCTGTCAATGTCTATAATCCACCTCAACAAGAGGCGGAAGCTTTGTCATCAGGAGAGCGTCTCGCATCGACATAGTGTAGTGTGGACACCACTGTTAGTCGATCTAAGGTATTTCAATTTAAGTTACATTAGTTACGTAACTTAACTACTGTGCCCTAGATCGACTTACAGCATTAATGTTGACCAGGCCTAAGTAAAATTCTAAGAGGGAGTGAGAGTAAACAAAATGCTATGAAATGTAACAGCTGTCCAGATTGTCTAACAACCTGCATTTGTAATATGTATGGTTACATATTTTATTTCAATATTTTTCCTAAGTGTTGATTACAGTGTGACTACTAATTTTAGACACTAGTTTCAAGATAACCAAAAAAGATGCCTTTTACAAAATAGTGTGGGACTGATAGATCCTTCTTAAGCACTTCATAATCAATTTTTTTATTTCCCTCTCTGTAACGATACTCATCTTGAAGTAATGTTTAGAGAGAGAATGAAGAAAATGCATTCAAAACTGCCACTTTTTTGTACAAATATATAAATTTGATTGCTGAATACAGTATTAAAAACCTTTATCATATGAAATGAATTATATGACTTGTTTCTAAATATATGATATGTATTTTGGAAGAAGCTGAAAGTTTACAATTAATCTTTTCTTTCTTAGTTGTTGTTAAATCCTGAAATTATGAAAGCTTCCCCAGCTTTAGGCCATTGTGTGTATGACTTTCTGGAGAATAAAGCTTACAGCAAAGGAAAAGGAGATTTTGCTCGAAAGGTAAGAATGGCATTTAATATTTAGAAGATTTTAGTGATGCGTTTGGTGCCATAACTTAGTAAATGAATTGAACATATCAGTAACTGACTGCAGACAGTTATAAACCACAGTGTTTTATTTCATGTGCAAGCAATTTTTGAATTTGCATTGTATTAATAATGTGTGTTGTCAGAAGGCGACAGTAATATATCAGGAAATAAGACTACTATAGAATTAAGAACTTAGCCATTTTTAAGATGTCTTTATTTGTAAGTCAAGGAAACCAAAATTCCAAGAAATGAGTGGGTGTTGTATGTGCTACAAAAGGCTTTTTAATTCTATTGTTGACAAGTTAACTTCTCATCAAAGATTCCTGTTCTCCCTTTCCTTTTCCAATCTCCTACCCACCTCCAACTCAACATATGGCTGCTGCTATCATGACTTCCACTCTCCAGTCCAAAATATATAATGCATGTACCTTCTAAGACTGCTGTTAATGCTGTTTCACATTCAGTCAGCAGGGAATACACGGAGCTAAGCACCAAAATAGTTCATCAACTGTTAAGCGTGCACAAAACTCAGTTGTGTTTGTGAAATTGGTGTCTTTGCAAATAGATACTTCAGTTTACAATTGCCCATTTTGCATGGGCAGCTGCTTTTGCAAATTAGGTCCTACTTGTCATTCCCAAAATTCCAGTGACCTGACATGGGCAACATCTTAAACTATTCGAAAAGTTACTTTTTTCAATTATTTAAACTGTGTTCTTTAAAAATTTATGTCTGTAGAGCTGACTGCAAAACATCATTCTGAATTTATCCAGCTTTATGTAATGTCCAGAAAAGAATAAAGATTTAATGTTCAGCTTTCCAAATGTATTGGATCTTTCATAACCTTATCTTTTCCTATTGTAGACTATTACACTAGATGATGTGCTTTTGTTACTTGCACTGTACTTTAAAAAAGTGTACATTGAAAATATCAGAACACTTTAATTAGTCTCCATAAAATATTGTACTAAAAATAATTTAAATGTGTGTGCCTAATGCTGAACATGTTAGACTTAATATATCATCATCATGATGCCATTTAGGCAAGACAGGGACAGAGTCAAGTAGGAGATGAGATGAGAACAAGGGAGGTAGTGCTTTGGGAAGAAGTGAGTTTGGAGGACAATTAGTGGGCAAAAAATTGAAAACCCTTCAAAGCATAAGGGAGTGCTAGGAATGAAGGTATAAGCTGAGATTGACAAAGGAATAATAAATGAGGATTAGATTGGTGTAGGCAGAGTGCAACTGTGAGGAAATGGAAACTGTAATATAGATCAGAATGAGGCTAAAACGTTCTCTGAACTCAGTGAGAAACAAACTTCAGCACTTTAAGCAACATTTCTATGTCTTGCCGTGAAGTATAGTTTAGATATGCACACAGGGAAACTTTTCCATATATTAAGATACGATACAAAGGTATCAAACAACTGTGTATAGATTTCTCAAACATTTCAAATGTACATGATAATTAAAATGCATTTTGCATTTATTTTTTACAAATAAGTCTTGGGGCAGAACCTTGAAGACCTTTCAGTAAAACATGCCTGATGTCTGATTTCAGCTGGTGAAATTCCTTATTCTGTGTTTATCACATTGTTCCAAAATTTGAAGCATTGATAGCCAGATAATTTTGGTCCACATTAGATAGTGTTTCCAGTATGTCTGAGTGAAAATCCTGAAGTAAAAATACTTAATCCAGTGCTTGTATGAATTGAATTTTTATATTCAAAGTAAGAGTTGTACTATACATTAGTTTACTCACTAGAACAGTGTGACTTTTTTCTTACTGGATGATTGTACTAGTGTCCTCCATAGGTTATGCAATCGTGGTAAATGTTTTCCCCTTCAGATGGACACATTTGTAAATCCACTGCGTAACTCTATGAGAAATGTTTCAAATGCAGTCAAGTCCCTGCCTGACAGCCTGGCAGAGGGGATGACTAAAATGTCAGACAACATGGGCAAAATGTCAGAAAGATTGGGACAAGACATAAAGCAATCATTTTTCAAGGTAAGAATTCAGGTTTGGGTCCCATTATCTAAAAACAAGTGTTAAAAACCCTATTGAATAGAAAAGGCTAAGAATAGGGCAACAACTATTATGCAAGGGTTCTATTGTTAGGGGTTTGTTATAGAAGTGGATGGGTAAGATTCTGTGGCCTGCTTTGTGCAGGAGGTCAGACTAGATGATCATAATGGTCCCTTCTGAGCTTAAAGTCTATGAGTCTATTTACTTTGGAAAGTTGAAGAGTAATAGGAGTTCCAAAAGAAAGCAATACACAAGGTAATGAATGACATAGAGAAAATAAAACAGACACCTAGTTTACTTTTAAAATAAAGTTTAAAATTTAAAGGCATCATATTTCAAATTGAGGGAAATATTGTGCAAAAAATTACATATTGCCCCATGATTTATTTAGGCCAACTACTCAGCAAAATCTGAAAAAGGAGTAGACCCAAAGCACAACTGGCATCCCATTTTTTACTGACACTCTTCGAAATAAGGGTTAAGGTAAATGTGCTTTTAAAGACCCAAACCAATTTTTAGATGGCCCTGATTCACTCTTACTTCCTGTTTCTAGGAAGACCCTTCCCCACTTCCCCCCCACCCCACCCCCCCATGCTGAAATTGCTAATGAAGTCCCTCAGCAAGGAAGCAGCACTTGCTGTTTGAAGAGAGGAGGCAGGAAGGTGCTATTGCTTCAAGCAGAAAATCTACAGGGCCATAGGCGATCCTCTGCCTTTCTCCCCTACATTTGGCAGCTGAGCATCAGAAAAGAGGTGAAGAAATCCTATGCTCCACAGATATTAAAAGCAGACAAGGGAGCATTGAGTCCAGTGCTGGCATTCCTGCTTCTGCTGCCAGGTTTTATGATAGCTGCCTGCTACCTTCACCTAAGCTGCTGGCTCTGCTCTCTTCCCCACCAAGTCTTTGGTGTTGCTGGGAGGGAAGTAGTGGTGGTGGTGTTCTTCTGTATACCACCCACTCTTGACCAAATATCCCATCAGGCATGCAAATGATTTTTCTTCCTCAGAGGGGCTGCCCTGACAACTGAAAGGGTGGGAATAGAGGAAAGTATTCTCTTCATCTGATCCTGCACTAGAAGTGGGAAAACTCAACAGTGATTTCATTGCCTTGTGCTTGCTGGCATTGGTCTTATCAGGGCTCTCTTTCTTTTCCTTGGCTAGCTTATATCTTTTGATAATTTGGACTTTTCCTGATCTCACCCACCCCTAGTGTACCAGATATCTAAAGTTTTAAGGAGAGACCGGGAGCTCCACTTCCTTCTTCAACTGATTGCACGTGTGCATTCCACTTTTGGTGTGTGCACATCCCAAACCACAATAGTAGGAAAATTTTCCCTCACTATTACCTATCAGTGCAGCTTGAGCTCCTTCTGCTGCTGTGCACTGCTGTGTGTAGGTATAAAGGGCACAGATGATTCACCTCCCCACACACACTTTCATTCTTACCATCTGTGACTAATGTTGGAATCTGTTGGTCTTGCTTTAGCAAGTGCTCTCAGCATGTTTTTTTTTCCATGTATGTAGTTACATGTTTATATAGTTATTAGGGTCAGTTAGCATTTGAGTTAGTTTTTCCCCATGTTTGGAGATTCATTATCAGTACTGAAGAATGCCTTTGGCAGTATCTTGCCTGGCATTCTTGAAGCCCATGCCTGTGAGCAACCTACACTCTAGTTGCTGGAAGTACTTGGATGAATTTCATATTAGGGATCGATGAAAGAACTTCAAGCCTTAGACCAAGGAAGATCGAGAAGCCAGGTTGAAGTTTCTTTTGATGGAAGCCATTCTGAAACCACCATCAGAACCTTCTTGGTCAGAGAGGGTATTAAATACATCAGAATCTGAGAGACGTCTGCCTCTGATACAGGCTGAATTGCTATGTCCAGGAAGGAAGCTGCTGGGACAGGCAGCTTTTCAGCCCCGAAGTCTGCCAGGTAAGGGGACAAAGTGAGTAGAATGCAGTCAGAATCGAAGCACTCCTCCACTTATTCATCAGCTAAGTCGACTCATTGACTCCTGAACTTGAGGCAGGCACTGTCAAGTCTGAAGCCCGAAGCAGTGTCTTTGTGGTTGTGGCACCATCTAAATCTCTTGCACACCGGTCAGAGACACTCCTGGTACCATCCATGCCAGAGACATTTCAAGCTGCAGGGGACTTGCTAAGCTTTTTGGCGCCAGTGTCCCCAGCGGTGCAGGAGATCATTCCTCCAGTACTGGTAAACCACTCGGCACCAGTGGAGTGCCCAGCACTGAATCAACCTCCTGAGTCCTGGAGTTATGCTCTCCTGTACTGTCAAGAGAAGCCAGCAATGATGGCTTCTCTTTGCTCTTTCCAGGACTCTCAGCACCAGTCCCTGGCACTGACTGGAATGGTTACTCCATAGTCAGGAGAAGGCAATTCTTTTTCTAACTTGGGGTTGTCTCCTGTGTTTCCCAGCTGCAGTGTGTCTTGTCACTCCCTTCTTAGATCTTATCTCCTGGGGCAATTGTGAGACCCTGTGTCAAGTGCTGCCCTGCATATGTGGGCTGCTTGACATTGGGCTCCAGCATCTTTTCAATGGCGCTTCTGCAATCTGTGAGGGTTTTCCCCTGTTTCCAGATCTTCACCACATCAGTAGCATTCAATTTCCCTAGGCTTGAAGTTGGGAGTCAGATTGTTGCACACCTCCTGATCCCAAGCCTGGTACCGAGCAGGAAGATGATGTTCAGGAGCATTCGGTGGGACAGCTAACAGAGGAGGCTCATCTACCTGAACCTGTGCTAGCTTCATCTTCCACCCGGTCCAAATGAAGCAGTTTCCATGGGGGTGTCTTTGCCCTGTCTGATGATTACAGAGCTCACCAAGAGTGCTTAAAAAACACTTGGACATTCAGGTAGAAGAGGTTAGGGAATCTTCTCACAGCCCTCTTGATATTCTGGCCTCTGCTGCTCCATCTCTGGTGGCACCACAAATAAATGAGGCAATTTTAAAACCCATCAAGGCTCTCTGGCAAACTTCCTCCTTTCTCCCTCCCACATCAAAGCAAGTAGATGTTTTGCATGGTCATGCTGGCTTCCATTATTCTCATCCTGGAGACTTGAATGCTGTCCTTAAAGAACCCCTATTTCCATGTGGTGATTTATCAAGGCCACAGGAAGTATCTCAGATTCCTGATAAATTAATCTCATTACCAGTTTGCAATGTTGCCCTTTGGCCAATGGGCAGCTTCCCAGGTTATTACAAAATGTCTGGCAGTGGTAGCTGCCTTTTCTGAGAAGGTTAGGAGTACATGTCTGTCCCTGCCTGGAAGACTGGTTTGAGAGACACCATTCCACAGTTCAGGTACTCTCCAGTGTGTCTTTTGTCCAGTCAATTTTCAAGTCACTGGGTCTGTTGATTAACTCAGAAAAATCTATCTCTTCTCACCAGTTCAGAGGATAAAATTTATAGGAACAGTACTGGATTGTATCCAAGCCAGAGTTTCTTTGCAGAGTCAAGGTGTCAGCCAATTTGATACATCATTTTAGATCTTAATATTTACCCAGTCACAACTGCACAGACTTGTATGAGGCTTCTGGAATATATGGTCTCTTGCAAGTATGTGGTCTGGTATGCCAGATTGTGTGTCAGGATTCTACAAGCTTCGCTGGCCTCAGTATTTTTTGCTGAGCCATCACCATTTGAATGCTGTGCTCAGAGTGCCCACTCACATTTTACTCTCTAGACTGGTGGACAAACCCTGTCAAATTTGCATAGGAGTTCCATTTGTCCCTCCTCGACAATAGCTAATGCTAATAATGGATATGTCTGCCCTGAACTGCAGAGCTCATCTGCATTCCCTTCTGTCATAGGGGTTATGGTCAACAAAGGACATGACTCTTCACATAGATGTCAGAGAGTTGAGAGCTAGCCAGCTGGCGTGCCAGGTTTTCCCAACCCATATAGAGGGGAAAAAACCTGCTCACTCTCACAGACCACACACAGTCAATGTTCTATCTCCACAGACAAGGAGGGGTCCGCTCATCCCTGTTCTGCTATGAGGCAGTTATCTATGGGATTCTTGTATCGACAACACAATCAATCTCTAAGTCTCTTACCTTCCAGGGATGCAGATAAAGCTGTCAGATCACCTAAGGAGGAGTGGTCCCTTCATCAACTGTAGTCAGGTCTATATTCCACCTCTGGGGGATTCCCAAGTAATTCTGTTTGCAACGAGGTACAACAGAAAATGCCCACAGTTTTGGTCCCCACAAAGTCAGTCTGGGTTCCCTAATGGATGCTTTCTTGTTCTCCAGCCTTTTTAATCTCTCCTCACATGGAAGCTGTTCTGTGCCCCTAATCACTTTTGTTGCCCTTCTCTGTACCTTTTCCAATTGTAATATATCTTTTATTAGATGGGAGCAACCAGAACTTCACACAGTATTCAAGGTGGGGGTATACCATGGATTTATGTAATGGCATTATGATATTTTCTGTCTTATTATCTCTCCCTTTCTTAGTGGTTCCTAACATTGTTAGCTTTTTTGACTGCCTATGCACATTGAGCAGATGTTTTCAGAGAACTATCCACAATGATGCCAAGATCTTTCTTGAGTGGTAGCAGCTAATTTAGATCCTATCATTTGGTATGTATAGTTGAGATTGTTTTCCAATGTGCATTATTTTGCACTTATCAACATTGAATTTCATCTGCTATTTTGTTACCCAGTCATCCACTTTTGTGAGGGTCCTTTGTAACTCTTCACAGCCAGCTTTGTACGTATTTTGTGTAATTTAGTATCATCTGCAAACTTTGCCACTTCACTGTTTACTCCCTTTTCCAGATCATTTATGAATATGTTAACAGCACAGGTCCCAGTATTGATCCTGGTATTTATTGCTTTCCATTGCAACAACTGACCATTTACTTCTACCCTTTATTCCTATTTTTTAACCAGTTACTGATCCACGAGGAGCCCTTCCCTCTTATCTGATGTATGTTTTGCCTGGTCGCCTGCTCCACCCAAATCTGAAGGCACTCCATCTAGTGGTGTGGATGCTCTATGGTTAGAGCTGGGAAGGAGTCATGTTCAAAAGAGCTTCTAGATGTGCTGTTGAATAGCAGAAAACTATCTACTAGGTTTACTTCCTTCTCTAAGTGAAATCGTTTCTCTATCTGGTCTCATTAGTCTGGAGTTTTGCCAATACGTTCTTCAATCCAGCATTCTTGGACTATCTTTTGTATCTGAAACTGCAAGTGTTGGCCGTTAGTTCCATCAAGATCCACTTAGCAGATATCTCGGCCTTCCATCCTCAAGTGGATAACAGTCTGTCTCTTTTCTAATAGAATATCAATAAGATTTTTGAAAGGCCTGAAAAGATTGTACCCTCAGATAGGTTTCAGACTGGTAGCCATGTTAGTCTGTATCAGCAAAAACAACAAGGAGTCCTTGTGGCATTTTAGAGACTAACACATTTATTTGGGCATAAGCTTTCGTGAGCTAAAACCCACTTCATTAGATGTGGATTTTAGCCCATGAAAGCTTATGCCCAAATAAATTTGTTAGTCTCTAAGGGGCCACAAGGACTCCTAGTTTTTACCCTCAGGTACAAGATCCTGTTCTTCCATGGGACCTAAACTTGGTATTATCAAAGCTTGTGGGTCCTTCTTTTGAGCCTTATCTACCTGTTTACTGCATCTTTCAATGAAGGTAGCATTTCTGGTGGCCATTGCTTCTGCTAGTAGTGAAGGTGAGCTGTGGACCCTGATGTCTGCTCTGCGTTATACTGTTTTCTTTAAAGACGAAGTTTACCTGTGTCCTCATGCGAAGTTTGTCTCAGAAATGCTATCTAACTTCCATATCAACCAGGTGATTTACCTATCTTTGTTCTTTCCCACACTACACTTGAATAAAGATGAGGAAAGGCTGCTGCATACTCTGGATAGTAGGAGAGTATTGGCTTGTCAGGTCCAAACGGTTACATCAGTATTCTCAGCTCTTCTTGACAGTCAGAGACAGTGTGACGCAGCTCCCGGTTCCTTCTCAGAGAGAGAATCTTCGATACCCTCATGTATTTTCTTGTGCATCCGTTTGGCTAATGTTATCTCACCAAACAGTGTGACAAGCAGCTTCTGTGGCCTTCCTGGCAAATATCCTAGATATTTGTAAGGCAGCAACTTGGTTTTTGGTGCACATTTGCTTCCCATTATGTTATCACTCAACAAGCTAGAAATTATGCCAGATTTTGGTGAGTTGTCCTTCAGTCTTTGTTCAGATAGGCTCCAATCCCATCCCTTTCATGGCTTCTGAGTCACTAAGAGTGGAATGCACATATGCAATCACTTAAGAAACTGTTACTTACCTGTTCTGTAACTGTTGTGCTTTGAGATGTGTTGCATGTGACCATTATATGACCTGCCCTCCTACCCCTTTGCCTGGGAGCTTTTCTGACAAAAGGAATTGAGGGATTTTGGGGCCAGCTCCAGCCTTCATATCTACACGCAGTAGTGCACGGCAGTGGAATGCTCAAGCTGTCCCAACAGGAGCAGATTAGTGATCATGTTTTCCACCCTAAACCCCATGTAATTTCAACCTCATGGAAGAGTATTCAAAAGGGATAAAATCAACAGGATCTTCTATATGTTTTAATGAGGTTCTATAGGAATTACTCTAAAAACCTGTAGAATTTAACAGTCAAAAGATGCTTACTGTAGAGTCACTTAAAAATAATATAGAAACTTTATCAGAGATGAGGGTGACCAGACATCCCGAAAAAATTAGGACTGTCCCAATATTTAACCTGATAATGTCCTGTTGGATGTATGACTTGGACGCCATTTGTCCCGATATTGTAAGGTAGCCCGGCGGTGGCTTCTAGTTGGTATGGGGCTGGCAAGCTCCCTATCTGGCTCTGTGCAGCTCCGTGGAAGTGGTGACATTTCCCTCTGGGTCCTAGGCTCGGGATGGCCAGGGTGGCTCTGCATGCTGCCCCCCGTTCCTGGCCAATGGGAGTTGCGGGGTGAGGCAATGCGCAGAGCCGCCTGGCCGCACCTCCGCCTAGGACCCAGCGGGAGATGTTGCCACTTCCAGGGAGCTACCTGAGATAAGCACCAGCCCACACCCTCTCCTGCACCCAGACTCCCTCCCAGAGTCAGCACCCTGAACACCACCACCTGAACACTCTGAACGCCCCAGACCTGAGACTCCCCCCTTGCAGAAGGGCCAGAGACGGGGCCCTGCGTCCCCCACTGACGCATGGCTTGCGGTGGGGCTGCTGTTGGGGCTGTGCACTCCCGACCTACAGCTTCCTTGGGCTGTGTGCTCCCCTTCCCTATGACTCCAGTGGGGGCTGTGAGCCATGTATCTCAATATTTTATTTTTGCCATCTGGTCACCCTATCAGAGAAACAATTCTATATTAAGTTTAATACAGGACTTTTCCTTACATTTATGTTGCTGCTTCTGTTCTGCTTTTGTTGGAACAATTCTTTCCCCAGTTTTCCACCAAATTCCTCTTTATTTACTCCTGTTCTCACCTGATCTAATACCCCTAAAATATAGCACATTTTTAAAAGTATAAATAAAAACTGGAACAAGATGAATGCCAACCATAAATCCCATGAAAATGTGTTTCCCTCCTGCATCCTTATCCTTTCTACTCTCACTTAATTTTTTGCCCCTCTCCCCCCCCCCCCCAAAAAAAAAAAAAGATTGTTAGCTCCTCAAAGCAGATACTTTGTGCTTTTATGTCTGTAAGGTTCACCTCTAATATAGCTGTAGCTATACCAATAGCTGAGGTGATGGCCCTTCTTCCTCAAAACAAGAAAGGGAAGAGTGAGTCTGGGGTCATATAAAATACAAAACTATTACTTGTAAAAAACCAAAGATTGGGCCTCACCCTGAGCCTCCCTTTTTGGAAAGCTTCCCAATTACATGAAAAAAGATAACACAGTTATACTCACAAAGAGAGATCTAGGATTATGAATCCTCATGCTTCAGGCCTGAGATCAGGAAGAAATGTCCACTGTTGGCTCTACAATATGGATTGATGGGTTTTACATCTTTCTCTGAAGAATTAGCCGTTACCTGAGAGGGGATATAGAACTAGACAAAGCATCAGTTTCTTCCAGTTTGATACTTCCTATGATAATTTTTAATATAAATGTGTATGTGGGGTCTTTTCTTGAGAATATTCATACAGTTCTGATAACTATATTGGGAAACATGTTTCAAGCTCTGCTGGAAGATAATTCAATATGCAACCATTGATGTATCTTGATATGTCACTAACTTGGAATCAGAATGCTTGATAGTTATGAAGATTGTATCTGAAATTTTGAAATTGGCTCTGTTGTAATTAGAGGTTCTCTTTAGTGGTTTCCTTGAGACCTGTAATTTTCCCCTCATAATCATTCCCTTTTTTTATTATTTTGAGTATAGGTGCCTCCTTTAATGCAGAAAACTGATTCAGATCCTGAACACTGCCGTGTTGCTGCACAGCTCGATGACAATGTGAGTCTGACTTTTATTTTAGATTTGTTTAGCTGCTTAATTTTAAAGTAGCAATGTGTATTTTGTTTCAATATGTATTATTTACTTGTTCTATGCTATACTGTTTGTTGGCATGAGAAATTACACTAGAGGGAAAATTGTAGTAAAAAATGAAAAATGTTCTGAAATAAAATTGACACATTTCATTCTAAAATATTTAGAAGCTGTTTTTAATGCTAAATGGTTTGCATGGTAATGTGGTAAATGTTACCTTAACTATTATTACTTCTGTGGCTATCCTCAAAGATAGAATAGGGTTGCAATATTAATAGTATTCAGCTAACTCTGATTCTGAGATCTTTTAAAACTAGCAAACATTGTCAGTATTGGTGATCAGAGAGAATTGTATGAAAGACAACTTAAAAAAAATTGCTAAACAATCACTGTTCAATCTGTGGACCCTGAAGTACATAAAGGAAAAAATATTAGAAATGTGATAGTTAAGTTTAAAATGTTAAGCTCTTGATGTTCTCATAAGCTATGGTATTTTCCCAGTGTTCTGATTGATACACTGATCATATGTGTGAAACATAGTTGAATAAAATCTTTTATCCGTAACTAGGACTGAAGGCCCTTAAGATTACTAGTGATTATATGCGGATTTGTCATGGTCATAAATCTGCACCTGTTCCACACTTCACATTTTTATTTGTCACATCAAAGCATTCCAGTTTGTCTTCATGTGCATAACTGCTACCAGGGCTCTGGTAAATGCCGTTTTGCTCAAGTAACATAGGCTTCAGTTCTTTTGTTTTGCAATGAGTTCATCTAATACAATTGTTTATGTGTAGATTTTGATTACTTTTGAATTCTTGTATTCTGAGACACTGAGCTCAGCCAAAACAGATTAACATAGAAAGTACATATATACCATTTTAGCACTAAAATGAGCAGGTTAGAATTACTGTACATCCCCTTTTTTTGCAATTCAACTTTTCTGAAAAAGTATAGCATCTACTTAGTCTTAAAAGTTCATTTTAAAAGAGTAGTGTTTGGACATTTGAATTTTGCACCATATTTCAGGATATTTTACATTTAGAACTTTTCCTGAACTTCACGCAATGCCAGGAAATTCATTGTTAAACTTTTAGATAATATAATTTTACTACATTTCTCTTCTGTTAACATTACAAAGAATCAATAGTATAAGGAAGATTTAGTTGGCCTATATCTCAGTAACAGAATTGTGAACTAAGGCTAACAGTTTTAAAAAGAGACACTTAAAAATAGGCTTCAAAATCTATATTTAGGTTCCTAAATATGTGGCCAGATTTTGAGCATCCAACTTCAGTAACTGGTGCTGCATCCTGAGCACTTTTGAAAATCTAGCCATTTACTTAAGGATGTCCATTTAGGCTGGGATTTTTAAGGGATCCTTAAGGAGTTAGGTGCTCAAATCCCATTGAAATTCAGTAGGAATTGGGCACCAAGTCCTTTAGGCTCTGTTCAAGTATAGGGAACTATTTTTCAAATCTTGGCTTTAGTTCCAATTGCATGTGGAAATTCTGCTCTCAGCTATAGTTGTGCAACTCCATTGTTGGCAAATTATGCCTTCTGAAACACCTTTACTGTCTCATTGAATATAATGGAGTTGCACAGGTAAAAACTGTTTGTCTCTGAAGTTAGAACCTTGTGAATTAACTTTTCCCATAGTTATATTGACTCTGAAATTGACTCTTACAGGAGTAAAATATAGTAATGTTGTAATATCAGTTAAGGAAGTAGATTCCATTTTAGTCACTTTTTAGAGTAAAGCCTTACTGTAAGATATTTAAATCTGACTGAATATTATGCTTAGTTTGAAATTTTTGCCTGAAGCAAAGTGAATTCACCCTTTACATCAGAGATTTACAGAGGGCTCAATAAGTTTTCTTAGACTTTTCCTGTGTTTCGTGTGGGTACAGGTTTGTTAAAACAATACTAAGTGGTATAAAAACCAAGAAACTCAGTTAATATTTGTGTGTGGATTTCTTTTGTTTTTTAATAACCACTTCTAGCTGATTCACAATCTAGCATGAGTTGATTTAATATGTTGAAATGGCTGCCCTAGATAAGTTATTGTCTTACATGTAAATGTATTTGATGAAAATGAAGTTATTTACCTAACAGTGTCAGTCAATCTGTAAACTTATATTTTGGTATATGTAACGTACAACACATGGATAACAGACCCTACTGCTCACCTATAAAGAGACATTTGCTATCAGATTTTTCAGATTCTTTTTGACGTGGTCAGATATTAGAGTGATGGATATCAATATAAAATGCTAAGATAAAAATTGAAAAAATCAATATAAAGATTAACAGTTACCGCAATTTCACAATAGCCTCTTAAGTTAAATATCTAGTATTTGGAGTTATAAATCTTTCTGCAATATCTCTGTAAATATAGTGTCACTGTAAAATAGCAGCCTATGCAACTTTTAAAAATAAACACAGTTTTTACTACAGAACCACAGTGAAGCATTTGAAGACAACAGAACTTTCTCTCTCCTCACCACTGCTAAGTTAAAAACACAGGTCCCGTGGAATCATCTAACACAGACAGCTTACTTCTGCCTCAGGCTCAGGTTGAACTCAAAGAATAAAAGTTTGGGTTCTGTAGCAATGGAAGAGTGGTCTGCAATTGGTCACCTTCCTTTCAGAGCTACTGTTGCTACTGCTGCATTCAAAAGAAAGGGTATCCAGACAAAAGCCACCCCTTGAATTTCCCATCAGCTCCGCTCTTGGAAGCACTGTTGCTATCTGAAGAAGAGAAGAATAAGAAACCCCTCTAAGTGATACTGCTGCCACCTTCTGAATTTGTTTCTGAACTCTACCATCCTGGTCTCAGTAATGCAGTAGATTCTGTTTCAGGACATATTTTTAAGAGACCATACTTAAACCTAATTTAATTTCAAAATTAAAAGCCATGAATGATTCCATCCTGGGAACGAGAGATTTCAGACCCATAGGAAACTCTTAATTATTGACTTCTTTCAGAAAGACAGTGCATGTGACTTAGTGTGGAAGCACTAAGACTCTTAACTTGAACAATTGTGGTAGATGCTACCTTAATTGCCTGAGCTGGAATACAGGTTTTCTGTTTATACTTTGCCTTTTACTCTACATGTCTAGGTGGATGACAATATCCCTCTTAGAGTAATGCTGCTTCTTATGGATGAAGTCTTTGATTTAAAGGAGAGAAATCAGTGGTTAAGAAGAAATATAAAAAATCTACTTCAACAGCTTATTAGAGCAACATATGGAGACACAATCAATAGGTACCAGGGTTTTTAACTCATGCTCAATAGCTGTATGAGAGTTTGTGAATCATGTCTAGAAAATTATCCTCTATTGCTTAGTTGTAATGTTCTAATCATTGTGCATCTGCCAATGTAAGCTCACTGCTTGAATGCAGTTTTTTCTTTCTGAGATTATAAACAAATCGTTAAAGATGGAATGAGATGGAAACATTTTTTAAAAGGTCATTTTTAGTGTCTGTTGCTTAAGACATGGAATGCATCTTATTTAAACTTCTCTGAAAATTTGTAATTTCCAAGAAAATATAAGCTCTTACAGAAGTATGAATTCATTATATTAACATATGCAACTATCAACTAATGTTGACATTGTGTAAGCTTTCTGTAAACTTTACTTTTTATAGTGTGCAACTGTTTATAAGATTTATTACTTATTGCACTATTAAACACTTGAGTCAATCAAATGGTCATAAAACTGAAGCCCTACAATCTACCAGACTGGATGTATTGTACATAGTTATACTGTATGTATTAGAACTGGTGTCAACAAGATGTTTTTTGTTGGAAAATGCTGATTTGTTAAAGCTCAAACTTTTCATGAGAAAGGGGTAGTTTTGATGAACTTTGGGACTCACCGTTTTTTTGGAAAAATAAATCATAATTAACATTTCATTTTGATGCTTTCAAAATGAAAAAAATCCAGTTTTCCCATATTAAATGACTGTTCATTAAAAAATTAATATAGGAAAAATTTAATATAGGAAAACAATTAAATGGTTGAAGTCAAAACAAAGTATTGAGGAAATTATAGAAACAAAATGTTTTGGCCCAAACTGAAAATGTTTTTAGATTTTCCAATCATGAAAGTATGAGATTTTGACTTTTTGTCTGATTTGGGATGGGAAAATGTCCAATTTTTGTGGGATGGCAAAACTTTCCCTGTCAGCTCTAATAAGTAATGATATGGGAACTTACTGTATTAGTTTTTCTATTTCAGCATTTTAAGCAGTTTATTTAAGACCATCAAGACTTTTGATTTATAATTACATTAAAATTTACATGAACTGTTATACTTCTTTTAAAAAGCATAATCACTTTAGAGACAAATGCAGTTCTGTTTAATCTGTATTCTTTCTCGCAAATGGTTTCAAAGATTGGGGGGAAGTAGCACTATTCTAATCTCCCATTTCCCCATCCCACTAATAGAACACTGTTACATAATTCCATGAACCCACCCACCCAGAAGCAAATTGTAAATTATTAATCTTGTATAAGGTATAACTTCACTTACCCTCTTCAGCTAGAAAGGAGGAGACTATAGCTATCTCCAAACATTTTTATGTGCTTGGAGGTAGCAGGACTTGGTGAGTGATGTTTGTTCTCTGCATATGGTCTGTGTAGCTGGGCGGGGGCCCCTGATTAAGGAGCTGAGACAGGTGTGTTGATGCCTTGGTAAGGGCTGTGTGCTTTGACCCTTGGACCTTTGATCAGCCCTGCTGTTTGAAGTCTGAGTGGTTAATCACACCCTGGTGTTACGGAGCAGAGCTGAGCTAAACAGGGAGACTTAATATAAAAAATCACTTGCTAGGCAAACTTGAGAGCTGCAAACAAAGGCAGATAACAGGAGAGTTTCAGAGGAAGTTTGGAGAGGGAGCATGTGAGGCTTTCCTTCCAGTTACAGCTCTATGTATGATTCCACAATGGCCAGCAATGGAACAGTGGTGGTGACCTGCAACAGATGTACCATATTTTCTTGCCTGCCTGAAGCCAGGAGGTACTTTCTCTGTATGAAGTTGGTGGCTATAATGGAAGAAAAGATTCTTGGATTGGAAGGTGAAATAGAAATGCTACTGAGAATCAGAGAAGCTGATGAGTTAGCTCCCAGGTACAAGGTTGGGCAGTTCATAACCACCAGAAGCAAGGGGTCAAGGTGGCATTCTACGCAACTCCAGACAGATGAGGATGGCAAGCAGTGGCCACCAGAGAAGAGGACCAGGAGGAATTTCACACAGCTAGAATCAGTTGGACCCTTCTAGCTGTGTGGAATCCTCCTGATTACCTTCTCTCTGGTGGCCACAGCCTGCCATCTCATCTGTCTCCAGCTTTATAGCATGCCACCTTGACCTCTGGCCTCTGGTGGTTATAAACTGCCAAACCTCCTTTCTGATTTTGCCTCTCTCCAATTCCATAGTGGCCAGCTCAGTGTAGAAACTCTGCAATGTATCTCTCAAAATCCAGCTGATCCAAGGAAATGGAGAGAGATGGGGGGACATGGATGAAAATCTGTAAGAAAATTAAGCTTGCCCACAGAGATCACCAACCATCTAAGCAACACAAATTATCCTTGTTGGGGATTCAGTACTCAGAAGAATTGGAAGCACATTCTGCAAGGCAGAGGTGGACTATAGGATGGTTTGCTGCATTCCTGGAGTTATGATAGGATAGGCTTTTGAAGTCGACCAGCAAGGATCCATTACTGATGGTTCATATCAACATTATTGACACTATGTCGCAGGATATCTTGCAGATAAGATGACTTCAGTGAACTCAGAAGTGTGGTAAAGAAGAAGAAAGGGGGAGATATGAACACTCATTACAAAATTGAAATGCTGAGAACAAAATTAATTAAGGAATCAAAAAACACAAAGAAAAGAAAAATTTTAATTGCTTGGGCACCAATGCTAGGAGCCTGGATAGCGAAAAAGAGGAACAGAAGTTGCTCATTTGTGAGCATAAATTAAATGTAGTTGGTATTATTGAAACCTGGTAAGATGATTCACATGACTGGAATGTTAAAATCAATCACTATAATCTAATTTAAAAGGATTGAGTGAGCAAAAGGGAAAGAGGAGTGGCACTCTATTAAAACTGGTATTATTTGTTTCCGTGTCCTGCCTATAATATGTGGGGGGAGAGGGACGGGAAGCTGCCCCCAACATGCTACAAAAACTCCATGGCCTAACTGTGTCACAACAACCATTTTTCTGCATATAAAAGCCAAGGCAGGCATTAGGGGGTAGCAAACTGGGCAATTGCCTGGGCCCTATGCCACAATGGCTCCTGTGAAGCTATATTGATCAGGCTTCGGCTTCAGCCCCACACGGCAGGGCTTCGGCTTTCTGCCCTGGGCCCTAGCGAATCTAATACTGGGCCTGCTTGGCAGCCCCCCTGAACCCTGCTCACAGCCCTCCAGGGGGCCCCGGATCCCTGGTTGAAAACCACTGCTTTAAAGGGGCCAATTTCGCAAATCTGAAAATAATTAAGCCAAATCAATTTGGGAGGAAGAATTTAATCAGAAAAATTTAATTGATTATTGGGAATTGTTTAAGGACACTTTAAAAGCCACAGTCCTACAATCAAAAAAGAAGGCTGTATTGGTTAAAACGAACCAGGTTTAGAAGGGAATGGAAGGCAGCTATAAAACATTAAAAAGAATTTATAACAAATGGAAGAAAGGGGAAGTTGATAGTAATGAAAATAAATCAGAAACTAGGAATTGTAGAAAATTGGTAAAGTAAGCAAAAGGACACAAGGAGATATCTGTGGCTAACAGAGTTAAAGATGATAAGGAGTTTAAGTATATTAGGAACAAGAAAATCCTAACAATGGTATGAGTTAATTACTAGATGGAAATGGGAGAATTATTACTAATGGAGAAGAGTCAGAATTGTTCAATACATATTTTTGTTCTGGAAACAAGCCAGATGAAGTCATACTGTATGATAACACGCTTTCAATTCCATTGGTATTTTAGGAGGATGTTAAACAGCAGCTACTAAATTAGACACTTTTTAATAAATAAGGAGGTGCAGAGAACTTGCATCCAAGAGTATTTAAAGACCTTGCTGAAGAGCTTTCTGGATGGTCAATGTTGATTTTAGTAAGTCTTGGAACAATGGGGAAGATCCAGAAGACTAAAAAAGCTAATGTGGCATTATTTTAAAAAGGGTAAACGGGATGATCTAGGTATTTATAGGCCTGTCAGTCTGACGTCTATCCGAGACAAGATAATGAAGCACCTGATATGGGATTTGATAAATAAAAAAATTAAAGGAGGGTAATATAATTAATGCAAATCAATTTGGGTTTATGGAAAATAGAACTTGTCTAACTAACTTGATATTTTTTCGTGAGATTACTAGTTTGGCTGATGTAATAGACTTCTGTAAAGATTTGACTTGGTACTTCACAACGTTTTGATTAAACTAGAACAATACAAAATTAATATAACACAAATTAAAACCAGTAGTTTAAAGCTGGCTAATTGAAAGGTCTCAACGTGTAATTGTAAATGTGAATGATCATTGAATGGGTGTGGTTCTTGGCCATATGCTATTTAACATTTTTAATCAATGATCTGGAAGAAAATGGAAAATCATCACTGATTGTTTGCAGATGACCCAAAAATTGGGGGAAGGGGCAATAATGAAGATAATGGGTCGCTGATACAGAGCAATCTAGATGTTTTGTAAACTGGGCACAAGCAAACAATGTGTGCAAATGTAAACATCTAGGAACAAAGAACGTAGGCCATGCTTGCATAATTGGGACTCTATCCTGGGAAGCAGTGACTCTGAAGATTTTGGGGTTATGGTGGATAGTCTGCTGAACATGAGCTCCCAGTCAGATGCTGTGGCCAATTGGACTAATGTTATCCTTGGATACCTAAACAGGAATTTCGAGTAGGAGTAGAGAGGATTTACCCGCTGCATTTGGCACTGCTGGAATAGTGTGTCCCATTGTGGTGTCCACAATTCAAGAAGGATGTTGATACATTTGAGAGGATTCAGAGAAAAGCCACGGCAATGATTTAAGGATTAGAAAACATGCCTTAATATAGATAGACTCAAGGAGCTCAATCTATTTATCTTATCAAGAGAAGGCTAAGGGGTGTCTTGATTGCAGTCCGTAGATACCTGTATGGGAAACAGAAATTTGATAATGGTCTCTTCAGTCTAGCAAACAAAGGTTATAATATCGAGTGGCTGAAAATTGAAAATTCTTTAATTCCTCTCCTTTCTGCATCGATATAATGTAATAATCTAATGTTCTGTTTGTAGAATGGGAAAGAAGGTAAACTACCTAATGGCAATCTGGGTTGTAGGCTTCTTCTGTTCTCCACCTTTCTTCATCCTTTTTCTTTCCTACTTCTGTTGGGGTAAACATATTTAACTTTGGAAGTACTCAAAATGAGGAAGGAAGTGGATGAATTTAAACCTTACTGAGAATGAACACTAGGCTTTCTGGTGTGATAACTTGATATAATTATCTGTGGAATGATGAAAAGGAGAGATGATGCACTTTTTTGTTTTTCTTGAATATTGTTTGAAGTTTTAACTACTTTAAAGCACTCTTTACTTAAAGAACTCTGCTTCCTGATGCCCTTTGAAAAGTAAAATGAGAGAGATCACTGATTCGTCTCACTTTGATTTTAGAAAAATAGTTGATCATGTTGACTCGATGACGTCTCCTGAGCAAGTAGCAGATGCAGTGAAACGCTTCAGGTGTGTTTATATATATATATCTTTTTTATTGAAAAAGTATATAAACTGATACCCGCGTAGGCCAACTGATATTTAATGATTGTCCTTCTGCCTTAGCAGTGGAATCAGTTTAAGCTGTCAGAGACAGTAAGTCCACTTCACACCAGAAATTTTGCCTCTATACAAGATTCAGATAGGTAGTTTATATCCTGCTTTATGATATATAAATCATTCATTACTTGAACAGAGAATATTCTGTGGCTAGTCTCTTTTTAAATTTTTCTTTTTTGGAAAGGAGTAAGTTATTCAGGACCTGTTCTAAACTGTTGCAAAATTGTTGTATACTTTTAAACAGTAGTTAAGTTTCATTCCAATGATGAGTGAAGTGGCTTGTTTTTGTTCATGCAAGTGTATAATATGCTATAGCAGGAGCAGCAACAATTACTGTAGTTAAAAACTTGCCACAGGTTATTACTAATATTTGTCTATACCAGGGGTCGGCAACCTTTCAGAAGTGGTGTGCCAAGTCTTCATTTATTCACTCTAATTTAAGGTTTCGCGTGCCAGTAATACATTTTAACGTTTATAGAAGGTCTCTTTCTATAAGTCTATAATATATAACTAAACTATTGTTGTATGTAAAGTAAATAAGGTTTTTAAAATGTTTAAGAAGCTTCATTTAAAATTAAAATAAAATGCAGAGTCCAACGGACCGGTGGCCAGGACCCGGGCAGTGTGAGTGCCACTGAAAATCAGCTTGCGTGCTGCCTTTGGCACGTGTGCCATAGGTTGCCTACCCCTGGTCTATACATTCGTAACACTTGAACTTTCTTTTGGAACTTTCACCCCATCGAGTAATCATCAGTTTTTAAAAAAAGTATGAGCTAAAGGGAACTGTTTGTACTACATCACTTTTAGAATGCTGTCCTTGTAGAAGCGTCAAGAACGCGCTAAAATAGTCATAAAATAAGTAGGCTATGCTCTTGAGAAACATGGTTCACAAGATTTCCTATTTAGCCAAGAAGATGGATATCTGACAGGTATTTTCATCTGAAGAGAGAAATACCTAAAGATGCAAAGGATAGTACTAACAGACCCCATAACAAACGGTCTGTGACATTAGTCTTCTGGGCACTCTTCCAGTCTGTATAGATATGGACAAGACTATATGTGAGGATGTTGCAGAGGTTTCATCTCTCACTGGAATTACTGAGTAAATTTCATAGTTTCTCCAAAGGTAGAATAGATCTCCAGACTATGATCCATGTTTTATGTGGATGAGTGGAGTTATGTATCAAATTGAAACTGCTTTGCCAGCAAAGTAAGAGCTCAAAATGTGGGTTTTACATTGTTCTGACTCTAGTCATTAATATATGGCGTGGGCCCAAGTGGGAGGCTCTGTTGAATATCTTTCCAAAACAGTAGTTCCAAATAAGTAACTTCAGTGTTTGTCATTTATCCAACAGAGCAATTGCAAATAGACTAGATAGAGTAAAGGCAGATTGGCTAGCCAGACAATTGCAGAGACTGGAACTTTCAGTCCATACGTTTCCTTAGATAATGTACATGTTTGAAACTAAAAAGTTATTAATAGACAAAATTTTAAGGCAGTTTTCATTGATAGGAGAACAGGGGTTGTCTAAATTTTCCTCATTTCTCTCCTTGAATTGTCCAATTAAGAATACTCAGAGTCTATAAGTCCTTTAATTGTGTTGGGGGGGGGGAGCCCAATGTTTGGACCCTTTTTAAAAGTCAAAAATGCAAGCAGCACTGTTGTCACACAGATCAAACATTCCAAAGCAAGTTGTCATCTTACTACCAAAAAATTTGAGCCTAAGTTGTTATTAAAAGAGAGAGAGACTTATTGATAGAAAGTGATTTGTAGACAAGTTACGTATGGCTAACAATTTCAGGTGTATTTGGATGTTTTTGGCAGAAAAGGTGTGGGTGTGTAAATTTCCCCAAGAGGCTCAAGCAACAGACTCCCATACTGGAGTACTTAGAAAGTAGTATGCAACTGTTGGTAACATTGCTGAGTTATGTTCCTTTTTAAAAAAAGAATTGACAAGCAAGAAATTCTTATTTCCTTCTTCTACCAGTTCTGAAATACACCTCAAATGATTAACAAAAGCATTTTCAGTATTAAAGATTTTTGCATGTCAACGTAATCTCTGAATGCCTTCAGTTTGTTCACCTTATGCTATGAGATAGCTCACAGGGTTTAAAAATTGGATAAATTTTTTTAAATAACTTGTTTTGATAGGCTTGTTTTTGTATTTGTTACAGAGATGCCTTTTGGCCCAATGGCATTTTAGCAGAAACTGTTCCACGCAGAGACAAAGATATTAGAATGCGAACAAGAGTGGCAGGGAAAACTAAACTACTGGAGATAATGCCAGGTGACTGAGCTTTGAATATTTTAATATTTTTACTAGTATTGTACATTATTGGATTTTATATTGTTACTAAAGTTGAAGTAGGGGGGTCCCAATCTTTATTTAAAAGTGAAAGAAGCTAAAGTACTGAAATTAATATCCATGGAGTAATTAAATGTCTTTTTAAACCAGGTATGGGCAAACGTTTTGGCCCAAGGGATACATCAGGGTTTCAGAACTGTATGGAGGGCCGGGTAGGGAAGTCTGTGCCTCCCCAAACAGCCTGGCCCCCTCCCACATCCCGCCCCCTGACTGCCCCCCTCAGAACCCCCGACTCATCCAACCCCCCACAGCTCCTTGTCCCCTGATTGTCCCCTCTGGGACCCTCCACCCATAACCGCCCCCCATGGACCCCACCGCCCTAGCCAACCCCCCGTGCTCCCTGACTGCCCCAACCCCTATCCACACCCCTGCCCCGACGGGCCCCCTGGGACTCCCACACCTATCCAACACCCACCCCCATCCCCTGACCCACCCACCCCTCCTAAACCTCCACCCCATCCAACCGCCCCCTGTTCCCTGTCCCCTGACTGCCCCCCTGGGATCCCCCACCCCCTTACCATGCCAGAGCCAGCCATGCTGCTGCTCTGCCCAGCAGGAGCAGCGGGCCAGAGCACTGGCGAAATGAGGCGGCAGGTCTGGGGGGACAGCAGGGGAGGGGCCGGGGACTAGCATCCCTGGCTGGGAGCTCAGGGGCCAGGCAAGATGGCCCCGCGGGCAGGATGCGGCCCACGGGCCGTAGTTTGCCCACCTCTGATTTAAACCCATATCTTTAACTGATTATCATAAGATTGAATATTTTTGGTTTAGTCTGACAGCTTGAGATTTCTCTTAGAATTAGTTCAGTATTAATTTAAACTAAAGATTTAATTTTTAAGTCTTGGACTTGCGTACTGCATGTAGATACCAAGGGACAGTAAAATGTATAACAACATTGTTTTGCATAAGTATGACCAGTAAATAAAATTGCACGTTATATTCAGAGATCTGTACTACTGTAATGAAACAACTTTTTTCTTTATGGTGCTGTTTTATTCTAGTTCTAATTTTTTTTTGCCTCCAAGCTGCATTCCTTTTAAAACCTTTTCTATAAGATTCTGTCTCAATATTGCAGTGGTTGATTTACAAGGAGTTCTACCTTTCCTATTAGTTAACCTATATGTACTTAAAATATGTATAAAACTACTTTATAACTCTTGTCATTTGTGTAGATGAACTGAAGCACATCATAGGTGCTGAGACAACACGGAAAGGCATTCTTCGGGTCTTTGAAATGTTTCAGCACACTCAACTAAACAAGAGAATGGTATATGTCTTTCTGGAGGGCTTCCTGGAAACCTTATTTCCACAATATAAATTCCATGAGCTCTTCAGCAAACTGCATTCACGGTCAGAGCAGATGCAGAGATACAAGCAGAGACTACAATCTACTCAAGCGCCTTCCTTACAGAAAAGGTGACACTCCAAACTATTAAGCTGGTGTTTCATCCAGGACTAGTGGCAAAGGCATATTCTCTGGGGCTTAAAACTCACATGCTGTTGTTTCTGCACCAGTCTTTTAGTGTCACATATTAGATTATTAATACATCCATAAGACCTGTGGATCTTTTCATCCTCACTTATATTGCAACCACTACCACAAAGGGATTTGTCTCTCAAATGATTTGGTGCATCTTCATGCAACATTGAGAAGAATATTGGCCAGTTATGTAAGGAGTATCAGTTTCTTCCATTTCTGACTGAATCGGTGATTGCAAGCAATGAAAAGTGCCAGGCTGTATTTGCTGAGGGCTAAGCAAAGCACAACTACAGTGACAATGAGGGATTTGGCTAGTTTACCATTGGGAGATTGTGCAATGTGTGAGAATCAAGTGGGGTTTGTTTTGCATTATGATTGTTGAGGCATTGTGGGTCTTGATCAGCATTCGTGTAAAGGTTCAGCTAACAGGAATAGAAGTCTTTGAAACAGCTGGTTCTGGAAAAAAAGCATTACAGTATGTCCCAAAAAGTACATTCACTAAGTAGAGGTTGAGCTAACATGGCTTTTACACCTCAATTAACTTGACCTTCGTTTATTTTTTCAAAATAAACTAACATTGTACCTTGGTTGGTTTTGTTATTCAGTGGTGCAAGGCAGAGGTGCAGTAAAAAATAATGGACCCTTTTTTCTGATGAATTTGTAACTTGAAGGGCCCTCTTCTGTTCTTATAGCACATGGCATACAGTTTGCATGCAATTTAAATGGAAAAGGTGCATACAATATTGAAATTGTGCAATTGGTATAATCTTTGAAGCATATCTCAAGTAGGGTGGCAGTGACAGAAGGATGGGATACATGCTCCAAGCAAGATAGACACCACACTAAAAGAGTAGAAATGTGCAGTGAAAAAAGCAAGTTGCACACTACTTTTCCCAATAAAACTAAGAATTGTTTTTAAAAGCCCACTCTACTTCATTTAAAATAGCCCTAGGATAGCTATGTATCCCTCACATGAAAAGTTGCTAGAATTTCTTGGTGCCTGACTTACACAAGATTCCTCTAGAGACTTCATTAAACAGTCATGTGCAAACATTTGGAAATTCCTGAATGCATCACAATGTATATATGAAAATAGAAAAAGGAAACACAACTACAATATTTTTTTAAATAACAATCTTTTTTATTTTTTGCATAATGTAAATTTTTAATAAATAAACCTATTCTACACAAAGGCCCCAAGTCTATCCATTTACTTCCATAAAAATGTCTGATCAAGAATAAAGATTAATTACACTTATTTGGCCTTGGTATATGGCAGAGTTTGCATCCTCCTATTTGGACTCCCCTTCTGTCTTGAGCTCCACCATCTAGGGCAAAGGATGGGAAACATACACACTCCATTGTCTATTTTCCATTTTTTAAAATGTTAAAAAATATTTTCTAAATACTAATCTTTTAAATAGGATATTTAATGGATCACTGAACCAAGGTTCTCAAGTAGCAACTCACGCCCAGATGAGAACAAAAGATGGTTCCATTGTCTGAGGGATGGAGAAGGGGACTTTTACGGGAGCATTCGGAGGGGAGGATCCAAACAGGCTCTCAAGAGTTGGATCTGGAATCAAAACAGATCAAGTTTCCATACTGATTTTCTTTTTTCTCTTAGATTCCAATCAGATATTTTTTCATCATATTTCTCTTGTAGTGGGTATCACTGACATTTGTCCTATAGTATACATGTGCTCAAGTGCACTTGTATTTCTTTTTTGCAGATCTACATACTGTAAATTAAGTCCCTTCCCTTATGATTTCCAGGAAGGCAAAGACAGCACATGTGGAAGATTCCTTCCCCATTGCCCCATCTATGTATATTTCACCAGGTTCTAAAGAAACATAGTAATTAAGTCTGTTGGAATTAACCATTTTTCCTCACATTTTTATATAAGGTAATAGATATGGCCATGATTGAAATTCCTGTTGCTTACATGTCAGTCTAAATCTTATCCCTATGTCAGTATGTATCAGCGTACTTGAAATCTAAAGGACAAGATATCATTCAGGCTTTATGTTTGGTGGTCCACACAATACATCAGCTATTGGAAGGTGATGTACGTAAATACAGACTAGAAAAGAGACCTTAAAAATAATTATATAACCATACCAAATTCTATTTTTGAGTTACATTTGTAAATCACTTAATAATTACATATAGTACTTTGAAATCAGAAAGATAATATGGTAGTCTGTGAAATTTGTGGTGCCTCTTCTCTACGGGCACCCAGGCTAGACTTCTGGAAGAACAATGGTCGTGCTCATATTGTAGGAGATTTTACAATTACTTGGTACATCTGCAGGAACACGAATTGTACATTATGTACCAGACTTAATAAAGTCATTACACTTAATGCACTTACTGCATATACATACATATATATATATATATATACACACACACACACGGCTTTGGTCTTCTACTATTTTATTTCAGAATGTGGTTCTTAACTGTAGGCAGGAACCATCAAAGATAAATAATTTTTATCAATGTTTGTGTGTTTAAATGGTTTACATGTTGACCATTTAAAATAATCAACCCTGCCAATCTATGTGATATATTACCCTGTAAATGCCCCAAAATTGAATGTTAAAATACTGCACTTAACTGGCTAGGTCTATCTCCTAGCATTTGCGAGCTGCTACTAGCCGCTGAAAATAATTGTGCCATTGTCCAACAAATGCACTTATTTTAGCCTTAATTATTTTTAAGAGAAAATGAACAGTTGAACATTTCAGTTGATTCATCTTAAGCTTGTGTTGCTGGTGTTTGCTAGAACAAAACAGTTAACTTTAATGCTACCAGAATGTGTACCAAATTTTTTAAGAAGTAAACAAAAATTCCACAATCTAAATTTTAATTTTGTGCAATATTTTCATTTAATGCATGTGTATTTGAATAATTGTAAAATAAATGCATTTTTAATGTTCCAAGGTCTAGGTTAAGTTGTCTCCTTAACCCAACAACTTAGTCTGTTGTGGTTGCATCCGTTTATTTAAGGACTTGTTTTAAAAGTCTTGTTTGACACTCCTTGTAATCTCTCTTGTTATCAGTGATCTTTGCTCAACTGAGCATGGCTCATATAGTACAAGGGAAAATGTAAAGAGCACATCTTATGAATATAGCTGTAATAAATGACTTGTGCATATCATTGTACAGTAAGTGTCAGATGTGTGCCTAATTGTTCTAATGATATTCCTCTCCCCTCCTTTTGGCTAACAAGAACATGAATCAGAATGTGATGGTCATTTTTACTGAACGGCAAAGGACTCTAAATTTTTATTTGGAGTTTGCATTATGCTCTGTCCAACAGAAAAGCTGAAAAAATATTACACTAATAAAGAATTAACAATATATTTTGCTGAGTCTGTAATTGGTTTGTTTCAAAATAACTTTCCCATCAGAAAATGAACATTATATCACATGTCAGGTCTGAAAACTCACTACTCAGTACTGTTTTACCTAGTAGCATTAGGAGCCTGAATAATTTGTAAATATCTGCCAAATGAATATTTTTGCTACAATAGGAAAAGGTAGTACTGAAGAAGTCTGCAAAGTCATTTCCATTGGTAAATACTGGGTACAGATTCAATTCTTAAAAAAAGTTCGTCACAATTCCATTTTCGCACCTGCATTATAAAAAGATTGGAGCAATAAAGCCATGTGCGATACAAATAACTGCAGGCCTTCCTCAAACTATTCTACATGTTTGGACCTATACTAGAAAAAAAAATCTTTACACACTTTGGCTTTTTCCCTTGGGTTTATTTTCACAGCAGCTGAGTCTGAAATGGAAGCACAATTGTTACCTTTGAGGTTATATATACATATTCCAGCTGTTCCACATTCATCATAAAGATGTTCTGAGATCTTGAAGCCACGAAGCTATCATTTGTTTTACCCTGTGGTAAACTATTTACTGTAGCTATTTTCAGCTAATTTACACTTTTGCTACAGAGTATATGTACACTTCAGGGATTTCATTAGCTGGGAATTTATATGCATGTTTATTTCAGCCACCACTACTGGTAGTAATACTTCACAGCAAGAATTTTAATAATTTTAGGTTACTCAAAATAAAAAAACTTGCCCAAGAATTGTTTTCTTTAAAAAGATATTCCTTCTGTTGAATCTACAAAATTATGCATCTGCTAGTTGCTGCATGAAGGTGGTATATGTATGTATTTTATTTAGTTTTTACCCTCCAAGATATCATAGTATGTCTAATTTATATGGTCTTTTATCTCTGGCAAAGGGGGAGGGTAGCTAGTATTTATATTATGCACTCATCCCTTATCTTGACTTTTCTAACGTCAAACTTCTTGCTGTATCCCTCAGAGAAAAGGAAATTAACTTATGTAATGAAAACAGTGTAAATCTACTTTTAGTAAATATTTCAAAACTAATTAAGGTTTAATTTCATGAAACGTTCAATCTGTACTATTTTAGTTTTTCCTCCCCAATGCTTTAGTATTTAAGTATCTCCAATAACTATTTCTCTTACAAAGCTTTTTTAAAATTACTATGGTCCATTGAGGTAAGGAATTGTTCACATATGACAGTTTCATAGACTAATTTTTTGTTAATCATTTTGATACCCTACTTCAGGAAGGGCTAACTGGAGTTTTCACTTGACATAATTTTAGGATCGGAATGGGGAACAATTTAATTCCAAAGAATAGTTTTAATTATACAATTAAATCCCTGTGTTTATGCAGAATTGCCAATTCAAAACACTGAAAAAATCATGAGTCTGGCACAAAATAAATAATGAAACTGGCTATAAAAACATGAGGGTTTTTTTAAAGTGTAAGTGTTGACAAGAGGGAGTATTGGCCTGCAGATTTTTTTGAGCCTTTAGGGAGCACTGAAGTCATGTTTTCAAGCTTTTCATTGCAACCATGGGAGCTAGAGATTTTCTTTGCTTAAAGAAAAGCAGAGATTCCCATAGAATTACCAGGGCTACAAGACAATACCCAAATATCATGAGATTCATAATATTGTGGGTTAGCAATGCTGTTATGTTCATTAAGAGTTTGATCCCACATGTGCCCTCAACTTTGAATGACATCTTATTTTGCTGTATCAAATGCACAGAGCATAGGAGAAAATTATATAGGATACAGATATAGGAACACAAACTTCAGGCAAACCTTTAGCTGGAGGACTCCTTAGAGGAGTAGTGAACTGGAGTGGAAGTTTTCTGAGCCTCAGGTGAAGGGGATGGAGGTGTTTAGAATCTTTATAAAAGAGAATATTCTCCTAAGTTGCAGGAGCTTAAATAACAAAACATCTATTTATTTATTTAGCAGAACATTGTCTACAAATCCACTTTTCCTCTCCCTTGCTCAGATTTCAGGTCTTATGCGGTCCTGCAGGGATAAACAAGGCCTTAGATTTCTAATGTAGAAACAATAGAAAAAACTTGAACAAAATTAGGTGCTTCATTCTCTGTTGCCCTCCACCTTGTGTAGTCATTTACACAAGTGCAGGGTGGGTGTAGGATACTATCATTCTGACGTGTTTTACACCCATTTTACTCTGGTATGCAGAGTGTAGGGCAACAAACAATTGGGTCCCAGACACATACCACACACCAAAGTGTAAAAAAAAAACAACAAAAAAAAAACCATCTCCACTTGGCAGTAGCTGTTAAGTGATCCTAAGAATTCCATTTTATCCAGTCCTCCTGAGGATCTGTTAGGTATTATGTCCCAAACATTCTGCTAACGGTAAATGCAACCAATGAAAGAGAATTTCACTAGCAGCTGGCTACCCAGGAAAAGTTAGTGCGAGTCCTCCAGAAACAAGTGAATCTCCAGAAACAAAATGTGTGAGATGAGTCTGTTTTACGACGGCTAGCTTCCAAAAGTGCCTGATCCGTTAAACTAGTCAGACAACAGAGACACGTCACATTTTGGGAATAGATTAAAGGCAGCAGTTTTTTAGCCTGGGAGAAATTACTAAAAGGGCAAAGGGAGATATTCAGTGACAATGCTCACCACCCCTGAGGTGAGGGGCAAGCAAGGTATTTTAACATCAGGTGCTTGAAGAACTAAGAGTCCAGCCAGATGGTTCAGGTATGTGTCTGCTCAATTGCCCTTTTTGATTTTCATTAGGGAGTCACAGCACATTGTCCCAGAGTAAAATCAGTGAGTTGGGAACCATAATAAAACCAGGAATTTAAGATATCTGAGCTTTTTTGACTAAGGTGGCTTTGATAAACCTGTTTCTAGTAATATTCTCCACCTCTCTAGCACTCTTCAACGTAAAGATATTTTTTATGGCTTTTATGGAAGTCTCAAAGTCCCTGTGATGTGGTAAGTTAATAGTTTGGGGGAGAGAGTTGAACTTCTTCCCTGTGGAATGATGGAATCGTTTGTCCATTGGTCCACAGACTGCTTACTATGAAAGGTAATTATGCATGTATGTAAATAATGCTGATAGTTCAAGGAACAGATTCTTGGAGAAAACAAAACATAATGGGCTTAGTGCAGTGGTTCTCAAACTTCTGTACTGGTAACCCCATACACATAGCAAGCCTCTGAGTGTGACCCCCCCTTATAAATTAAAAAAAAACATTTAAATATATTTGACACCATTATAAATGCTGGCTGCAAAGTGAGGTTTGGGGTGGAGGCTGACAGCTCGCGACTCCCCATGTAATAACCTCACGATCCCCAATTTGAGAACCCCTGGCTTAGTGCATAGATTAATTTAGAAAATACCATAAGATG
This sequence comes from Mauremys reevesii, assembly GCF_016161935.1. NCBI lineage: Eukaryota > Metazoa > Chordata > Testudines > Geoemydidae > Mauremys > Mauremys reevesii. Next base: position 56,223,305 of record NC_052624.1, on the reverse strand, counting down.
CACAGGGAAGTGCAAAGGTTGAAGAGCTAAATAGCTATTTAACCAAGCCTCTGACTGCCAGACACTGGGACTGGATTAACGGGATTGATCACTCAATAATTGCCCTGTTCATTCCTTCTGAAGCACCTGGCATTGGCCACTGTTGGAAGACAGGATACTGGGCTAGATGAACTATTGGTCTGACCCAGTATGGACATTATGTTCTTATGTTTTCATTTGAATCAATTTCTAGTTTCAAATGACTGTCCACCTCATAGGAAGGTCGGAACTGGCATCCACTGTCATATAATGAATGCTTAGATGTAAGAAGCTAATCCAGGCAAAGGCTAAAGTCATTGCCATTGGTATCTGTTCTGCCAGTTGCTTATACAACCATCTGGCAAATGGAAGACTGATGTAAAGAATTAAATTATTTGTCTAATTGTTAAACAGAAAGCACTCCAATTCTCTTAATACTTAACTAAATCAAACTTTTATGTCTATCTTAAAAATAATTTTGTAATACGGATGAGGGAAGAATTTTAATTTAATTTATTTACCTGGCTAGACAATGATTTGAGACCTCTGTGTAATTTGCTTGACATAGTTTCTCATCCACCTGTGTTGACATAACCTAGATTGTAACTCTCTAGGGTAAGGACTGTCATTTTTATTACACATATCCACAGTGCTTAGTACAATGAGACTCTGATGCTTGATCTCTTTTGGTGCTACCACAATACAAATATTAAATGATGTATGAATGTAGCCTCTACCTGCAGAATGAGGTTAAATATGTGGCTCCTTATTTTTTAAAATTTAGTCATTACTGTCAATAGTAGGTGGATTGTTTCCTGATTGTTATTTCAATGGACTGATCACAGTGAGATCTCTGTATGTTTCAGCTGGTCAGTTTTGGTTGATCAGTGAGATCAATCACATGATACTTCTCTCTCATTAAACGCAAATGGTCATGCGTGTCATTTTGAAACTTTTGTGAGCATCCATGACAGTCAAACTTGATCATACAGATGTTTGTGGAAAGTGAATAAAGGACTTGCAGATGGCTGAAGCAAATTCATTCAGCCAGTGAATATTAGTAGGCTGTTTTTTTTCAATGCCCATCTCAATTCTATAATATGTCATCTGTCTCTTACAAAAAGGTAATGACTAGAAAGGGAAGAGTATTAGTGCCATCTCTAACACTGGGAAGTCCCACTCTGTTATGAAGGAAAAGCAGGCTCATGCTAATTAAAGGAGATGGTTTCCTAGCAAAATCAATAACGAGTATTGGTTGTTTTGACTTAAACATAACAGAACCATCTTACAAAGACGTGGACACTTCTGACATATATTCAAATCACAACTGTCAAACAGTGAAACCAGCAGCATTCTCAGAAACAGATATAACCAAGCAGCAACTGAAACTCAGAGCTAAACAATAGACCATCTGATACACAAGTATCTGTATCACATCCTTCCCTCCCTGAAAGCCGGGGAAGATAGAAGAAGGGATTTGCAGCATGTCCTGGTTGTTTGAACCAACTGGAATAGTGAAACCAGAGAGAGCCAGACTTGAAGGTGTTAACCTCTTATAAACCAAGAGGCCTCCAGTCCTAAGCACCTCTGCTGGAGGAAACTGCTGCAGGTATCACACGGGGAGAGAGGCACTCGCTCATTGGCAGAACCAAGTGATCTAGGGCGTATAAGGCCAAACCAACAGGCAGCCAGCACTAGGGGCATCACGTGTTCCTAACAGAAAACATCTGCAAATAAATGGGCTGAATGAATTAAAGAGGCAGCTCCATGCATAATTCATTACAATACTCTGTGCTGAGCGAACAAAAATGTATCGACACTAGTAATCTTTGTATACAAACTTGCAAATGCCCAGCTAGACACAGATTGAGGGGAAAAATCTCAAACTGGCTACTGCTACTAACCTGATCATCTCAACAGCTGGGGATCTAGCCAGGCTCCTTAACTGGGAACCTGAGTAACAAAAGGTGGACACATGCAACCCATGTCAATGGAAATCCTCGCCCCATCTTCCAGTTGTTTCCCTCCATCCTACCAGGATCTTTTATCCAGTCTGGACTGTAGCCAGCTATGTCAATTGCAGTTATATATATGGTAAGACATTAAGTGAATCAGATGGATTAGGTCAGTTTAATAATGAGTTTAGCATACCGAAGGCCCCCATAGATCATATTTCCTCACTAGTTCTTCTAGCAGCCCTATATGTGCTGGCTAAGAGGACAGACCAAATAAGAATGTCCTTAAGGAGGAGAAACAATTGCACAAAACTGCCCTTTGAGGATGCTCAGCAGGAAGGAACAGAGTTATCCCAAAGCCTATACATTCACTCCTGCTGACATATGCAAGCAAGTCAGCTATATCTCATGACCAGTTGTCAATAGGAAAAGGTAGGTCGAATGCTGGCCAAGATTTCCAAAAATGGGTGTCCAAAGTTAATTGCTAAAATCTGTATTGAGAAAAATCAAGCCACTTATTTTGGCGCCTACAAATGGATTACTGACTGCAGCTGCTCATTTTAAAAAAAAATCTTTGCCCTGATCTTCATCCAATGTTTAAAGTGTGATGTCTGAGCCCCAACAAATAAAAACTCTAAAGAGCAGCCTGGGTTGCTGAGGGGTGTGTATGTTTAGTACAGCCTGGGGGGAGAAACCCCTCTAGGTTCTTTCCCTGCTTGCTTGCCTCCTGGGGATGAACAGCGAATCAGGGCTGCTGCAGGAAGTATGCAGAGTGCTCTCCCGGTCCCTCAGGAGCAGACCCCCTTCTCATGAGAGGCAGGAAAGGAGAAGGAGAAAGAGCTCAGCCTCCTCTGCCCTTCTCCTGCAACACCCATCCTGGAAAGCAGCAAAGCGGGGGACCCTACTGCAGTCCACTCAGGCTGGGAGAGAGGGATGAGGGAGCAGATGTGAGTCTAGGAGGCAGAATTAAAGGGGGGAGCTGCAAGGAGAGGAATAGACGTGGGAGCATAACTTACCAGGGAATGTGATTTCACAGTTGGGGCAGAATTAAATGCTGGGCAGGGGCATGGGCAGCTTTGGGGGGTGATGAGGTACCCCCACTTTTTTTCAGACCACTTCCGTAATCTGCAGCTAGGAAGAGAACATTTTCTACCATCTCCACTGAACATCAAAGAAAAAGAATAACGGACTTGGGTTGAATTTTTTTAAAAAAGTCATTTGACTGTGGAACAGGAGAATGATAGAAGCCTTGTCTTTTGAGTTATTTGATTGGAAAAAGCAATGGAAAATATACTATAGAGAAAAACTGTATTTTGTCAGAGGCAAAGGCTTAAATATCTTGCTTACTCTTTACTATCTTAATTTCTCATGAAAAGACACCAACTTTGCTCACCTAAGAAAGCCAAACTGGCTAACTGAGTTGCAATTCTAACCGATCCCCCTCAAGATGATCAACAAGAGTAATTCTGAAGAGTCCTTGGGCCTGACAACAGATGACAGAATGTTTGAATGTCAAGTGTGTTTAAACATGATGCAACCCAAAATGTGTGTGGGTTGGGGTTTTTGGGGAGGGGCAGAAAGGGGGGAAATACTTAATCTTGAATATTTTTCTGATGTAGAATATGTCTAACAGAACCATAATAAAATTGCTGAAAAAACTAGGAACTCTATTGACCTAAAATTTCTGACTCAGCAAGTGCTAGCCTCAAATACTTGAACTCAGTGCTTGTAGATCCTAATTCTGTTTCATATTAGTGGTGGGCAAACCTCAAAAGATTTAGAAGATCAGTAAAGAATCCGAAAGTTCAGTAATTTGTCTGACCCATTTCATACTACTTGGAGCCTGTGAATTTAAGCTTGAATTCTGTCTCCTATAGATTTTTCTGCATTACAGTGTTTCAGCTAGAACAACGGCAGGCAAATGCCAAGAAAGATCCAGTTTGAATTTGGGGCGAAGGTTTGGGTCCATTATTTCACAAACCCATCCCTAACAACATCTTATTCTACATGTCTCCCTCTGTCACATCTACAAAACCTCACAACAGATTTGATTCAGGTTGTGGATAGCCAGGTTAATCTAGACTCTTTACCCAATGGGTTCAATTCTTTCCTGTTTTGAGGAAATGTCATGTAATGTTGTAGGTGGATTTGAAATGAACTCTGCACCCATGGGAAGGGGAAAATGCTAAGTTTGCTCTGCTTGAGTTGCTCCCAAGGTACTGGAGACACTGGGAACATCCTGTGCCAGAACCTTCACCTCCACCAAGGGCACCCAACCCATGCATCTATTGGATGTCGAAGGCCAGTGGGAAAGACATAGGTCCATTGTTGCTAGAGACAATAATGACTCTCTTAGCGTGGGCTAGGCCTTCGTCTCAGGAAACTATTGCTTGACCCTAACAGTGCAACCAAACAACATCCAGTATCTAGTGTTCAGTCATAGTGCTGAGATGAGAATGGTATGGGGGTTACACGCATCACAATGGTGAAATGTCAATTATTTTTCAAGGGAAATTAAAAATTTTTTTGTCAATTTACTGTGTTTAAAAAAAATTCAGCTTTAGAATGGAAAACCAGAATCCTGAACAATTTTAAGAAGAAATATGGTTTCACTTTTTTATTGACCCCCCCCCCCCCAGAAAATACTCTCAAATGAATTTTTCCACAGACGTTTTGTTTTTGACAGGAAGCCATTTTGTCTACATTATTTTTTATACAAATTGACTAGTCCAGCATTTTCACCCCTCAGATAGTTGTTGAATTATCTTAGCTGTTTGATCAAGCTCTACACATTTAGGGTTTTTTTCCCCTTCCTAACAAATTCCTCTTCAAAAATTACCGCCTCTATGTGAAGGAGCTGAGCATCCAACTCCCCTAGGCCCCTTTGACAATTCCAGCGTAAACATTTATCTTGCCTTTCCCTGAATTGCAGTTCCTCACCATTTCTCTGGTTCTGAGATAATAGTAATATCAAAATACTAAAAATATGCAGTATTAATAGAAATAAGACTTGTTAAATATTTCCCATACTTATTTTTGAAAAGAGTGATTTAATGGACTGACAAACAGTAGAACCAACCATTCCTGAGTTTTAAGCCTGATTCTGATAGCAACTTCTCCTTTTGCTTTAGTCAAGTCACTTACCACTTTTCTGCCTGTTTTCCCCATCTGTAAAATCAGGGCAATACCTCACAAGAACACTGAAAATTAATACTGTAGTATTCGTATGGTGCTTTGACAATAAATTTTTAAAAAGCTATGAATTACTTTGGTGGTGTCTGGCACTGTACAGGATATCTAACAGTATGCCTGTGCTTCAAGTCACGGTGTGATTGTAGCGCAGGTAGGCATATTTGTGCTAGATTTAATCTATGCCTACCTAGGCTAATATGCCTACCTGTGCTACAATCACAGCTTTGTTTGCAATCTTGACAAATGTAATCTCACTGATGTTGTATATTCCCCCATAATATGGGACATATTTTTATGTACGCAACCCAAAACTGGAGTGGTATTTGGCATCTATTCACTGACCTTGCCACCAAAGTTTAACCTGCTGTCTCTGAGGGCACCATTCAAAAAATTCTTGTTGGATTTATTTGCTATCAACCCTCTGACTGTGCTGTAGTATCACCTTGGTCAGTCTGAGCCATTCCTCTCTATATACCACTTCTTAGGTCAAAAAACAGAGCATGATCAATAACTTTTTAATGATAACGTAAGCAAAACATTATTTTGGCATGTCTTAAAGTCACTCATTCTTCGGGCATGTATATGGGGGAAACTATATTTAATACACATATATGTATATATAACAAACAATTTTGAAGAGATCCCTGTTTTACTATAAAATTATGGTATTTTATTGTCTGCTGAAAGTGACAGAGATCAGGAATGACACAAAGTGATGAATTTTCTGGAATACTTTCACAAAAACCTTACAGTGGTTTTGAAACTCTTTGCCTGCAAAACTTGCTCTTGAAGCCTGGGCATCAGACATTTTCATGATTAGTTGTCATGCATTCATATATTTATTAGGGCTGCCAAATGATTAAAAAAATTAATTACAACTAATCATGCAATAAACAAATTAATCATGATTAATTGCACAATTTAAATGCACTGTTAATAGAATACCATTTATTTAAATATTTTTGGATGTTTTCTACATTTTCAAATATATTCATTTCAATTACTACCCAGAATACAAAGTGTACAGTGCTCACTTCATATTTATTTTTTTATTACAAATGTTTGCATGTAAAAAAACAAAAGAAATAGTATTTTTCAATTCATATAATTCAGGTACTGTATCTTTATCATGAAAGTTGAACCTACAAATATAGAATTATGTATAAAACAACTGCATTCAAAAATAAAACAATATAAAGTTTTAGAGCCTGCAAGTCCACTCAGTCCTACTTCTTGTTCAGCCAATCGGTCAGACAAACAAGTTTGTTTACATTTGCAGGAGATAATGCTGCCTGCTTCTGAAAGTAAGAACAGGCGTTCTCATGGCACTGTTGTAACTGGTGTCACCAGATATTTAGTGCCAGATGCGATAAAGATTCATATGTCTCTTCATGCTTCAACCACCATTCCAGAAGACATGCATCCATGCTAATGATGGGTTCTGCTTGATAACAATCCAAAGCAGTGCGGATCAACGCGTGTTCATTTTCATTATCTGAGTCAGATGCCACTAGCAGAAGGTTGATTTTCTTTTTTGGTGGTTTGGGTTCTGTAGTTTATGCATCGGAGTGTTGTCTTTTAAGACTTCTGGAAGCATGCTCCACACCTCGTCCCTCTCAGATTTTGGAAGGCACTTCAGATTCTTAAACCTTGGGTGGAGTGCTGTGGCTATCTTTAGCAATCTCACATTGGTACCTTCTTTGCGTTTTGTCAAATCTCAAGGGAAAGTGTTCTTAAAACAAACAACATGTTGCTGAGTCATCATCTGAGACTGAGTTCAGTCACAAATATAATTAATGCATTATTTTTTTAACAAGCACCATCAGCATGGAAGCATGTCCTCTGGAATGCCGGATGAAGCATACGAATGAAGGGGCATACAAATGTTTAGCATATCTGGCAAGTAAACATCTTGCAATGCCGTCTACAAAAGTGCCATGCAAATGCCTGTTCTCACTTTCTGGTGACATTGTAAATAAGAAGCAGACAGCATTATCTCCTGCAAATGTAAACAAACGTGTTTGTCTTAGCGATTGGCTGAATAAGAAGTAGGACTTAGTGGACTTGTAGGCTCTAAAGTTTTACATTGTTTTTGAGTGCAGTTATGTAACCAAAAAAATCTACTTTTGTAAATTGCACTTTCATGACAGAGATTGCATTATGGTACTTGTATTAGGTGAATTGAAAAATTCTATTTCTTTTGCTTATCATTTTTACAATGCAAATATTTGTTATCAAATAATATACACTTTGATTTCAATTACAACACAGAATACAATATATATGAAAATGTAGAAAACATCCAAAATAATTAATAAATTTCAATTGGTCGTGTCTTGTTTAATAGCACAATTAAAACTGTGATTAGTCGTGATTAATTTTTTTGCGTTAATCTCATGAGTTAACTGCAATTAATTGACAGCCCTAGCATTATGCTATTAAGCAACGGATCAGCTGCAAGATGGAGAGGTTTTCAGAGAGAGGGTGTGGGAAGGCTTTATGAAAGAATTGGGTTTGGTGGGTATGTCAGATTGTTCAAGCAATGAAAAGTGGTAGGCTGAACCAAATATATGTGGTGGTAAGAAAAGAAGAAAGAAGTCCAGCATATTAGGAGAAGACAGTGATCTCATTTCAGTATGGTAATGGTGGTAAGTACAGAGAGTGAAATCCTGTCTCTATGACAAAACTCCCATTGACTTAAGGAGTCCAGGATTTCACTCAGTGTCTTAAAAACAGATTTGAGCATGTTAGCACAAACTGAAGAGTGTCAGGGAAGTCCTATGGATTCCAGCAGGTCATTGGAATGCATTTTTCTTTAATCAGTTCAGGAAAAAGTCTAACATTTGGTTGAGATGTTTGACTTCTTGCTTCTTAGCTTTATAAAAACTAAATATAGATAGATTGGAGAGGCTTATGATATACTTAGTCACCTGCCACACAGGACAGGTGCTTTTTTATAACATCATGGCACTTCTTTCAGACCATTTTAATTTGCGGAGAGGTTAAAGTAGTGAAACACTGGAGAGGGCTCCTTACCCAAGATGATGTGTGCTCACTTTATATACTCTTTGTCATGTCCAACTGTTCATGCGACTGTAATTTTATATTCTGTATGAAAAAAGCAGGAATCTCTGGCCTTGTCTACACTTGAATGGCTTTGCCAGTGTGGTTACACCAGCCTAGCTATACCAGCAACACCCCTGATGGAGAGACAGTTTATACTGACAGTTCTTTTGCTGATAAATTGACTTTTTGCTCATATAACCACATCTACACTAGGGCTTTTGCCAGCATAGCTATCTTGGTCCGGGGTGTGACTTCTTTTCCCTCTCCCAACCAGCATTGCTATGCTAGTAAAACTTTGTAGTAGCCTATGTGATGTCATAGTGTGGACTGAAGGAGGGGATAGGTTGACCCGGTGTCTGGTTTTTGACCAGAACACCTGGTTGAAAAGGGACCCTGGCACCTCCAGTCAGCACGACCGACCGGGCTGTTAAAATTCCAGTCAGCGGTGATGTGGGTCTAAGGCAGGCTAGTCCCAACATGTGCTGGCTCTGCACTGTGCCCCAGAAGCAGCCAGCAGGTTTGGCTCCTAGCCAGGGGGGGTCATGGGGCTCCCCGCGCTGCCCCTGGCCTGAGCACCGGCTCCGCACTCCCATTGGCCAGCAGCCCCGGCCAATGGGAGCTGCGGAGATGATGCCTGTGGGCGAGAACAGCATGCAGAGCTGCCTGCCACCCCTCCACTTAGGAGCTGGACCTGCTGGTTGCTTGTGGGGTGCAGCACGGTCTGCAGTACCAGGACAGGAAGGAAGCCTTGCTTAGCCCACCTGCTGTGCCACTGAGCCCCAAAGCTCTCATCCCTGGCCCCACCCCAGAGCCTGTACCCCCAGATGGAGCCCTCACCCCCCTGCACCCCAACCCCCTGCCCCACTCCAGAGCCCCCTCCCACACCCTGAACCCCTCTGCCCCACCCCAGAGCCTGGAGCCCTCTCCTGCACCCTGAACCCCTCATCCCCAGCATCACTCCAGAGCCTGCACCCCCAGCCGGAGCCCACACCCCCTTCTGCATCCCTGCCCCAGCCCAGTGAAAGTGAGTGAGAGTGGGGAAGAGCAAGCCACTAAGGGAGGGGGAATGTAGTGAGCGGGGGGCAGGGCCTTGGGGAAGTGGCAGGGCAAGGGTGTTTGGTTTTGTTGGATTAGAAAGTTAGCAACCCTAGGAGGGGATGAGGGAGGAGAGGATTCCTAGCATTTTAACCCCTTTTCTTTTCTCCATTTCTCCCTCTCAGAAACCTCTTATTCTCTTAATTCTTCTTCTACTTCAAAGCTAATTGCCTGATGTAAACCTTCAATGGTCTCACTTATACACCTGACTTTTTGGAAAACATTCCAGGTTTTTCATAAATAAATCAATGCTCTGAGCACACTTATGCCAGTTTTCTGGTACCTTCTCCTCTTACTTAAACATTTTTCCTATGGTAGAGCCCAGCCAACTAAAATAGGACTGAACACTTATAAGAATATATTGCAGAGAACAATCCTACATTGGAGAAGTCTAAGTGAACCACTTGGTTTCTTCCATCGCTAAGTTCTGTGATTTGAACATGGTCTTACTGAAATTACCTGCACACAAAGCTTCCCATTGAGAGCAGCACTGGATAAGATGCATGAGAAAATGCTTTGTATATTTTTTGGAGTTTACGTAGTCTGGATTAAAGTGGGCAATAAATTGTTCTACAATCAATACTGCAGTATGTAATAAACAGTTTTGTTAACCTAAGTACATTTCCCAAAATATTTATTTCACTTGAATTCTACCTAAGTTATACCTAAGACAATGTATTAAAATCTATGGTTTGTTTTAGTGAATTTGTTTAAAACTCATTATTTAGTCTCATTTACCCTGGGGGTAAATGTTGTTTTTAAATGGTGACCACTGTAGTACATTTCAAAAAGCTAATATATTCTGAGGGTGTTTACCTCCATGTTATCACTCTAGGGTTTGGCTGGCTCATGTGATGATGCTCTGTTCTTGCAGGCCTTCAGCTTACAGTGTATAATGTAAGGGATATAGAGTATATTTCTAAATGTCTAACCATTGAGAGCAATTGTGAAAGGGAATCTTTAAGACTGTGTAGGAATTGAAGTGTGAACATTATAATTAAAACAGAAATGAGTCAAAACTGGAACTTCATATGAAACACCCTTTGAATTATAGGGGAATGATTGGGCCTATTTACTTCAATTAGATTGTTCACATGAGCAAACGCTGCAGAATTGGACTCATAGATTTTAAACCATTACTATCACTTAACATAATGCTTGTTCTGATTGGCCGTCTGCATTTTATTCCCCAACTTAAGGTTGTCTTTAAAGTGGAAGGGAGCAGTTACTTAGGAGCCAAGTCCAATACTACTTTAAAACATAGTGTTTATAACTACATAGTGCTTTGCAGCTTCAAATAGTTTGAGTGTTAACTAGTTCAATCCCCCTGGTACCCTGCAAGAGAGGCAAGAAAATGTTACCCTCATTTTCCAGGAAGCGGAGAGCTAAAGGGACTGATCCAAAGCTCTCTGAAGTCAGTGGTTTGTCCAAGGCTGAATACATGAACAAGATAGCTGGGAGTTCACAGTATTCTTGGCCATTAGATTGCACCTCTAAATATTTACCAGCCTATTTGTCGATTTTTAGTATTTTTCCTCTCTCCCCGCCCCCCAGCACACCACGCTATTGCTATGTTTTGGTAAATGTAATAATAAGGCAAATAATGATGTGACTTTACCAGCAATTCCTCAGATAAAGCCAATTTCATCCTTTTCAAAAGAATTCATTGTTACCAACCCAGCTCCACAGTAGTTGGGATTTTTCTCATTTTACTCCTATGGAAAATCTTATAGCTGCAGGTGTTTTTCCTTTTTCAGGAGGGGGGTGGGGGAAGCAGTTCATGGAGGTCACAGAAGCATGAAATCTGCCCTAATTCAGCTTAGCTGCTAATTACATAGACAGAAAGGAAAGTGTGACTGAGTATTGAGTAAATGTCAGTTGGCACCTGTTTTCACCATCTCAATTTGTTTTTCTTCTCACAGCATTTTACACCTCTTAATTTAATTTGTGACTAACCTTTTCTCCTCCCAGCTGTCCCTGGCTATAGAGCACACATTCCAGCTGGTGTTATCAGGGGCTTAAATGGCCCATGTACTGAGCCAAGCAAATTACCAAAGTTGCACAGAACCTTGGGGTCCCAGCGCTCGCGGCCTTATCTCACAACAAGCTGGTAACTTGAGTCTCGGGATCTGAAATGGAGTAAGCATATTTCAAATACCTCCAGAAAGTCTTTCCCATCCTAACTATGTTGTTTTGGGATTAAAAAAAGACTTTAGGTAACAAAGTGGCCCATTCAGTGGCTTTGCAATAATTACAATGCTAATGTTGATTTAAGTTTGTTTTTTAAACATAAGGGTTCCTAATGGTATTTGCAGAATAGTTCATCTGAGGAGCAGGCTGCTTTGCAGCAGCACTGTTGAAATGTGTGGCGTGTAAGAGTTACATTTGACACGTAAAAAAAAACAAAACAAAAAGCTGAAGGTCTGGAGAAATGGAACATTCCACTCTAGTTCCCCAGGAAAGTTTAAGGCAGTCCCAAAGTGAGATACAGAGCAGTAGCAAATTTAATTTCTTGGGCCTCAGGCTGTGATAACTTAATCCCTCCTCTCTACCACAGCTATCTTCCAAAGTAAGATGTGTGACTGTCTGGAGAGGTTAACAGATGGAAGATTGAAAGATCATGAATTTGCAAGTTACAGAAGCCAACAATATCCCCTAAGCTTTGTCTGTGGAGGTTCAGAGCATTCCAGGCCAATAGCGGACAAACTAGCCTCACTCTGTTCTCTTTCTGAGCCAACATTCCTGATGTGCTGTGAGTCCTGAGACTTTGCAGAGATTATGAAGTTTATAAGCAGCAATGGTTCATTAAATAGGTTGCTAATTTGTCTGCATTACAAAAAATAAGTATTCTGTTTCAAAACCGACAGCTCTCTCTGTCACAGCAGCCAAATAACTTGCTTGGGATATTTCCATTGTGATGGGCCTGTAAAACAGCATTACATTATTGTCACTTTTATAGTGGGGTGGGACTTGAGATTTCTGTTATAGAAATTAATATGCAAGCCCCCTTTACGTGACTTCTCCCCCCCCCCACACACACACACTACATCTATTACCCCTGTGCAGTAAATCATCTCTTTTCCTCTGTAAAATATACATTTGGCTGATATGTTGCATACAGCACCTGCTTTTGGAAATGGGCCCTGGACTGATGAACTGGGGGAGAGATGGAGGGTAAAGATCTACTGCGGCTTCATGGGGAAACTCTGAGAGGCATTCAGTTTGGCAGCAGCTCCGTTGAGTCCATTCCCTAGTCGTGGGTGGTGCTTTCTGTAAAGCAGAGAAGTCAAGGATTGAATGGTCATGACAACTTGGGCTTCAGGTCCCACCAGGTGAGGAAGCATGTAGTGTGGGGAAGCTCTAATGCTGAACAACTTGTCCTCCATAAAAAATGAGAATCTTGTTTATATTAGAGGGAAGGAACTAAATGTGAAACTTGAACACAGAGTAGGGTCCATCTTTCAAACCCTTCTCTCGCCATTTCAGTTCAGGAGTGTTCAAATTTGATTCTAGTTTTCCACTAACGCTCCCCCTGCCAAGCGTCAGGGTGTGTCGGGAAGTCACTACCATTCTGCTAGCATTTAATGGACATAGTACTGATATGCGCGAAGAACCTTTCAGAAGACTCTTTCAAATTAGAAAGGGAATGTGAATCTCAGCTTGTCTTTCCAGATGATGATGAATGGTGGACTGAGGAACTATGCACCAGGAAAAAGTCCTGTTTGTTTTTGTTTTTTGGAAAGTAGTTTTTGTTTTGTCATACCAATAGTGAAGCCTTAAAGGGAAAAATAAAGTTGCTGGGAGAGCCTATATGCAGGACTGCAGTGTCTGAGTCTTCAAGACATTGGCATATGTGGCCTCAAAAAAAACCCCAAAGCCTACCACCACAATTGGATTTTTCAGGTAACAGATCTTCCAAGTATATTTTTTTTTGAGTGAATGAGCATAAATTCGGTACATTTATTAACAGACATTTCTCTAAACCAGTCTGGAATTAGGGATTCTGGTAACCAAGAGAAGTCTATATAATTCTTGAGTGGGTGGGTATCCAGCCGTGTATAATTAATAGAGACCAGGGGTCATCTACTCTGTCCCTTATCCACTGTGGTGAAGGCATTTGAGGTCCATTTGGGAAGTGATAAATGATCTTGCTCATTGCCTGTTCATTGTTCTGCTGCCTCCTGTCTCACATTTGACCCCAGCTGTTTGATTGCGTGCTTCAAGTGAAAAATCAAAATTACCTGCAAATTTTAAATCACGAGGAACCCCTCATTCCAGTGAGTATTTACAAAATAGAGCTAATGGGCAAGGGGGTATTTGAAAAAGTTTGAACCTTTTATTCACCTATATTTTCTTGTGCCTGTGATTTCTGGTTTCAGCTAGAAGCAAAAGTACCAAAATATCACAAGAACCTGATTGCAGCTGTCATGAGTCAGGAATCTCATGAGAACAGCATCTTTTGAAAGACTTCCAGTCAGATTCCTAGAGCCAAAAATTTTGCATAAGGTGCTGAAGCAAATTTGGGGGGTCATCTCCCCCCTCAACCCCTACTGCTTATTTTAATCCCTTCAGTGATCCTATTCCTTCAAGAAAAGGCTTGTGAGTTGGTCTAATTATATATTTCTCATACTGCAGTAGTCAACTGCTGATGACAGAAGTGTCTGGGAAAACTCCAGCGGATGTGGTGCTTAATTATGAAAGCAGCTGAATTTTTCCTTCATTTGTCTCTTAGGAGGAGACACTGCTGTTTAAGAGAGTGTCACAGCAAGACAAAAGATGGAGAGACTAGAAGTGGGGATAGGAGGGAGGGAAGCATTGGGAAAATGCATTTGTTTGGTCAGTATTCACAAGAGCTCTGGGGTCAAAGGTCACTCTAGCTCTTGGCAATTTTTTAATTTTTCTAAAACCAAAGATGGCTGTAATAAAGCCATATGATTAAGGAGTAAGCTTTCAACCCTGGCTCAGAACTGGGACCACCAGAAACTGATGACAGGACTTTTGAGGGGAAAAGGAAGTGTTAACCCCTTGAGCACACGCCAAAAGCATGCTTCTTCCAGAGAGGTCATGATTTCAAGTGCTGCTGTAGTTGTCAGAACAGAATCTGGCACAAAGCACTGCTGTATCCTTTTAACGTGGGAGAGGAAACATTCACTTGGGAAGAGTCACAAGTTCAATGAAACAGATAGTAAACAAGAGGTGTTTCCATACCTGCATGTATAGCAAGGTTTTGCAGGGGACAAAATACACATCCGTCCCATGTGCCAATAATTCAGGAAGCTCTGGGTTAAGCCATCCAAATGCTAAACAAATAAAATGAGATACTTGATGAATTGAATTGTTTCCTTACTACAGAATATATAATTGTTTCTTGATATATTGTTGACCCTGCAGCATGCATGTTAATTTCCTTCTATCAGATAATTTCAGTTTTGTTCTAAATTAGATTAGAAGCAATTATTTACGTTTTTGTTCAAAGTGTGTTTCCCCCTGGAATGTTCATTCTGTCTACATCCCCACCCATATGATAGCAAACACGCTAAGGGGAATTAGGTTTTCTTGGCATGAGTGTCTCAGTTACTCATCAGGACCAATCCCCAAATGGGTTTTAAGTGGGTCATCCCAAAAGAGTGCTAATGAAACCTTTATGCCATCCCATTATACCTACTTTGTGACACACAGTCTGGTTTAAAATCCAATCCTTAGATCCATAGATGGGATCTATGCAAAAAGGCTCTCAATCAAGATTTTTTTTTTTACCATTTTCTTACTGAGACATTAAAGATGAATTACAAAAGAGAAAAATGTTTAAGGCCTTTTAAAATACATTTTAAGGTGGGTGGAGGAGGGGAGGGATAAAGGAGGGTAGGTTTGGAAGCCTGGCTAGCTTTTTACTTTTAGAAATTTTAGAAATTCAAGTTTTAGGTACCTGGAAGGCAACTGGAAAACTAGTGAAATTCTGGCACCATAAGAGACTAAAATTGAATAACTGAGATGGGGAGAGGATTTTTAGTTTGAAATTCTTTTGTTTAACTTCTTTTTAACTCTAATGCTTAAAGAATGCTTTGGAGACAAAGCGCTTCTGATAAAATTCAGCAGTCTTACTTCTTTCATATGAAAATTTGCAATCCATGCTCTTTTGAGACCCCTTGAATTCTTTCATTACAACTGGGGAAGACCAGAAGTGACAATCCTGCTATTTCTAGGTTATACAGGCAGGAAAACAAAACCTTATAAAAATAAATAAGCGTTCAGTCTTTTTTATATTTGATAAGAATCAAAAATGGGCACGTACCCTTTTTTAAAAGTCTCTTGCAGGTCACCTTTAAAAAATGGCCCCAGTGTAACTATTTTTCAAGGCCAAGGCATTGTAAAGATAGAGCCCACCCAGACTGGGCCCTTGTCCAGCCAGTTGAAGGGTTTTTTGAGTAGTGACTCAGATAGGCTTTCTCAGGTTCTTTTAAAACAAAAATCAATCTTCTAAAATTGTTTTGATAGAGGCAGGAAAAATAAGGTCTGTATTTCTGTGCATGTGTGGGAGGGAGAAACATCTGAAAAGCTAAACAAACCTTCCTTTCATTGTGCTTGGGCACAAAGAGCTTGTTTTGAGTTTTGGATATTCACGGCTCCCCCTCCATCCCCCCCGCCCTCTTCGTATTTCCAATTGTTTGCTTGTAAAACAGTCTGGTTGACTAGGAACATGGGTGCTGTGGTAGTCCCTTCTGACTGTGCCCGTCCATGGGCCAACATTAGTGGTGGTCAGTGTGCGTAAAGTAGCGCTGTTGCTATGGTCTGAGCAGAGAGTTCATTTTTCCGAGGTCACATGCTCATACCTTGTCATTGCAATTTGTTGCACATTTTTGCATGTCGCTGAAGTTTCGTCTTCCCAACCAACTGCCGTAGGTTCCTAGTCTGGAACAAACTATTGGCCTCATCCTGAGAACTGGCATGTACCCCGTGACGCCTAGTGGCTTCAATGGGAGTTGTGGTTGCTTCATAATTAGGTCCCATGGATGTGGTGAGATCTCTGAGCTATCAACCTTCTTCCAGTACGTTACTCGAATAATCATGTTGGTCAAACTGTTGTTCATACTGAGCAGTGGTAGCATGGAATTCTGCTTTACATGTTAGCAAATGTCTGTTCTTGTTTGAGACCAAGGCCCTGATCCAAAAATGAGCTTTTATGGGCAGTTCCCTGCACCCATGCTGAAGTCGATGAGGCTCTGCTGGTGTATAGTCAGGGATAGGCCTTGCCCAGGACTCCAGCTACATCAGAACCTGTTTTCATTTACCACCCCACTGCCCCACCCCGGCCAAAAAACAAAACAAAACTTGAGCATGTGACTTGAACATAATCCCTGCAGCGATGTCTGCTCGAGAGGTGGGAGCTGCCCATGTGTCTCAATGGGTTGTTAACACAAAGCTCCACAGCTCTGGAGGACACTAGCCATAGCAGCCCAGCAGAGGACTCGGTGTGGTGGGTGGGGAAGAGTGCAATGGACTTGGTTCATCTCAGCTGCTGGGATCTATACTGTGGTTCCCTCAGTGGCTGCTCCTGAGAAGGAAAAGGGACCATTATGCTGCTGTCCCTGCCTCCTTGAAAGAGAGAGGGAGGCTCCTTGCCACCTTTAATGCAAGTGGGGCCTGGCCATAATGCAGGAAAAATGGGTGGAGCTGTGCAGAGGGAACCCTGTGCCATGGTATGCCCAGGGCACCCAATTGTCTTAATCCAGCCCTGTGCCCACTTGGGGCTCTCTGAAGGATTGAGGCCTAAAATTGTTAATTACTAGAGGCCTGTTGGTAGCTGCAGCTTGTTATTGTTGTTTGTGTCTGGTGTTGCCTTTGGCATCTTCAAAACCCACTGAAAATAAGATGCTAATTTTAAATATCCCCCTTGTTTGTAAGAAAAGGAAAGAAGGTGTCACATTTCCTTTACCGGCTGGGCCTTGGCAAACAAAGTCCTAAGGCTGGCCTACACTACAAAGGCTTTGCCAATACAGTTACACTGGCTAAGGGTCCTAGTGGAGACGCAGCATGTACAAGCTAAAGGAGTTTTTGCAGGATAGTTAACCTCCCTCCCTCTCCACCCCCATCCCCCTTAACAACATTAGCCATACTGGCAAAAGAGCCAGTCAACTGTGTTTACACAGGGAGTTTTGTGGCATAGTTATGTCAGTTGTGTGTGTGTGTGGGGGGGGGGTGCTTTTTTTCACACACCTGGCCAACATCACTATGCCAGCAACACTTTGTGGTGTAGCCCTGGCCTTACACGTTGTCGCTCATGCATGATCTGCTCAGAGCAAGATAAAAATCCCTAATACACTCTGATCTTCATTGAAAAGAACACTGTCAACCTGAATTCTTTAAAATCTGACTCATTTAAAAAAAATCCAGTTTCTGACAGAACCTCTTTTCCAGAGTAGATCCTGACTGGTAGTTTTAATTGCCAATTTTAGAAAAAGGGATTTTCTGATCCCCCTAAATGATGAAAGTTGACTGCACCTAAAGTACAAAGTGACCAGCTGTCACCTTATGTTACTTTTAACTAGAACGGATACAGCATTTTCAGATGCAAATGAAATGTTCACTTTAACTGTATCCCTTTAATCCAGCATAGCACAGAAATAGATATTTCAGGTGAACAGTAGCTTCTGAGTCTTTTAAAACAGCAACATGCTTGGTGGTTACCCAGAAACAAGGGTTTTTTGTTTATAACAGTGTTTACATGGAAACTAAAAATAGGGTAAAGTTATAAAAGAAACATTTGAAAAGGAATAAGAGAAATAGGAAAATACAGTGTGTGTCCCCCCTATTGATAAAAAAGATTAGAGGAACTTTCAGGGCACAATCCTGTCAGCCTGCTAAGGTGCTATCAATAAATAATGATGATGAGGTAGTAATGTTTTGTATTTCAGTGTGTCCTTCCATTTGAGTATCTCAAAGTGCTCTGTAATGTCATGACTGATGCCCTGGTCAGGTAAGTAAATATTAAGCCCATTGTACAGATGAGGAAACTGAAGGAAAGAAAGATGAAGACCCCATTGCTGCAAAGACTGGCGTGCATTGAGGTAAGCAAGCACTGCACTGAATTCATTGGGACTCTCACTTTGGAAAATCAGGCAGTT
Organism: Mauremys reevesii; assembly: GCF_016161935.1. Lineage (NCBI taxonomy): Eukaryota > Metazoa > Chordata > Testudines > Geoemydidae > Mauremys > Mauremys reevesii. The sequence continues at coordinate 56,204,857 of NC_052624.1, read as the reverse complement.
AATCTCACTGTCTCACATTCTCCATCTCTAAAATGTGGCTAACAATGTTGATTTACTGACAGGGTGTTGAGGATGTTAGGCCAGTGGTTCTCAGCCAGGGGTATGCAAACCCTGAGGGGCACACAGACATCTTCTAGCAGGTACATCAACTCATCTAGAGATTTGCCTAGTTTTACAATAGGCTACAAAAAACGCACTAATGACATCAGTGCAAACTAAAGACAATGACACGTTTATACTGTTCTATATACTATACCCTCAAATGTAAGCACAATATTTATATTCCAATTGATTTATAATTAGATGGTAAAAATGAGAACGTAAGCAGTTTTTCAGTGTGCTGGGTCACTTTTGTATTTTTATGTCTGATTTTGTAAGCAAGTCATTTTTAAGTGAGGAGAAACTTGGGGTACGCAAGATAAATCAGACTCCTGGAAGGGGTGCAGTAGTCTGGAAACGTTGAGAACCACTGTGTTAGGCTGTTCTGGTGTTATCCTGCCTGGATGCTCTTTATGATCAAATTAGGGTTGGCTCCATTGCAACCCACACCACAGTCAGCTCTTTGTCAATTCTGTCACACACGAGCTCTGGGCTGCTTCAGCTATTCAGGTCTCCACTTCATACATGTGTCATAATCCTAGTGTGAGACAGAACCAATTGAAATGACCTGGAATTCACGGGCTTCCCTTTGATCATCCAATACATAAACTAATGGCAAGAACAGCTACATATGTGCATTCCAGCAGCCAACTGCACCTTATAGTTGAGAGCACGTGGTAAGTGTGGAGAGAATCCCTTTTTAAATTAAGTTGTGTGGTGTTAAGAGTGGGTTCTGCTCTTCAAGAAGGAAACTGAGAAGTAATGTTGATTTCTTATAAAAATTCAAATGGACAGTAATAAGATATTAAAATTGGCCAAAAATTGAGTCTCTCAGTCCCTTAACTTTAAGGTACAGACAAAATTGGGGTGGAGACGGAGGGACTTTTTTCTTCCCACGCTGTTTTTTTTTTAAGTATAGATTTAATAATTAACCAGGGATGATGTGATTTCTTCTGCCAATATTTTTAATATGCTATACTTAGTGCTGATAAAATCTGCTTCTGGCAGCTTATGAGTTCACCAGCACCACTGAGATGTTTTGTCAGATTGTAACTCTGAGGCATGTGGTTTGTTTTTATAACCCAGATAGAACATGCAATTTAAAGGAAGGCATTTTCCTAGCGGCTGTGACAGGCATCTTTGAAATGCCTGGTATCATGGTAGTACCCCTAAAGTGTCTCCTTGCAGCGTTTGTCATCAAAGCCACTGGGTATGCAGAAAGACACATCCTCAATTCATTTTTGTCTGTGTTAACGAAGAGGGAGGGGTTACAAAAGCAATCATAACAATCTCAAGCAAAGGGCATTTCCTGATGAATTGATGACTGGCTGGATTTAATGACCCTCAGCTTTGCCTTGGGTCATTAACTCTCCCAGTTAGTTGTTAATCCCCAGAAAATGCCCTGTGCCTCAATGATCATTGCTTAAAGACAAGACACACTCTTTTCTTGCACATATTTTCCTATGCAATGTCCAAAATACACATCCAACTGAATCTTTTTCCAGTCCAGATGTCCCAGTGTTTTTCACTCTGAAGGAGAAAAATCTTCCTTTATCTCAGTGATTTATGTTGGCTTGACATTGTGATGATTAAAAGTTGTCACTAATAAACATCTGAGGCAGATGGAGAATATTTACACCCCTCAGTCTCTTGGCCTTCAGTCCCAATTCATTAAATAGCAGCTAACCGGTCTGTGCAATATAATTTATTTTTGCTCTGGAATGTGTGATTTATCAACATCATTCTCAACTCAGTCCCATGTATTTGACTGGCTTGCACTGATGTGGAAAACAACACCCACTCTCATAGAGGAGAGACTGAGGCCTGGTCTACACTAAGAATGGGGGTCGAACTAGGGTACGCAAATTCAGCTACGTGAATAGCGTAGCTGAATTCGAACTACCCCTAGTTCCACTCCACGCACTCAGGCAGACGCCGCGCCGAACTCCGCGGCCTCCAAGTCGACTTCTGCTCTCTCCAGCTGCCGAGAGTAGGTCGAGAGTTCGGTTCGCTTCGCAGACCGACGCTCACGGGCGCAGACGCGAGATCGACAGTTCGAAAATCGAAAACCCGCCACCACGCCGCGCCGCGAAGTGTACTAGCCCTGATACTATTGCAGACTTCCTAATATCAGCCAATGATTCATCCAGTCCTATGATATTTATTGGGGCAGGTGAGAAGAACTTTTCTACTTTGCCCTGTTGAGCCTAATGCAGAGTCGCTGGTTAAAAATAACCAAGATTTTCATTTTCCATTGGTATCATTTGATTTTCTTTAAAATCTGAATGGTTAAAAAGCATCTCTTAGCCTCAATTTTCTGCAGATCCCCATTTGTACTACAACAGAGAAGTCTGCTGGGAGTCAGCAGCTGAGGATCTAGAGAAAACAGCCTGTTTCAGCTGTCACCATTACAGATGGATACATGCTTTAGCATTCAGAAATCTTGACAGTAAGTGCACTTAGGATTTCCTAGCTCTATGCCCTAGCTGCAAATGCATGAATACTCAGTTAGGGGAAATCTTTACTACTGCTGCCAGTGGACTAACCCTTGATCATTGCATAAGAGGACAAGAAGGAGCAAGATACCTTATATAGTGAAAAGGCAGAATAGTTTCTCTCCTTAGAAATTAAATGTCCTATTTTAATCTCCTGCAATTTAAGGCAGCTCTAATCAGGGGTCTGAGCCTACAGATTTCTACACAAAGCTCCTATTGAATTCAAATAGGATTTTTTCATACAGAGGCCCATATTTTGTAGCTGACACCTAATTTGTATTCAGCGTGCCTCATAAATAGGCAAAGAGGTATGGGGTAAATCTGTGAGCTATCCCTAGGGAATATTCACTTTTGACCAATGTAACTATCCTAATGATGTTCATGTCACTCAAATGTTCCTAGAAGTGCCTTCTTCTGATATTTTACTCTTAGAAGAGGCAGTCTGATGATGACACATTTGGCTGGTTTGGTGCTCCATTCACATGACTCTATCTGCAGGCTTATGGAACAATTCCAAAATCTTATATTTAATTATGGAGGGTGGTGACAGCAGAAGAGCTGTTCCTGCCCCCCTCCCCCATGCTGGTCATTAAAGAGTATCAAGGTCCATCATAGTTGAGCGATATATGCCTATTTCTTTCTAGTTCTCTTGGGATCCAGTCCTAAAGTCTTTTTCTCAGGCAAACCTTTCACATAACTTCAATGAGAGTTTTTCCCTGAAGGTGCAAATTCACCACTACTATTAGCAGATACAGGGGTTGGGATTTGGCCCTCAGAGAATGAATACTAATGTATATGTAGGCAGAGTCAGGATGAGCTCTACCCTGACATCCAGTGGTAAATTATGAGGAGTGGGCAAAGGAATTTCAAGAATGTGCATTTGCATTGGTAAACCCACTCCACTTAGCATAACACACAGCAGCATGGGATGGTTATTTTCATAGCTGTGGGATCCCCAATTTCTTTGTTATTGGGGCAGGAAGGAAAAAAAGTGCTGTCACCTTAATTATGTGAATGAGGAACTATGAGACTGCTTTATGACAGAAATGACTCAACCTACATTAAATAGTACTTGCTAGACAAGGGACATGGGTTCCAAAACCCAGTGAAAAGAAGAGAGGTTGGGGACTGGTGTGTGTACCTGATGGTATGGGCCCCTTTTGAGGGCCTGGAACACCAATTGCACATCCTCCTCTCTCCACTGTTAAAGAGCAGAGCTAATTTTGAATCCTTTAGGAGTCCATCTAGAGGCTGCTGACTTGAATTCACGTTGGGCCAATGTGGCACTGGGGCTCCCCTACTACAAGCTGAAATCACTAAAAGAGCTAAGCTTACTGAGCTGAGATCACTGAGTGGGGGAGCCTGAAGATCGATCGCTAAGCGGCTGGCAGAGCGGAGCAGTCTGCAGCATGTTGGAGCAGCCCATAGAACAGTGAGCAATGTGGAGCAGTTTGTTGGGACGGCTGACGTGGTTCACGGGTCTGCTGGAGGAACAGCACAGCTGGTGGAATGGAGCCAGTCGTGGTGAAGGCTGCAGCAGAACTCCACAGAGAAGCAGGGCAGTTGGCCCTGGCCCACGTAAGGTGCTCCTTAACACCCTGTGTGCGCCCCCCCCATTTCCACCCAGGCTGGGGCGGGTAAAACTCTGCAGATAAACTTTTGAACTCTGGGGTGGCACTGACCAGAGACAGAGACTTTTGGGTTGTTGGACTTTGGGGTGATTGGACTTAAGACCCTAAGGGGGAAAGGACATTGCCAAATGTACTTGGAGGTGGGTTTTTTGCTTATGGTTTGTGTATAGTCCTGTTTGTGGTGTCTCTCCAACGTGATGCCGCATTGGTTCCCTCCTTTATTAAAAGGATTTTGCTACACTCGGACTCTGTGCTTGCGAGTGGGGAAGTATTGCCTCCTAGAGGCGCCTGGGGGGGGTGGTAGGTAATTGTCCCAGGTCACTGGGTGGGGGCTCAAGCCGGTTTTGCATTGTGTTATTGAAACGGAACCGCTGGATACTGAACCCGGCCCTTGTTGCTGCCAACTTAGAGGGGCAGAAGGGTTACATATACTCCACCCTTTCCTGTACCCAAGTGGGAGAGCGATTATCACCTATGCTCCTACACATATTGGGTTGCTGTGTTATAGCTGCAAGCTATACACCAAGTCTTTATCTAGTACAACAACACTGATTACATACCTTGACTGTGAATGTGCACAATTGTGAAACAAGAGTGCCACCTCCTGGAAAATGCAGTGGTGATGTAGATGATGTGGGTGAGGTAATATCTTTTATTGGACCAACTTCTGTTGGAGAAAGACACAAGTTTTCATAGGGACCTTGAGAAATCGTCAAGTCCAGCCTCCTGTTCTGAGGTTAGACCAAAAATATCCATCCTCAACCCTCCCTGACAGGTGTGTGTTGAGCTTACACAGAGCTCTTCTTCAGGTCTGAGCTAGCTTGGTAAACACTGTGCCACTGGTTGCTAGTTAATTACTGATTTATGTTGCTGACTGATCCCGAGTTTCCTCTACAAACCCAAAATGTGTGGGGTGGAGCCTTGGGGAGAGCCATGGGGTCCCTGTGTCATGGTGTGAGCAGGGCACCCACTTGCTTTAGGCCAGTCTTTGTGCCCATTTGGAGCTCCCTGCAGGATCACTGCCTAAAATTGTTAATTTAGCCTGTTGGTAACTGTAATTTGCTATTGCTGTTTGTGTTTGGTGTTGCCTTTCTTGGATTCTTAGAAACTCACTGAAAATGAGATGCTAAATCTTAAATATCCCCTTTGGATATAAGAAAAGAAAAGTGTCTCTTACATCTCCTTCACTGGGTAGGCTGTGGCAAATCAAACAGTGGCAAATACCTTGCAAGCGATTTTTATCTAAAATAACTACAAAATGTGTCATTTGTGTAATAAATAAATAAATTAAATAAATCTACGTAATCTTTGTCATCTACTTGAAGATGAGTAGCAAAGGCTGTTTCCGATGCTGCTACAACTCAAAGGTGAATGCTAAAGGGCAATAAAAAAGAATGTATAGATAAGCAGATACAATCTTGGAATCCCTATTCAGCCCTGACTCAGGCAAAACTTCCAATGATTGCAGTGAGAGTTAGGCTTTGTCATTTCAGTCCAAGATTGCCAGTGATGATGATGAGGACTCTACAACCAGACAATCTTAAGCACCTTGCCAGGGATTCAACTGGGTGAGATGCTCAATTTACAAGGAGCATACATCTCTTTGGGATTTGCGATGATGATGATGACTGATTGAACTGATCCAGGACTGAAATCATCATCAATGGACCAATTGGTCTGGTATTCTGACTCTGATTCAGCCCAATCGAAGAGGATTCAGAAGCAGATGTAAGCTTCCATAAGGAGCAATGAGATGGTAACTTACCCATTGCTGACATTTCTTGCTAATCATCTGTATTTGATGCTTGTTCTGAGTTTGCCTGAGCCAAAATGGAGTAAAGGCCTTAGTTAGGTCCACTGCACATAAAACATGTCTTCTAACTTGATGCACTTGTGAAGAGGCTATTTCAAATTTAGCCACATCTCATTTAAAAAGCACTGAGCAGAGGCTCTTTTAGTAGAGAACCAACTGTGGACTCTTTGTCATATTTTTAAAATTCATCTTAGCAAACAGACAGGACACCCTGACACTAAGGGTTAATACAAAATTTATTTATGGAACTGTACAGAAGGGAGCTCTGATAAAATGACTCAGGCCTAGCTTTTGCCGCACTGATAGCCCCATGAATAACTTGCCAGAAGCCCACTGGCTACCATCTTCCACGTTCATGAGCATACTTTTAAAGTAAAACCAATGTACACAACCGCACTAAATCACATTAATATTTGCTGCTACACAGTGTGGACAACCAATGGCTTGTAACTTTGTAGCTGATTATCTTTTCCCCTCACTCTGTTCGTACAGAGAAAGGGTGAGTGCAGGGATGGGAAGCAGGTTAGAACTCCACAGGCCCTTGTGCTACTGTTGGGTTGCCCTGAATATTTCCCCCCCCCCCCCCCAAAAAAAAGTTGCTCTATTATCTTTTAGGGCCAAACTTTTTGCCAGCACTGTTTTTATAGCTACATTTGTCTGCAGTTCCATTTTAATTTGGAATGCTGCTTTTGCCACTTCACACTATGCATACAGAGCTTCTTAGGTGACATTATTCCCGGTGCCTAAAAACTGGTAGATAATTTTAATTTGTGCTGCATTTACTTTTTTGTCTCTCGCTCTTATAGGGATGTAACATTCATGCTATTGTACATGAGAACACTTCTTTAGATAAATCTGTCTGTGGGAATAAGCCACACCATTTCCCATGTGACAATACAGAATGAAAACTTGCCAAGATGTTGCTATGTAGTAATACAAAATTATAGCAAGAAAGAACATGTTTGTGAAATAAACCTGTTGAACAAACACTTTCCTTACGGTCTTCATCAAAGTGGAGGCAGAAATAATACCAAGGTCCCTTATAAATCTACTACCTATTAAAGAAACAAAAACAATAAAGCTTTACAGAGTCAGACATTTCCCATGCTCAGAGATAGCCTTGAGTCAGCAATCAGTGTAGCTGCACCTACGAAAGCCTTGTCTAGAGTAAGATTTGGAAGGTTTATGTGTAATATCTGTTAAAGATCCAATGCCTTGTCTACACTGAGATGTTGCCATGTGCTGGCTAATGTGTGTTAGCTGACACCTTCTAAATCTAACACACAGTAGGCAACATGTGCTAGCAGCTTAATGTAGGCAGGCACTATGCCTTTAAAACATGTTAAACATCTGTCATTGGAAAGGTTATGATTTACTGAATATGATTATCCTATTTGTAAGCACGTATCATTTTTGTATCTGAAGTTAGGAATATTGGCTATGGGAATGCATTTACGCATGGGGAATGCGTTTACACTTGGGGAATTCCCACTCGACAAAAGGCTCTCAGTCTAGATGACTGGCTGGGAAGGGCCCATTCAAGTTAATAAACCATTAGGGCTAACAATAGGCCTTAGGAGAAGCTTCTCTCTCACCCAGGGGAGCCTTCCCAAGGATGCTGCTGACAGCCTCCGAATAATGGCTGCTGTGACACTACAGAGACATGTGACCAGGTCACCGGGTGCTGGACTCCATCTTGGGATGTCAGCATTTTTCCACTGACTGGCGTGGGGGCCAAGCTTTGAAACAAAGGGTTCCCGCCATATGCAAAAGCTATATAAGGCTGGGGAATGACATCATTGTGGTTCTTCACTGACTCCCCGCCCAAATTGACTCCTGGAAACACCTGAGGAAAAAAGACTGAACTGGAGGAAGTGCTGGACCCAGTTTAAAGAGATTTTTAGCTTATGAATGGAACACTTGGGGGTTCCAAGCTGGAAGCAAGCGCAGCTTGCCTCTTAAGAATTTGCAATCTGCTTGTATCATCCCTTAGGGTGAGAATTTGCTATTCATATCCAATCTCTTTAGTATATGAAGCGCAGTTTGCATTTTTGTTTATTTGCTAGGTAATCTGCTTTGATCTGTTTGCTGTCCCTTATCACTTAAAATCTATCGTTTGTCGTTAATACATTTGTTTTTACTTTGTCTAAATCCAGTATGGGGGAGTCTTAACTCGGGGCAGAAAGCTGCTGTATATTCCTCTCCACATTGGAAACACCTGAGGAAAAAAGACTGGGCGAGGGGGTCAATTTCATGAGCTTATGCTGTAGAGTTCCCTGTGCAGCGCAAGGCAGTATAAATTGGGGGTTATGCTCCAGAGGGGGGGTGCGTGCCTGAGTAGCTGGGAAGTTCCTTAGCTGCAGCCTTCCCATGCAGAGCTGATCACAGCATCTCCATGAAACTGTATGTGTGCTGGAGAAAAGTGCAGGCTGGTCATAGCAATACCATGTAAAGGGAGCCTAGGCTGGTGGGTCAAAGGGGCTCAGTATTATCCCAGTTCCAGGTGGCATCCTGGGGAGAACCCATCACAGTATCTTCTCAGTGAGCCTCAGGTATCACTCATAGTTGGCATGACAGCAAAAAGGAAAAGTAGCTGCTTCTCTTATCTGCGTATGGAAGTATTCAGGGATAATAGAAGGCAATGCAATTAAATGGTGGCAACCAGTGCCAAGCAATATGTCCATGAACTGGAACAAGTGAACTACATTTTTGTCCTATTTGCCTTCTCCTCCTGTGCTGCTCTCATTGTAGTAAGTGGAAAACTATCTCAAATGACATAGGGGTAGGTGGGAGAGCCCCACCCAGTACTAAACGGTGCTATGTGTGACTATCCTGAACAGACAGTTACCATACGGAGCTTCAGATTCCATCAGAAACACACACTGTGCCAATAAGGATTTGTGCCAAAAACAACCCTGGAAATTATTTAAAACCTATTTTTGTACATTTCTCCCTCTTAGGCCCTTTCCTCACCCTGGAGAACTGGCAACTGTAGTTAGCAGCTTTGGGGTGACAGCGGCTCTCCCCACGCCCTGAGCCTTTCAATAAACTCAACTGTATAAACCAAAACCCACAATTTTAAAAAGACGTCGAATGTATTTTTATCACAGACTGAAATTATACGGATTTGGATTCTGACCTGTCTGTTACAAAGGACCAGACCCTGACACCCTGATACCTTTACTGAGTGGTACCTTACTCCTTGAGTGGGCCTATTGATGTAAATGTGTAAGTATAAGGATTTCGCAAGCTGTCCTCGGATAAGTGAGGTATGTGCACAATTGCTGGTGCAGCAGCACAAGAAATGACTTGTGTATATTGTCACCAATTAATGTGGCAAATTTGCTCTGCCGTCCTTTGTGGGATAATTTTGTTTTACAGAGGACTGCTGGTTTATTCAAGGAAATGTCTGTAACCAATGGGCAAACATTTAATGGACTTTAGTGTACAGATGGTTTATGCCACAAGTACATTGTGAGCTATGCAATAATACTTTTTCAAATTTCTATTGTGGTAGCAATTTGGAGCTTTCATCTGCAGATCTCAAAGGAGGTAAGTATCATTATCTGCATTTTACTGATAGTAAAACTGTGACACAGAGGGAAACTGAACTGACCAAGGTCACCCAATAGGCCAACGGCAGATCCAGGAATAAAACCCAGGTTTCCCAGATCCCAGTCCATCAACCTATCCGTTAGACTGCACAGCTTCCCTTAGTTATTAGTAATTTTCCTATTTGAAAAGTTTTGTCATGTGCACAGAGAGCAGAAACAATCCCATGTGACCCTAGGTGACAAATCCCAAACAGCTAGTGTATGAAAGACACAATCGAACCAAGCTGCCTGTGACCAGTGAATGGAATGACCGCAAACCACTTCTAGGGGCAAGAAAAGTAGTTTAGTTTCCATGTCTGTTGAATCCTTGGCCTCGCTACAGATATGCCAATGAGGCTTTTGTGGTAGTTTGCAGACATTTTTCTATGGCCACCCAACCAACTTTGCTAATGTCATTACTGGCATCTTGTAGCTATATCAAGCACATCACAAAAAGGTAGGTTTTCCTTCCTTGTCCTTGGAGAGCTTTAAATTAGTGAATTAATGCCTATTAAATTAAATCTCTTCTTTTCCAGCATTTGTTAGGTTAGACTTAAGAACAAACTTCTGTGACATGCAGACCCACTCAGTATTACTGCTTCTTTGGATTTAGAAGCTTTGGCGAAAGCTGCCAGCTAATTAACACAGACCAGCAGCTTAGCATTCCTGCCGAGTTACGACTCCACTGAGAATATTGAAAGAGTTAGTTCTAAATGCCATAGTGTTCTGTGTCTTTTACTAAACTTCAGAAATGTGAGCAAGGAATGAACTGGAAAAAGCACATTCCAATACATATTTTAAAGGAACTTAGGGAATGCTTAAAGGCACCTGTTCCTGGAAATATTAATTTGTTAAAAAAAATCAATAACCGGGAAAACCCTAGGAAATATACTATAGGATAGAGTCCTTCATTTCCAGGGTGAGTAACTGGATGATTTATTGAGGGTATTCCATCTCTATTATTCTAAGATTCTGACAACTTCTTAGGGTCTGATTTTTAAAAGAGCTCAGAACCAGATTTACTCAGCTCCCATTTAATTACCTAAATAAGGACCAGAGTTTCATAAGTGTTCAGCAGCCAATGTGCTAAACGCTCATGAAAATTTGGCCCCAATAATCAGTCTGGGACCACGTGTAATTCCATAGGCACATTAATGATAGAAAGGTAAGGGAGGTGTCATCTGATCGGTAAAAATCTACAGAATCATGATTTCAATGATGTCACCATCTGCAGCGCGGCAGGGGGACTTGCTTCCTCCACTTCCCCTCCCCCTCTCCACCATCCCTGATTCCCAGGTCCTCCGATTGTGGGAGTTATGATAAATACAATGTAATTGGGAATTGGTCAAGTTCAAAAGCCCTTTCTCCCACGAACACAGTGGTACCAGACATGACAAACTTAGAACAATTACATAGCTACATATTTAAGAACATGTTTTAAAATCAACTTTTTAAAAATGATGCTTTAACACAGGCAACTTCAGAAAGATCTCACAAAACTAAGTGATTGGGCAACAAAATGGCAAATTAAATTTAATGTGGATAAATGTAAAGTAATGCACATTGGGAAAAATAATACCAACTATACATACAATATGATGGGGCTAATTTAGCTACAACTAATCAGAAAGATCTTGGAGTCATCGTGGATAGTTCTCTGAAGATGTCCACGCAGTGTGCAGCGGCAGTCAAAAAAGCAAACAATGTTAGGAATCATTAAAAAAGGGATAGAGAATAAGACAGAGAATATCTTATTGCCCTTATATAAATCCATGGTGCGCCCACATCTTGAATACTGAGTACAGATGTGGTCTCATCTCAAAAAAGAGATTATCCAAAGAGTTATCCACGGTTCTGCTAATCAAGAAGAACAGACTAAAGCTGTGCTTGAATGCAAATAAGAAAGTCAGAGCGATGGTGGCAGGGATTATTACAGAGCTCACTGCAGACGTGTCAATATTTGCTCACCTAGTTGCATGCAGATCTCAGTATAACGTTGATCTACATGAGATTGTGGGGAAGTACAAGTTCTCTGTCGTACCACGATAAATGTTCAAATGCAGGTGAAAAGCAAACTAATGCACATCTTGCATGATCTTCCTAAACCAGCATCTATTAACAATGTGACTTGCAACTTATGCCAGCAGAGGCATTTCAGCATAGATGGTATGGCCGAGGCATAAACTCTCAACAAAGCAGAAATTAATACCTGCTGAGATTTGGCTGAACACTTAGTTAGAAGGCTACAGAGAAAATACTGGCCCTATGGTGAAGCTCATCTTGTGTTTGACATTAATGCAGAGGAATCAACTAAAAATATTACCAGAAAGATGAGACTCCATGGTATTGCACCTGTCTAATACAAAAATATTTGATTCCACACACATCTTCCAATATCACGGTGAAGAAGCTACTGTCTCATACTCACACGAAGGCTGAGTTAACTCACAGGAAAAATGTTTCAGCATGCGAAGAATTGCTAAAACAATTTAGTCATTGCATGGTGTAATGAAGCTGCTACCTCCCACTGTTCAGTGGAGTTTCTTTGTAGTTCCCAGGAGGAGGCTGACACTAAAATTATTATGTATGCCATCAGTGAGGTGCTGCTAAACTCTGGATTTTTACACCAGACACAGATATTCTAGTGTGACTTGTGCAAAACTCTGTGTTTGTGCCTGCTGTTGAGGAACAGAATTGCAGTATTTCCAGAGGTGTGTTCCCATCACTCTGATTATTAAAAGCCACTGCACTGCCAGGTTTCCATGCCCTTTCAGGGTGTGACACTACAGAATGGATGGCTGGAAAGAATAAATTATCTTACTGGAAGGCATTTGATTCAGCCTCGGAAGACTCTCTTCATGCTCTGAAGATGCTTGGAATGGCTGAGACAGTCACTGATGAGGTTATAAATGCACTGGAGACATTCATATGCCAAGTTGAAGATGAACATTACAACACTTACAGAGCTACTATGGTGGATGTTTTCTAATTAGCAGATAAACAGAAAAATTGCCACCGACAAGGGGTGGATTTACCTAGCAAATTACCAAGCAATGGAATGACTCTGGGATGATTGAGCACATCCAAAACTACCCTCACCTACTGCACATGGATGCGTCTTGGAGGATGGATTAATCACACTGGTTGGGTGAAATACCAGGTGCTCCTGAGTCAGTCCTTCAGCTAATCAAATTCTCGTGTGCAAAGACTAGATGCTTCCAACCCTGTAAATGTTTGGCCAGTGTGACAATGCATCTATTAGTGGTGCCTTAGATAGAGATGACACTCACTGATGAATAAAAATTTTCAGTCCTATCTGTCAAGGCTAACTTCCCTAGGATTACCAAAGGTCAACGGCTTTTTGATGTAAATTATGCGGCCCTGTGTTTAAAGTACAATTATAAACCATTGATTTTTTTTAAATGTTCTTAAATATATATCTAGGATTGTTCTAGGGTTGTCATGCTTGGTACCATTGTGTTCATAGGAGAAAGGGCTTTCAAATGATTCTCAACTGGACCCATTCCCAATGACACTGTGTTATCAAAATTTCCACTAACTGGAGGACCTGGAGCCGGGTCGGGGGGGAGTCCCCCCGCCATGCTGCAGAGAGTGACACTATTGAAATCATAATTCTGTAGATTTTTATGAATCAAATCACCCATGGAGTGAGATTTTACTACATTACACTCCCAGACTAAATGAGTGCTGAGCACATATGAAACTCTGGCTCATGGTGGTCTCTATGCAGGGGCACTGGAGCAATTTGTATAGTGGGGTTGCTGAGAGCCATTGATCCAAACTGTAAACCCTGTATATAATGGAAACCACTTCAAGCCAGGAGATGCAGCAGAACCCTAGTTCTAGCACCGGCATCTCTGAATGACAGTAGAACTGTCTTTTGAAAAGTGTGTGTGTATAAATTGACAGTTTTTTTCCATGACACATCAATTAGCTATGAATAGTGATCTCCATAAATACTTACAAACATATCCTCGCCCTCCCCAACAACATCCCCCAGATTCAAGCTGCTCAAGCCATATCTGCATTGACATTCTGTCTTCTATTCATCATGCCCCTGAAAGTGCCTCACTTCTTGCCTTGATTTCTTTTTTATTTTTATTTATTTGGTTCTAGAACCTTTTACTATTGGTTTTAATTTCCCTTGCAAGGTCCAACTCTGCTTGGCTTTTGGCAGTTCTCACTTTAGCTCTATACTTTTTGACTGTACTGATCCATGCCATCTTCCATTCCTTGTAGGCTTTCTGCTTTCTCTTCATAACCTGTCTGAGATGCTTGCTCATCCAGCTTGGTCTGTAACCCTTCCCTACACATTTTTTCTTGTACTTGGGATGCAGACTTTAGATAGTTTCTCTGACTTTGACTTAAAGTAATTCCAAGCCTCCTCCACATTCTGATCCTTGAGTTTGTCATTCCAGTCCATTTCCCTAACTAATTCCCTTAATTTTTTTAAAGTTTTCCCTTTTGAAATCAAGGACCCTAGTTGCAGACCTAGTTTTGTTTAGCTTTCCATTGAATTAGCTCATGAGCATTCTAACTAAGGTTAAGTATCAGAGGGGTAGCCGTGTTAGTCTGGATCTGTAAAAAGCAACAGAGTCTCCTGTGGCACCTTTACTCTTACAATTAGCTCTTCTTTGAGGTCCTCACTACTCACGAATGCGAAATCTAAAATGGCATCACCTCCTGTTGGTTCAGTGACTATTTGGTGACAAAATCTGTCTGCTATCACACCCAGGAAAATCTGGGCCCTACTATTAGCAGCACTTGTCCTCCAATCTATATTTGGGAAGTTAAAGTCTCCCATAATTACACGATTCCCAGTAGTATTTACTTCATTAAAAACATTAAAGACATATCTATCAATATCCAGATTGGACGTGGGGGTCTGCAGCATACCCCAAGTGCTATCCCAGGAGAACCTCCGGAAGCTTTCTTCCCCAAAGTGATTTTGATCCACCCACAAAAACTTATTCTCCAGTAGGTCTGTTAGTCTATAAGGTGCCACAGGACTCTTTGTTGCTTTTTACAGATTCAGACTTTGGGTACGTCCATACTACCCGCCCGGGTCGGCGGGTAGCGATCGACTTCTCGGAGTTCAATATATCGCATCTCATCTAGACGCGATATATCGAACTCCGAACGCGCTCCTGTCGACTCCGGAACTCCACCACCGCGAACGGCGGTGGCGGAGTCGATGGAGGAGCCGCGGACTTCGATCCCGCGCCGTGAGGATGGGTAAGTACTTCAAACTAAGGTACTTCGAGTTCAGCTACGCTATTCGCGTAGCTGAACTTGCGTACCTTAGTTCGAACCCCCCCCCCCCCCAGAGTAGACCAGGCCTAACACGGCTACCCCTCTGATACATGATCCAAACAGACTCTTTTATCCATGCCATCACCTGTAATTTCTTTACAGTCTGCTCGTCAATAATAATGCCACTCCATCACCTTTACCTTTATTTCTGTCTTATCCCTGAGCTCTCTTGAGTGACACAGGTCAGCAGAGCCTTATTATACAATCTATTTTGTTACATATTTTAAACAATAACCAAATGACGGCTAACAGAATAGGCATCACATATTATAGTTGATTCTGAATAACTGAGCATTCAACAGTGGGATAAAAATGCCATGCTTATGCAGGCATTTTATATATATTTTTTTCAGGATTGTCTTAATAAGATACAAGTGTATAGTGTGTGCTGCTTAAAGCCAAGGTTCAAACATACTCTTTTTCAGGGCATTTCCCCAATAGGCTATGTTGGATCTTATGACGTGTGAATTGTATCACCAAGATTTGTTTTATATGAGATAAAGTGATTTATATCCTGCTCGATTATAAATGACATTTGTTGTTTGAACTTATTTGGTCTTTTTGAAGTGCTGCTCTTTTGCTGAAGTGTTTGGACAAAAATGACAAAATATTGAGAGAATTAAAATGCAATGGATCAAATCTCGCTTCACATTTCAAAAAGCCACAGCAATTTACAAGTGAAAACTTGATTAAAAGAGTGTTTTTAAAAATCGGCTAGGATGTGATTTATAATCTAATACTGCCACCTAGTGAGCACTGAAATTAATTATCACATTTGTATTAAACTGTACTTTGAAATTTCTTAGGATAATTTCTTCCCTCTTATAATTCAAGATCACACCTTTGTAACCTTTTCAAAAGTTGTTTTTTCCTGGGCAGTAGGCTAAAATAGTTTTAATGACCGACTCAGTACTCGGTGCACTGTACCACTACAAAAGGGGTCTTCTTTGGCTATTTGGATATGTACAGCAAGGTGATAAATATAAGAGCATTAGGCATATGACTCTCCATGAAGTCAATGGGAATTACAGCCTTTGAAAAGTTACCCCATCTATCTATGAAATCTGTTTTCTGCTATTGTATGTGCATTTGTTCTTCTTCAAGAACACTCTCTTCAATCTCTTCAATACCAGAAGTCAAGGCGAGGACAGGTGTACTTTAAAAGGAACAGCTCTCACTGCCTGACACAGGAATTCATTACAACCAATAGTTTATCAATTTTTTTTAATAAATTGTGTGCCTAATATATTAATATATGTACACTCCTGGGTTAAGTTGTATTTGTCACCTCCACACTGAGCACTTATCTCCAAAGTGACATTAACCTAGAGATCAGAAACTGGAATAGTCATTCTTATAAGACCGATTTACAGTCTGATATCTTATAGTCTATCTTGGCTAATTGTGAAATGCTCATCTTTGCCAGTTAGAAAGGAATTTACAGTCTCCACTTTGTTCCAATTATATTACACTGCAGTTAGGTACATAGTGGAGTTTTGTATTTTGAAGCATCAGGTGCTGATCACTGCCAGATGCTTAATCTTTCCTGCTTTCTTTCAATAACACCTTCTGATTCACTGGACTGTCAAAGAAAATAGCTCTTTGATGATGGGTTGCTTTAGAATACCTGTGCAAATGAACTGGTCTTTTAACTGTGTAAGATGAAATTGGAGAGGGGAGGGGAATCACGTCACTGTGTTTCTCTTTAAACATTTATCTATTCACAGTTGGTCTGATTTGATAAAGTATGTGAACCATCTGAAACAGAAAACCATCTATGTAATGTCAAAGAAGTTATTGAAAACAGAAACGTACCATCAGTAACTTGATCTGTTGTGTAGTTGGCCCCCGTCTCTGACATATTTGTCTTTCAACCCAAAATGGATGCCTGATGGAGCAAGTAAATATTCTATGGTTTTGTTCGCCTGACAGGGTGAGAAGTCATTTTTTTCTTTTTGACGATTTTTGGTGATAGTAATGCTTATTTTCTGCCATCCTGCTTTTCCCCTTCTTTCTTACCGCCCCCCCTACCCCTCCGCTTCCCTCTCTGTGTAACCTGCATAGAGGAAAGGTAAGTCTAAGTTTGTATTGGTTGCAATTTACTTACCAATTCTGTGCTATTTCCACAGACCATGAATTTGTAACCTTGCGAGGGACTACAGCTGGATTTTCTGTAGGAACTCTCTAAATGCTAAAGGATAGAAATTAAAATAGGATTCACTGTCCCCTCTCACCCCCATTAGGAATCCTGTGCCAATTTTTATCATAAGAAAGTTAGACACATACAATATTAGCAGTTTCACATTTTTTTTACTGAATAACACTGTAGAAAATAAACCATTACAGTACATCAGTTATAACACACCCTAGCTAGACTAACATCTCTTACTAGAGATTTTGTTGTTTTCCTTATATAAACTTCACAAAATAAATACAGGATTTGGGACTTTTGACAACTGAAGATCTTTTGTTTTCACGTTGGCTCACCCTGGGTATTATACTGACAACTAGATAAAACATTTAGTTGTCCCACAGAATCACTTGTTTCAGCATCTATAATGTTGAGCACATACACAACTTCTAATGAAAAAACCCTGACAATTTATGTAACTGTTAGACTCACATGGTTTCTTTGGTTCAATAATGTGACAAAACTCTCAAAGACATCCAGCCACCTGTCTATGATTTCTCCTTTATGGTGGTTTCTCACCCTTAATCCCACTGATTTCTGTAAAATTACTGGAAACTGCATCAAGATTGAGAACTGTACCCACAGATTCAGTCTCCATTACCCCTGAAAGCTCTATCATCTTCATGCGGGGCAAGGTTGGATCTTACTGGAGTTCAACATGGTTATCAGTTTTGTATCTCCGATAGAACTCGCCACTGATTGGTCAGGAGCTTACAGTTTATAACTAAGGGTGTAATGTGTGTACAGGAATGTCTGCACTTAATGAAAACTTCTGCAGTGCCTTCAAAACAGCTTCTGAGCATGATTAGCAGATTCCTGCACTCCCTCTAGTGTGCTGAAATAGCAACTACTTGTTTGCTGTCACTCAAGCCTTTATACTGCTGTCTTGTCTGGGAATGTTTCCATATCTACTCAAAGCAAATACATAAGAACATAAACATAAGAACGGCCGTACCGGGTCAGACCAAAGGTCCATCTAGCCCAGTATCTGTCTACTGACAGTGGCCAATGCCAGGTGCCCCAGAGGGATACAGCTGCTATAATTACAGCAATAAGGCTTTTGACTGAACACCTGAAAAAGGAAAAGGTGGGGTGTGGGGACTCTTTCTCACCCCACAAATAACCACTGGCCTTTGTAGGCAGTACAGTGGAAAAAGAGGCTTCCTCATGGCACAATATATGTTATCTGGGCCCTAATCTGAGACTACTATGATTTGATGGTCTATTATGCAAACCTCTTTATTCATCTCAGGAAGGATCCCCCTGTCTGGTTTTACTGGAGTTTAACAAATTGTAATCGCAATGTTTGGCATGTCCAGCTCAGCCAGCAGTACTAGAGAAGTACTGCACTCCCTGGATGCCTTCAGAAAGCACTTACAAACCACTCTGAACCTCTTTCAAATGAGGGCAGGGTAAACTATTCTAAAAGGAAATGCAATTAAGGAACCATCAGCCTGAGCATTTAGCTGAGACTCCCCAGGAAAGCCACCCAACACCACCACCAGCATAGTCTGTCACTGATCTCCGAGGTCACAGAATTGCACAATGTACAGCAAAATACTTTGGTGACTAATAGAACTCTTTAAATAACATCCTTTCCCTGCCTGGGAGAGATGCCCCTTATAGCTTCAACAGAGAGCTAGCTTTACATTTTATAATAGCCCTGATACGTAACTACCAACTTTTTTGGGAGAATAAAAAATGAACCATTCAAAAGGGATGCCTATGTTTTAACTCGTGTGTGTGTGTGTGTACAAAATAAAAATGGAAGAGCTGGCGGGCACCTTTTTTATGAGAACATTCTATTTAATGCAATAAATCATATGCTGCCAGGTTAAATTTCAGCTGTTAAACTCACGTTCAGAGTTACTGTGGTAACATTACCAGCACCCTTTGTTCATACTGTGCATGTGTTATGAAAGCAGGGTCTTTCGTAATGGGATCATATAACAGTAAGTAATGTGACATACTTCTTCATTTTGTAAGCGTGACCGTTGTGTGGTTCCTTTCCCCTCCACTGTGTGTGTAGGTATTTAGGATGGCAGAAGAGAAGGATTAGAAGTTTTTCACATTTGTTCAATGGTGATATGGCAAAAAGGCTAAATTAATGTGATTTTTTTTCCTTCATTTTTTTTTCTAAAGAAAAATTCACTAAAACTCAGGTTTCTGTGTTTGCCTCATAACATCCCCAAAGGGAATTTCATGTCCCCTTGGTGTCATAAAAAATGGTGAGGGTCCCCGTTCCATGGTGAGTTTCTGTCCCGCACCTTTACGAAGTGCGTGACCTTCCTGACCTCATCCTTATCAAGTAATAAGTATCCCTATTACTTTCAGTCAATGTTTTTCATGCTAGAGGCTCAGAAATTCTCTCAGGTTTGAATACCTAGAGTGATCTCAAGTGGTGCTGAGGGTCAACAAATACAGTGCCCATATCAATGCCTAGATAGATGGCAGAGAGACCAGGTGAGTGAGGTAATATCTTTTATTGGACCAACTTATTTTATTTTGTTTTTCTTTTATTGGACAGCAATTGGGTCAGCACAAGCCCACTTAACTGCAGAGGGTTAATCCCTTTCCCAGGTGCTTTGTACTTTAAGCCAGGAACTGTTAGAGGGTTGTCTAGTCATGCACAGTTTTATTGACACATCTTCTTACACTTATTCTAACAATCAGTTTTTTCTCTAGAAACAGATGTACGATTTGTATTCAGATGCACAATGGATACTCACTGGGGGGGGAGGGGATGTTAATTATATACTACACATGCTGAGACCAAGCAAATCTCAAGTGCTTTTATGAACATGGCCTCCTAAAGGAGAATTACTGCCTCATGTCCGAAGCTCCGTGATCTGGTGATTTATTATGGGATGGATATGTGCTTTTGAAACAATTTTCCTGTGTTGCAGCATGATTCTTGACATATTTGGGGTGGGGGTGACTGGATGGAAAAGATGATTCAGCGGTTGGAGGAAGTGACTTCAAGGTGGAATCAATCATCCAATCACATTTCACAATGACCTCCTGTAGGCAAGAATGATGAAGCAAATACAAAAATGCATCTCCCCTCCTTCCTAAACTTGCTTCATTTTGATAAAGCAATTTTACACCAGAAGCATGATGGGAAGAGTGTGCCTTTAACTGAAAGCGCCTTGGCACAACAGACAGACTTCAAAGTGCACTAATATTCTCCAGAGATCAGCCAATGTGATTGATATAGAGTCTGTGGGATTTTTGTTTTTTTGTGACTTCTAAAAACAAAAACAAGTTTTATATTTAATGTCTAATTTGTTCCACATGGTGGAACATGTATCAATATGTTCCTGTTAATGGACAGATTATGAACCCCTTGCTCATGCTGTTCAGTAACTTAGGCCTGGATCCACATGGGGTCTGTGGTGGGGTGGTGCTCAGCAATGCAATGCCTCAGTTTTGGGTGCTTAGAAAGTCAAAGGAACAATGGCTGGAGGAAGAATTGGTGGTGGAGCTGCCCACTTTATTGCTTTTACCCAAGTGATTGGAGCCTTCTCCAGAGAGGTAAGATTTAAACAGGGGTTCCTGTCTCCACCTTAGCCAGAAAGGGGTATTGAACCAGGGTCTCCAACATCCCAGGTGAGCACTCTAACCACTGAGTTAAGAGTTACGGACTTGGCACTGCCTCCTCCTTCTGGACAGATTTTGAATGGGACCTGATCCAGTAGATAACTGTGATGAGTTAGACCTCCCCACCCCCCTCCAGGATGCCACCAGATGTGCTGGGGTCCCACTGGTTCCACCCATTCCACCAGCTTGGGTTTCCTTACCTTGTCCTAGCTGTGCCAGGCCCTTCTCTGGCACATACGTAAGGCCACCCCCAGCTGTAGACACAAGACTGAATTCAGCTGTGTGTGGGAGGAAGCAGCTTGGGGATTCATCCAGCACTCATGTGCACATCCCTTTTGGGGAGTAAACCCAAAATAATATTGTCTTGCACTGTATAGAAAGATCTGCACAGCGCAAGCTCATAAAAGTTGCCCTCTCCCTCAATGTGGAGACAGATATGCACAGCTTCTTACCTCCCTCCCCCAGATATGAATTTCACAAACTGGGTTATGTTATAAATAAGAAATAAGTTTATTAACTATAAAAGGTACATTTTAAGTGATTATAAGGGATAGCAAAGAGAGCAAAGCAGATTACTGAGCAAATAAAACAAAACACACAAACTATAGGTTTAATACACTCAAGAAACAGGTTAAAAATGTAATTTCTCACCCTCAATGTTGTTTTAGCCAAGTTGCTGAGTTTCTCTAGCTTAGAGTTCCAGACTCCTGTCTTAGCCCTGGTCTACACTGGGGGATCTAAGTTACGCAACTTCAGCTATGTGAATAATGTAGCTTAAGTTGACATACTTAGATCTACTTACCGCGGTGTCTTCACTGCAGTAAGTCGACATCTGATGCTCTCCCATCGACTCTGCCTCTGCCTCTCGCCGAGCTAGAGTACAGGAGTTGACAGGAGAGCGCTTGGGGGTCAATTTATCGTGTCTAGACTAGTCGCGATAAATCAATCCCTGCTGGATCGATTGCTGCCCTCCGATCAACTGGGTAGTGTAGACATAGCCTAAGGCAGGGGTCACAAACTCAAATGACCACAAGGGCCACATGAGTTCTAGTGCATTGGCCCGAGGGCTGCGTCCCTGACACCCCCACCCTCACAGCCCCAGGCCCCGCCCCCACTCCACCCCTTCCATGAGGCCCCACCCTCACCCCGCCTCTTCCCACCCCTTCCCAAAAGTCCCCACCCCAACACTGCCCCTTCCCTGTCATCAGGGGGTGCAGGAGGGGTGCAGGGTGTGGCAGGGGCTCAGGGAAGGGAGTTGGTGTGTGGGGTGCAAGAGGGGTGAGGGTTGCGGCAGGGGGTCGGGGTGCAGGGTGCAGCAGGTGGCTCAGGGCAGGGAGTTGAGTGTAGGAGGGATGCGAGGTCTGGCAGGGGGGGTCAGGGCAGGGAGTTGGGTGCAGGAGGGTTGTGGGGTGTGGCAGGGGGCTCAGGGCAGGGAATTGGGTGTAGGAGGGGTGCGAGGTGTGGCAGAGGGATCAGGGCAGGGTGTTGGGTGCAGGAGGGGTGTGGGGTGTGGCAGGGGGGTCAGGGCAGGGAATTGGGTGCAGGAGGGGTGCGGGGTGTGGCAGGGGGGTCAGGGCAGGGAATTGGGTGCAGGAGGGGTGCGGGGTGTGGCAGGGGGCTCAGTGCAGGGTGTTGGGTGCAGGAGGGGTGCGGGGTGCGGCAGGGGGATCAGGGCAGGGAGTTGGGTGCAGGAGGGGTGCAGGGTGTGGCAGTGAGATCAGGGCAGGGAATTGGGTGCAGGAGGAGTGCAGGGTGCGGCGGGGCTCAGGGCAGGGAGTTGGGGTGCAGGAGGGGTACGGGGTGTGGCAGGGGGGTCAGGGCAGGGAATTGGGTGCAGGAGGTGTGAGGGGTGGGGCAGGGGTGTCAGGGCAGGGAATTGGGTGCTGGTGGGGGGCGGGGTGTGGAAGGGGGCTCAGGAAGGGGTTGGGGTGCAGGAGGGGTGCGGGGTGCGGCAGGGGGCTCAGGGCAGGGAGTTGGGTGCAGATGGGGTGCGGGGTGTGGCAGGGGATCAGGGCAGGGAATTGGGTGCAGGAGGGGTGCGGGGTGCGGCAGGGGGGTCAGGGCAGGGAATTGGGTGCAGGAGGGATGTGAGGTCTGGCAGGGGGATCAGGGCAGGGAGTTGGGTGCAGGAGGGCTGCAGGGTGCGGCAGGGGGCTCAGGGCAGGGAGTTGGGTGCAAAAGGGGTGCGGGGTGCGAGCTCCGGCCCAGTGCTGCTTGACTAGAGCAGCTCCAGGGTGGCAGCAGCATGCATTGGGGCCAGGAAGCTGCTGGAACCCTGGCCCCTGGGGGAGCAGGGGTGGGCACAGGGCTCCGCTGCTGCTCCTCCAGGTTCCTCCCACAAAGCTCCCATTGGCCGCGGTTCCCTGTTCCTGGCCAATGGGAGCTGCGGGGGGCAGTACCTTGAAGTGAGGCAAAGCAGGAGCCCTCTGCCTCTTCCCCCTTCCCCTCCGGGCCAAAGGGACATGCTGCCAGTCACTTATGGGAGTGGCGTGGGGCTCACCGCGCCACAGGGAGCAATCCCGCAGGCCGAATCCGGCCCGCAGGCTGTAGTTTGCCCACCCCTGGCCTGGAGGCAGGCAGAGGGGTGGGGGGGCACGGGGAGCTTGGTGGGCGGCACAGAAGAGCCCCGTGTGTTTGAGACCCCTGGCCTAAGGCTTGTTCTACATTGCGGGGGGAGGGGATAGACCTAAGATACACAACTTCAGCTACGAGAATAGCATAGCTGAAGTCGACGTATCTTAGGTCGACTTACCTCCCGTCCTCACGGTTCTGGGTCGACTGCTGCTGCTCCCCTGTCGACTCCGCTTCTGCCTCTCGCTGCGGTGGAGTACAGGAGTCGACAGCAGAGCGATTGGGGATCGATTTATCACATCTACAATAGTGATAAATCGATCCCCGATATCTCAATCACTACCTGCTGATCCGGCGGGTAGTGTAGACGTACCCTAAGTCTGGACTCAGCCCTTGCCTTTCCCACCGCTCAGTTCCTTTGTCTTTTCAGGTACTTTCAGCTGTCTTTCTTCTTGAGCAGGAAGGCAATGGAGAAGAGTCCTGTTTGCCTTACTGCCCAGCCTTAAATAGAATTTACATAAGGCGGGAAGCCTTTCTTTTCAGTGGAAAAGTACCAGAAGTGTCCGAGGAGGTACTTTTTACCAGGTGACATTATCATCTGACCTTGTAGTGTCAAAGCAACCATGAAACCAGGTTTATTTGCAATATCCACAGGAAGGAACTCCCAGAAGATGGGGATCCACATCTTCAAAGCCTCATTGCCTTTTCCTAATGGCCCATTAAGGCTGACTGCTTACTGTCCAGTGGGCATCTCCAAGTATAAACACAGTTGTAATTGTTACATAGTCAGTATTCCTAACTTCAGATACAGAAATGATACATGCATACAAATGGATAATCACATTCAGTAAATCATAACCTTTCCAATGATATCTTACATGAGCCTTCTTGCATAAAATATCTTAGTTATGCCATATTCATATCATAAGCATATTTCTATAAAGAATATGGACTGTCATGTCACAGTGACCTCTGAGCATGCCTACTAGCTTGGGCACCACAGGTGAGATAGGTGCTTGTCCACCTATCTTCTCCCAGTTCATGGGTTGCAACGGGGGGGAGGAGATAGACAGGGGATAGGCCTAGAGTTGAAGGTAGCTGTGTGCATGCCCAGAAGTGCTTAGGGACCTTTTACAGAGAGAATGAGTGAGTTTAGGTACCGTCAGGGTTATGTGACAACTAAGTGGGGGTTTTGTGGATCACAGTTGTATCTAAAACTGGGACATAGGTGCCTAAGTCTGGGTTTAGGTTCCTAAGTACCTTTGTGGATCTAACTTCTCAAATAGTTTCACTCAAGTCAATGGGAACATCTATGGAATAAGGTGCCTATTCAATATGAGTAATGTTTTCAGAATCTGACCCTAAATTAAAATTGTGTCCAATAGCTGTGTTTAAAAATAAATAAGTTGCTGGTCAGGTTTTTCCCTCATTGGTCTTTCCCATTAGTATTTCTCTTTTAGCCAATTTAGGGAATATGAAACTATTCATCTTTCACTCTGGGGTTGTTAATATTACATTTTACTATGGCAGAAGGGGTTCTAACTGTATCAGAGCTATCCAGTCTATATTTCCAGGGCCAAGGTTTCTATAAGGGAAATTGTGTCTCTGGAGCCGCTGCCTCTGAATACAATTTAACTATGGCTACATTACAGTCCAAGGTGTGATTGCAGCTTGGGTAGACATAGCCATTCTAGCGTCACCCATGCTAGCATTGCTAGAAATAGTAGTGTAGATGTAGTACAGGCTTCAGCACAATCTGTATAAGCCTGTTGGGGACCCTACAGTGCATACTCACATTGCTAGCCTGTGCTGAAACCTTTGCCACTGCTTCTACACTGTTATTTTTACCAGTACCTGCATGGGTATGTCTACCTAATGAGGGGAGGGAATATGATAAAGGCCTATAAAGTCCATGACTCGTGTGGAGACAGTGACTAAGGAAGTGTTAGCTATCCCTTCACATAATACAGGGACCAGGGGTCACCTGATGAAATTAATAGGCAGCAGGTTTAAAACAAACAAAAGGAAGTACTTCTTCACACGACTCAGTCAACCTATGGAACTTGTTGTCAGAGGATGTTGTGAAGGCCAAATCTGGGTTCAACAAAGAACTAGATAAGTTCCTGGAGGATAGACTCATCAATGGCTATTGGCCAAGATGGTCAGGGATTCAATTCCATCCTCTGGGTGGTCCTAACCTCTGAATGCCAGATGCTGGGACTGGTGATGGGATGGATCACCTGATAGCCCCATTTTGTTCATTCCCTTTGAAGCATCTGGCATTGGCCACTGTCGGAAGACAGGATACTGGGCTAGATGGACCATTGATCTGACCCAGTATGGCAGTTTCTATATTCTTTATGTTCTTATGTACCTGAGATGCAGTCGTACCTTGGATTAAAGTATAGCCATAGCCTAGGTAGGTGATACATCTTCCCATGGGTGGCTGATACGTGCATAGAACTATGAATGAATACAGTTCTACTGCTCTCTGCACTTATTCATAACATGAGTCCCCTGCTTCGTGTCTTTATTTCTGTTTACCAAAAAAAAGGTGGGTGAGAGACTTTTGGGGCTTCAAAGATGAGTTCCATTTGGCTATTTCCAAGGTAGTTAAACTCCAAACCCTTATTTCATCTATCAAACAGCACTGGCTGGGGTGCACTGGGCTGTTACTGCTGGGCGTTTTCATTTGGTGCAGACAGCTCATGTTCGTAAATGCCTTTGTCATTTGTGCCAACACTTTGTTATCTTTTTCAGGAAACCCCCCAAAAAACCTAAAGTTGAAAGGTGCATTAATGTATTTCCTTCCTTCCTGTATTAGTTCTCCAATATTATTTGCAGCACAGCTATAAATTGTTAAATGGGAAATGGGTAAAGTTTCCCTCACTCTTGTGTGCGTAGCTGTTGAGTGGCACTGGCAGCCAGCCATAGCTTGAGAAACTAACTCTGAGAATTGTGATGGTGCATGAGGTTTTGTGGTGGCATGTCTGGACTGCTCCCCCATGGAGAGCTGCTGACCTTCTGCCTGCTCTGTCCCCCTCACACAGCAATTCCTGTCAGTTTTGAGGACACAACTTTTTCATATTTACTTACATACTTTTCCTGTAAAAGCCCATATGAGCTGTGCCAGCAGAGCTAATGCTTGAAACAACTCAGGAGGGACTTTTCCTCCATAAGCAAATATATACAGTGGTAACTGAGTGAACAGAATGAAGGATGTCTTAGCTTTCCTGCACCTGGCTTGCTGTTCCTTGTCAGAGACTTCCTATAGAGGTCAAATGGAAGATGCAGATTTATAAGAACCAAACAATGAACAATGTTTAACAGCGGTTTCCCCCCGTTGTCTGTGGATCGCAGTACAGTTGCTGGTGGCCTGAAGAGGGCTGGTTGGTCACACTGTACTGGCTCCCCTCTGTGCTTCCAGCTTTCAAATTACATTAAAAGTCAAGGTAAAATATATAAATGAAATACTTACCTAATATTCCATGCAAGCAGTGCTGTAACGATGATAGAGTGTATGTGCTCATGAAAGGATGAGATGTTCCATGTGATTGGGAATGGTTTGAAGGCCATGACTATTCTAGGAATTAGACCCCATTCTGCTATTATTGGCCAGAAAATGGAGTTTGCTATGGCTACGCCAAGCATAGACCAGGTGACTTGCACAGGTTGAGATTAGCCATTTCAAGCAGGGATAAGGCCAGCAAGTGAAAATCATTGCTTTCTTTGTCTACAGCTGGAGTTTTCGTTGTCACCCCTTTGGGTCGGGGAATGGGGTTTTTCGTTCCATATCTGTACAGGGTCTAAGCAAAGTCGGTCTGGCAGCACGGAAACAAATGCCATTTAGCAGTAAATATTACAGGAGATTTGTTTACGAGCATTACTGTAACACACTGATTTCAAAAAGGTGTTAATGAGCTGACATAAGACCTGTTAGATTTGTGTTCGTAAGCCCAGCTCTTCAAATGCAGTAGTGTGAAATTCCTAGTATCCCACAGTCAGGCTGCAGTTCAGCTTGGAAGGGTTGAATCAGGCTGTATGCTTTTACCAGCTCTACTTAAAAAAAACTCGAGAGAAGAGGAGTGTTGCAGGAAGTATTAATGGATATGTGGCTGCAGTGCTAATGCGTTGCTGCTGGGTTAATACAACAACAGTTATATTAAGAAATTATCAAGTTGTAACTTATGTGTCAGGGTAGTTAAGCTTCCAGCAGTCTCACTCCTGAGACTATTTATTAAAATAATAAAAAAAATCAGATAATGAAAAGTGCCGGATAAACAGCACTGGAAATGGAAATGCGCTCTCTCCCTCTCCCCTCACCCGCCTTTTGCCGCTGCATAATAGGAGCAGTTCAGACCATTGCTATTCTGTTCCCTAGACATTCATTGTGCCTTAGCTTTGATCTGCAGGGGTGAAGTCATTTCCTTTGCCCTTTTTAGACTCCTATTCTGCAGTGTACTGAGCATTTCCTGAGAGGGGCTCAGCACCATCCAAGTTTGTTGGTCACCTGTCAAAGATTCTTGCACAATTGAACTTACTGATCTCTGGACTGAGTCTCCCAACAAGGGTATCAACTGCTGGATTTCGTGCTCCGGACCCCTATTTAGTAGAATACGACTGAAATCACCAACTCATTTCACACAGCCTCTTAAAAAAGCACTTGTTGGACAGTAAAGGCTCTCTACCTAGTGTTTCCAATACAGTGACTCTTCCAAACCAATCACTGAGAGTCTGAGATGAACTAACTGAGGCTAATGAGGTATCACTTGCAAAAATATGTTCTTTAATTCATAGTATCTAGTGGGAGTAGTATGGTCATTCTAAGCCCCGAGTATTCATAAGGATCTGAGTCCTCTGCAATTGATCTGTATTTTTAGACAAGTTGTGAAATTAGCATTAAAAATTTAATGTTATTGGCCTAAAACTTACCGATAGACCAGAAACTTAGACCTGTAGTTCAGCAAAGCATTGAAGCATGTGCTTAAGCCCATCCCTATTCAGCAAAGCACTTAACACGTGCTTAACTATCAGCATGTGCTTCAAGTCCCATTGGCTTTGGCAGGACTTCGCATGTTCCTGAAGTTAGGCATGTACTTAAGTGCTTTGCTCAATAAGACCAGACTGTTGAAATGGAACCATAATATATATCTTGGGCAATTCCATTACTCTGTCTGGGATTGCACAGGTTGTAGATCAACACAGGATTTGGACCCAATATATGGCCTGACCCAGACTTCAAAGAACATGAATGTTATTCTAGGGGTTCCATGGGAAATATCCATTCCAAACTAAACATGATCTTCAGATTAATGATGAGATATAAATACTTTTGAAAGAATAAAGATTGCATCAGTCATAACAGACAAAGGAGTGAGAGGATTTTTTCACATGAAAAATAGGATCTTAGTAATGATGAAATTAATCTCTTGGGAATGAAATTAAAAGCCTCATGAGACTCATAGACAGGGAGAGTGTGTAGTGAAGGATCCAAGCCCATCAGGAATCCATTAGAATGAAATCCATTCCCATTTCCTGTCTAGGATAGCAGATGGCATTTTAAATCATAGTCTTGATTTAAAATTCCTTAAAAGTTCCCAGGCTACAAAGAGTTAAATACAAAGATGTTTTCATTAAGTGTATTCCCCCTCTGGACTTTATGGTTCCTATATCAAAGAGTGATACCACAATGAACCAAATATTTTGGAAGATATTTTTCCTCTGGGAGCGAGACATTTACAGAAATTCCGGACATGAAAATGTCAAATGTTACTCATCCTCTCTGTGGCTTTTTTATTTTTTCCCTAGGAATGTTTGCTTCCACTTGTTAGCTCGGGGAATCATTGCTCACTGTTTGATATCCAATGCTGGGGCACACAAAAGGGTGACTAATCCTATTTACGGGAATTTTACTGTTTTCATCAAGGCCACAGTTTCCATTTCAAGCTTTATAGTAAAAGCAAAACAACAACTGGGAAATCGACTTCTGTTGTTGTAGTAAATTAATCTGGCTTCAGTGCTACAGCAAAAGAAAGCTTTTTGATAGCTACTTTGGAAATCAAAGGAAACTTTTTTTTTTTAAAGGAGAGAGAATTTATAGTTACTATACAGTACAGAAGGCTCCTTGTCCATTTCCAGTCAGTGCAGGCTAGCATTTACATGTGCACTCAAACACATACACAAATCCCTCCCTCCCTCCCTTTTTAATTTCATGGTTTAAAAGGACCACAGATTAAATCTAGTTTGAAATCAACAGCTAGTAGTTTAACCCCATGACTTCTCCTCCCGCCAATGGGAACCACAGGGCTAAAACTCTATACTGCACTTGGAGTAACTTTTCCCCCTTAATGTTCAGCAAAATCTCATTTATTTCATGGAATGAAAAACTAATCTTTGAAAAAAGTTTGTCATTTAAGATTGTCCCTACAGGAGCCTTTTCTCTTTCCATTTTAATTGATATTCCAGCCACTCTGAGTTTGCTTGCATTCTGCAAGGGTCCATGCGGCTTACAGCAATTGGTGGTGCAGAGTCTATAGAAATAATACGAGCTTATGACAAACGACTGTTTTGAACATCAGATTTAAAAAAAAAGAGGAAAATCTAGTATATTTTGGTTCTTGATATGTTTTCCTCTCTGGTGGGTGGTTGTTTGCTTCCACCCCTGTACTCAGTCCTTTCCACTACATCTTCTTTCTTTCCTTCCATCCTCCTATTCTCATCTCCTCCCTCTCCTCCCTTGCTTTCGTTTCTTTTCCTATCCCCTTACTTCTATTCACTCATGACTTCTCCCTTCCCACGTTACACCACCCTCCCTTATATAGCTACCCCATGTTACACAATGTCATGGTCTCCTTATTAGTGGTTATGGGCAAGTAGGCAGAGTCCCTGGAATAATGACACAGACATGTTAGATCCCCATCTAACAGTTTTGCCAGTTCTCTCATGGTTTTATCATGACTCTTGTGATATTTTTGAATGACTGAGGTTGGCAATACTTTTGTCACTGGAAGAAGGTGCCACGGCGATTCCCCTACTTGAATCTTTCTTTCTCAGGCAGGAAGAACAGGCATACCCATAAACTCTCTTTCAGAATTATTTCCTGGGATGAGGGGTACTTCCCACCAGAGAGAACCTGCACCTTTTTAGGGCTGTTTGTGGGTGTATCATGGACCAGCAATTCACCTCATCGACACAGTAACACTTTATCTCTTAAAAAGAACAATTTAAAAAATGTGGAATTCACATGATACTTGTCATTCTCCCTAATCACTCTGCTTGCATGTTGCATCCTTTCCTTCCCCCCAGCTATTTTCTATCTTGCCTGCTTGGGAGCACCTCCTCACCCAGTTTCAGGATCTAACTCTAAATTACAAGCTCTTCAGGGAAGGGACTATCTTTTATAATGTGTGTATAGATCCCAGAACAATGCCCTGCTTCTGATTGGAACCTCTGGGCACTATAGAAACACAAATAACAACAGAAGGATCATTACCAGACTGGACCATTGAATGCTTGTGCTCTTTGCTCAGCTTGCCAGATAAGTTGACAATTAGTCCCAGCTATGTTGGTGGATTTGGTCATGTTCTCTGGGATAGTACTGAGATCAACTGCCTTGCATTTTATTTTGATGTTAGTAATGATTCTTTCCCATATAATGCCATTTCCTTTCTTGCTTCATTCTGCATCAAAAACAGGTCAAATCCTCAACTGGTATAAA
Source organism: Mauremys reevesii (assembly GCF_016161935.1). Taxonomy (NCBI): domain Eukaryota; kingdom Metazoa; phylum Chordata; order Testudines; family Geoemydidae; genus Mauremys; species Mauremys reevesii. Next base: position 56,173,813 of record NC_052624.1, on the reverse strand, counting down.
TCAGCACAGATGCATTAACTTTACACTGGCTGAGCGTCTAGCCCAGAATTCTATAGGATAGAGAAATCACATTCTCTTACTGTACAAGTGCCTGTAAACTCATAGAACTAGATTCATCAATGAGATCATATGGAGAAATTTTAACAAACAATGGAATTCCTATTTGTAAGTTACATACTTTAGACTAGAATTCTGATAATAAATACCCCATTGCTCTGTTTATAAGTAGCAAAGTTCTCTATGAACTGCTAGTTATCACCTATACATGCCAGATTTTGTAATAAACGTCCCTCAAAGTACTGTTCAGTTCAGGGTTGCTAGCTAATGAAGTTATTGCCATCCATGATGGGTTCATGGTTGAGATCCCAAATCTTACTTGTATAACCATTTCTGTCCTCCTTTTTTTTGTAACCTTCTTTTCTAATAAGAGTCTAGCTTAGCCAATCAGGGTAATGCTATACTTGTAAAAATTTGTGTGCTGTGCCAGGGTGTTTTCTACCAACTGAACTGAAAGAGAAGTTGAATTTTCCTGTCTCCTGCCAGTCTTCACTCTCTCCCCCTTTGTGTGTTTTCATCATGTTTTGTCATAAAATCCGATTGTTTCTTCTGAACAGCAAAACTTGAGATCTGTAACCTACAAATTCCTGTTGCTTTTCCCCAACAAAGTCATTTAATACCTTCTGACTAGACCTTCTCATTTAAAAAAAATATTTTGAGGGGAAACTTTGAAACTTTTTTTTTTAAGATTCCAATTAAAAATGTAATTTCAGGTCAGTTTTTGATCTCACTGGGCCTCCTTGTAGTTCAAAGCACTCCTCAGTGTGAGTCACTCTCTATTTGTAAAATGTGAATATGGCCAGGCCAATCATACAGGGAGATTTTCTTTTAATACACAGAACTTCCAGTTAGAAACAGGCATTTTAGAATCTGCGAATAGGCATGCATTGATTTTCTGTTTCTACTTTGAGTGGACTGTGTGGTTTTTCCATTCCCAGCTTCTCCCAGCAGGTGTCATTGTAACAGTGCTGCTCAGAAAGTTTTTGAGGGATACTTTAGTAGATTAAAAAATAAATGTGTGAAAAGGGACCTTGACTTCATGACCCTTATTTGCTTTCAGTGGCAATAAGCTAACTCCAAGTAAATGAACATAAAAATATAAATAATTAAAAACATTGGTAGGGGAATATAAAATGGGAACATCAAAGTTTTCCAATAACTTGAATTTACAGACTACTTGGGCCCCATAAGATCCCATCAGAATCCATCCTCTCATTTTCCATTTTAACGGGTGTGAGAGTATGAAATCACCAAAATGATAGAGCATTTTGAAAGCATAATTTCTTTTAATGCATGGACTGTGTGTACATAAGCATGTATTTGAAAAGCAAGTGTGTGACAGTGAAACACAGTTGCAAATTCAGAGCCAAACTGCACACTGGAAGGGTCATTTTTCTTTTACATGTGTGAAGTAGGGATTAAAGAAAACAAGATTTGATTGGTTTGCAGGCTTATGCCCCACGTCAATGAAGTATGCTCGCAGACAGTTAAAATGCCATTTGGCAGGAAGTATTACTTATCCTTTCTTCTCTAATGTTTTAATTCAGTGAATTAATCATATGTAAGTGCTGGATCATTCCTTTTATATTTGACACACGCACACTCAGCTGGAGTAATTACGACTTGTTCAATGTGCTATCCACCAGAGTCCTTCACCAGCTGCCTATTTTGGGGCAAAGGAGTTGGATCATTTGAGCTAATATGATGACAAAAATCAGTCTTACTGGTCACAGTACTCCGCACAGCAGATCACTAAGCACTGCCTTTGTGGGGAAAAAAAAATGGAGCTGTCATCAGTACCACAACAAATATTGTAAATGGAGGGTGGAGTCTTCCTGAGAGCGAGGAAAATGTTAAGGGTGCTAGTTAAAAAATGAATAGTTGGAACAAGTCGGTGATAGGAATAAAGCTAAAAAAACTCCCTGCCCTTAAATTGCACAGTTGATGAATTAAAATTATTTTGAGGCCTATTTTCTTCTGGTTGCATAAGCATAATTCATACTCATCAATGGTAATTCTGAGCTCACATCTGGAAGAGCAAATACTTGCTTGGACAACCACCTGCTTCACTTCCAATCAAATAATTTGACATTGCACAGGGGAAATGTTAGTTTGCAATTCTGATGATGTTCTCACACACATGCAAAATACTCATAATATAGTAAAAACAGCTACAATGTCTGGGGCGGGGTGTTGCATTTGTGAGTGGACGAACATCTCAGTTAGGAAAATGTCACTGTTCTGCAGATTTTTTTATTTTTAAGTATGAATGAGCTTGAGTCTTGGTGAAATTGTGCCTTTTATAAACTAGAACAGGCTTTTGATTTAAAAACATGAGAAAACTCATGCTTTTGCAAATTTTCATGTGAAAAATGACATTTTGCAAAAATTCCAAATAAAAGGTAAATTTGAAAAAAAATTAGAAAATTGCAGGGAAGTTATTTTTATGAGTTTATGAAAACTGGCACTAAGAATGTACAGCATTATTTATTCCTGTTTTAAGGCACAGCCATTCATAATCCCTATAGCTAGAGTGTGAGCACATTTTACATTATTTGCACAAGTCTGGATATGAGGAGTCCACGTTATTTGCCATGCACTGGGCACCCAACAGTAGCTAATGGGATCCAGTGGATATTGATGACCCAGTTCATTCCTGATTTACACTTGACAAAGTTTGTGGGCCCCCGATAGCAGAAAGTTTGTCTGAAATAGCAGCCTGGAGCCATAATCTATCTGCAGCCCCAGCTTCATCAGAAGTCTCAGAGCTGCCAAACAGCACAACCCAGAATATGGACAGAGTCAATCACAAGATGACATGGCCAATGCAACTGGGACGTATCCTGGTTTGGCATCTCTCCAAGGCAGCATCCTCTGGCAGAGCTTTGATGGAGTTTAAAGCTGGCCTCCTCTTCTGGAACCTTCCAGGACAAGACCTATTGGATTGCTCTGTGCCTGTGGGGGTGAATTAAGCCCTCACTCTGGATCCACAATTCTTCTAGCCATTCTGCAGAGGTTGGCAGAAGGGAGGGACCCAGGGATGGCTGGAAGGTGGTAGCTGGGCCAAAAGGAAGGAAGAAAGGAGGCTAGGCTCTAGGAATGGGGTAGAGGGAGGAAATGGCTGACAGGAATGAGCAGGGAATTGGACTTGGCACACGGTTGGATGGAGGGAAGAAAGGACACAGGCGGGGAAGGGTGGAGGGCACAGAGGTCATTTCAGCTATGCGGTCTTAGCTGTAAAAGTCTGAATCAGATTTAACCAATGTGTTGACAAATCCACGCCGAATCAAATTAATACCTTGTTCTGAGTCCGCAGGCATGTCCTGAACATGTGGGCAGGCGCTTTCTGTGGAAGCATTTGGAAATGGGTTGTTTCCCTGTTCCCTGCTATAGTACTGAACAAATGAAAAAGCCTCCCATTGTCTTTATAGTTTCTAAGTTTCCGCTTCTGAAAGCATTTAATGAAAATAAATTGCCATTTAAAAAAAATGTATTTTCTTTTCCCTTTAATTTTAGTCTTCAACAGGGCAGGACTAATGGAATGCATGTAGTTACTCTGCGAGATCCTAGTAAAGTGCTTTATCATTATACCATAAATAACAGAGAAGTAAACCTTTAGACTATTAATTTTAAATGAGTTACGTGTTTTATAATAGATTCCATAATATCGATTTCAAAATTTATAGTAGTTTAATCACAGACAATGACTGTATCTTGCCTTCCTTCCTATGTAATTCAGCTGCTCCTTATTTTCTTCTGCAGCTTTATATGTTTTTTGAACATCTGGCTTGAAGGAGTCAATTTATGTCTGTTTGCCTTATTAGAGAGTTTGGTAGTTGAGTTTTCCAGCTGAATGCCAGAATCCTGCCTTTTGTTTTTCTCAGTGACGTGCACAAAAACTTTGAGGTGGTGTAGGAACAGAGGGGTCCCAGGCTAATAAATACTTCATTTAAATGGAAGAGTGTTTGAATTGGGCTGTTGGTCTTGCTGGGTTTAATTCTAACCATAAGGAGCAATAACCACAGCATGCTTTGGGTAGGAGAGGACATCAATCACTGTCTCTTCAGTGGGCCGGGGGTAGGCGTGGGGAGAAGCAGAGTAGAAAAATGGTGCTGGATTTTAGCTCTCTGAAACTGCCACTAGGAATTCATTTAGGAGCTAAGTTAACTCTTAGGTAATCAGAATCTAATACTTGCATCCCAAACTGTCTTTCAGTGGTTGTATTTATCTTACTGGTAGGTTAGATAGGGTATTTAATACTTTTATCCTGAATAGGGTTGGGTATTATATATAATAACTGGTGATTACTTGTATTATAATAGCACCTAAAGCCCTCTCTGTGATTGGGGCCCACTGTACTAGGCATTGTGTGCTGGGGATCATTATTGCATTTTCACTTTAATGGTATAGGAGGCTTTCCCATATTCGAGTTACTTATCACTGTTGGTGAGCATTGCTGCTAGTGTTTTGCTAAATTTCCCTTAAACATTTGAGTATATGGTTAAGTGATTCCTATTTAAAACTGAGTACCATTACCAGCTCATATGTCCTTCTCAAGTCATCTTGTCATATCTGAAACAGGGCCAATAGCACTTTAAAGATATTTAATCTACTCCATCCATTTCCCTTTACAGCTGTAATGAGGTCAGTGTGAGAGGAGCTATAGGCTTCCTCTCACTGATCACTGTAGTGCTCTGGGCAAAATAATTTGACAAAGGAACAGCTGCACATTTCTATCAGTGCTAACCAAATGCTAGGTAAACCAACCCAGGGTTGGTGGTTTATGTGATTCCCCTCTGCCTTTCTCTTTGTCAGTGTGAGCACCAGAATTAGAGATGACAAAATTTTCCAATTAAAATTTGTTTTTGGTCAAGAAATAGGGTTTAGTCACGATGATTTTTTTCAACGGGAAAAATGTCATTTTTGGCAATAGTTTGATTTTCAAAAAAAATTTTAAAATGGAAAAAAAATTGGATAGGAAACTGAAAAATTTGGATTTTTTTCCCCAAATTTTCATTTTGAAATTGTGGGTTTTCCCCACTTTTTATTTTATTTTATTTATTTTTTTTACTGTTTTCCATCTTTTGCTAATTGGCAAAGAAGTGTTGAAAATGTTACTTTCAGAGTCACACTTTCTTCATATGTTAATTTAGCACTGAAAGTGAATGTTTTTTTTAAAGCGAAAAAAAAAAATCCTACTTCCCCCACATTCCCTTGCAGTATCCCAAATGGAAAACATTTGGAAGCATAAGGTACTATGGGGGGAAAACAAAACAAAAACAAACAAAAGACACTTTCCATGTATTTGAAGTGTCCCTCAGGAAAACGAGAATCCACAGTTGGGGGAATTGCTAAAAGGGGATTTTTCTGACCAGCTGTTCTCAACGTATTTCCACTGTACTGTGGGGCTATACTTCATGCTCAGGATGAAATGAACATAGATTCGTAGATTTTAAGGCCAAAGGGACCATTATGAGCATCTAGTCTGATCTTCTCCATAAGGCCATGGATTTCACCCAGTGCATCAAACCCAACAACTTGTGGGAGCTAGAGTTTCTCTTGTAGAAAGACATCCAATCTTGAGTTAAAGAAATCAAATGATGGTACAAATTACTAGACCCCTTGATAATTAAAATGTCTGTGAGTACATGAGTGTTTTTTGTTTTGATCAATTATCTGAAACATCACTGTGAGCAAGCAGCCTAACATAGGCAAGCATGGGAATTTTGCACTGGGGCCATGAATTCACCTAAATTCTCTATTCCACTTTGTTTCCTTTTCATTCTCTTTGTCAAAGTTTCTCAGCACGTCTATTGGTTCATTGACACAGTTCCTTTTTATCTGGCAACGTCATACACTGTGTCTTCATCAACAGCATTACTGTCCTCGTTGACATGAAATAGATTTGATGTAGTGCCTTCCTGTCTCTACCCATTGCCAGCGGAGCAAAGAGGTGATATATATGTCATATTTGTTTAGGGGGTGGCATTTTCAAATGAAAAGTTTCACTTTCTCAACTATATTGGCTACATTTGCTCTGTCTTGCAGATTATTTTCTAAAGGGGGGAGGGATAGCTCAGTGGTTTGAGCATTGGCCTGCTAACCCTGCTAATAAGGGTTGTGAGTTCAATCCTTGAGGGGGCCACTTAGAGATCTGGGGCAAAAATTGGTCCTGCTAGTGAAGGCAGGGGGCTGGACTCAATGACCTTTCAAGGTCCCTTCCAGTTCTAGGAGATTGGTATATCTCCAATTATTATCTTCTACCACTTAGAAGTTGCTGACATTTTTAAAACATGATTTATATTTTCCCTCTATTTTTGAAACTGCCATTATATTTATAGATGAATTACTGCCTCTTCTAAACTTCTTTTGGTGTTTAATTTCTTGGAGTGCCATCTGGCTCACTTAATGATGTGGAGTAGATCTACTTTCACTTGACCACTATTTATTAATACATACAGTCCAATTTAAATTAGAGATGATTTTGAATAAAGTAAGAACTGACACAAGCCTTCCACGATCCCGATCCCAAATTCAATTTTTCAGTTCATTTAATTGTTTTCAATTTTTGTCACACCTCTCCACCTTCTAGTGGTTAAATCAGCCCAGAAAATGCATTGACCCCTTTTAAAAAAAACAGGAGTGCAATCCCCTTCCTACTAAAATCAGTGGGAGTTTTGTTATTGACTTCAATGGAGCCAGGATTTCATTCCGTGCTTTTATTCCATGTAAAATTAAATATCCATTTTAAACATGTTTCTCACAAAAATGTTGGGAGGGGGGGTGGGAGGGAGGAACAGAGAAAAAAGGTGTTACTTCTTTTTAACAAAAAATGAAATTTTTGACAATCAACAGTTTTTCCAGAAAAAATGTCTTTTGACAAAAATGCTTTTTGTTGATATTTTTCAGATTATTTCTATTCAGTGTGACTGATTTTTCTTTCATCTCCCATTTCCTTCTTCCTTTCTTTTCCCTCTCCATTTCTTCATTTCCTTCTGTTCTTTTCCATCTGTTTTGTCTTCTTACTAATTCCCTTTGTACTTCCTTTCTATTGTTCTCTTCTTATTTCACTCCTCTTCCTTGCTTTCAGCCCATGTCTCTCTTCCTCCATTCCATTGGTTTCCCCATCTTTATCTCCCTCTGACTTCCCAATTTGTTGTCTCTTCCTTTTCTCACTCAAACAGTATCTCTTTCTCTCTCCCTATTCCATATAGCTGCTGCCCTATAGGACAGACCTGGTCCTCAGAGTCCAGCTCTTCAAGACACCTGTTCCTCTATCTTCCTCACAAGCCTAGGTTTCTGGCCCACCCACCAGCTCAGAACCAGATTTTTGAAAGCAGTTAGGCATTGCTGGGAGGAGTAGTAGTTACACTGAAGGGTAGGGATAGGATACAGAGGGACCTAGATAAATTAGAGGATTGGGCCAAAAGAAATCTGATGAAGTTCAACAAAGACAAGTGAAGAGTCCTGCACTTAGGATGGAAGAATCCCATTCACTGCTACAGACTAGGGGCCGAGTGACTAGGCAGCAGTTCTGCAGAAAAGAACCTAGGGGTTACAGTGGACAAGAAGCTGGATATGAGTCAACAGTGTACCCTTGTTGCTAAGAAGCCTGACGGCATTTTGGGCTGTATGAGTAGGAGCATTGCCAGCAGATCAAGGGATGTGATCATTCCCCTCTATTCGGCATTGGTGAGGCCTCATCTGGAATACTGTGTCCAATTTTGGGCCCTACACCACAAGAAGGATGTGGAAAAATTGGAAAGAGTCCAGCGGAGGGCAACAGAAATGATTAGCAGGCTGGAGCACATGATTTATGAGGAGAAGCTGAGGGAACTGGGATTATTTAGTCTGTAGAAGAGAAGAATGAGGGGGGATTTGATAGCTGCTTTCAACTACCTGAAAGGGGGTTCCAAAGAGGATGGATCTAGGCTGTTCTCAGTGGTAGCAGATGACAGAACAAGGAGTAATGGTCTCAAGTTGCAGTGGGGGAGGTTTAGGTTGGATATTAGGAAAAACTTTTTCACTAGGAGGGTGGTGAAATACTGGAATGGGTTACCTAGGGAGGTGGTGGAATCTCCTTCCTTAGAGGTTTTTAAGGTCAGGCTTGACAAATCCCTGGCTGGGATGATTTAGTTGGGGATTGGTCCTGCTTTGAGCAGGGGGTTGGACTAGATGACCTCCTGAGGTTCCTTCCAACTCTGATATTCTATGATTCTATGATTGCACTGCTCAGCAGTGCAAGTCCTAAGGGATTTAGACGGCTAAATCCCATGCACTTTCAATGATACTTAGGTGCCTAAGTGACAAAATAATTTTTGGAAATGGGATTTAGCCATATAAATCACATAGGCATTGAACCACTGAGCAGGGCAATGCTTAAATACCTTAAAAATTTGGGCCTATATCCAGCAAGCAAGCTAGGTTGCCTCTTCCTTAGTGGTTCTTTCAAGTAAGTACTGACAAGGTTAAACAAAACTGTTAATATGCTTATAAATTTGCAACTTGAAAATATAATACTCCTCCATCCTTATACTGCAAAAATGTCATCTATATATTATTGCAGATTAGGGATGAACTAAATAATGAGATGGCATCAAGGTAGCTGAAAGGGAGCCTAAAACATATTCTTAGGTGTTGCTTGGGAACATTTTTGGTATTCCAATACATCTGAAGTTTACTTGTTTTGGTATATTTTCCACAACCTCTCCCACCTAATTTATTGGATTGGTTTAACAGTGTAATTTTGACAGTCTTTCAATTCAGTGTCATTTAGTTTTAAAAACACCAGTTCTTTTACAATAATAAGGAAATTAGTCTTGGCATCTGAATTACTTCCACCTATTCCATACGGGTATTGTCAAGTGATTAGTTCAACTAATTCTCTTGCAATTCATGTGAGCTCCTACATATTTTTTAATCCTGTTAAGAAGAGAATAGCGATTAATTTGTTAAAGAGTTCACTGGAAAAATGATCTAAAGCTCATGCTGAATCACTAAACAAAGCCTCTAATTGAATTATTTAACACTTGGGAGGAATTTCTGTGCCAGGTCTAAAGGGTCAGTAACTAACAAAATTTCAAGTCTCTGTAATTTTGGTCATGAACACAAAGAAGTCCCCCCCCACCCCCTTTTTTTTTTTTTAACTGTTACCACTGAATAAGGTTCAAAGTTTGTGGTTGGATGGGCTCTATAAACAAACTGATTCCCTATAGTATTTCTGTTGAGCAAAATGAAGTTACATCAGAGATTAATTTGGTCTGATGATGTAGCCTGCCTTTATGGGGTGTGATTTTTAAACGATCTTAACATGGCCTAATATTGCTCTTATTAGAGTAAATGGTAAAACTCCTATTGACTTCAATGGGAGCAGAGTTAGGCCAACACTGAGTGCTTTTGAAAAATCACACCCTGTACAGAAATACACCTCTGCATATACATACAGATATATATATACACACATGCATGTGTGCCCACATAAACACCTTAGAGCTTCTGCTTTTTGTCATTTAAAATCCTCTCCATGGCATGTCACAGAATTCATTAAGAATTACAATACTCAGCCATGTTTCAGGGGGAATTTGAAAATGTTCAGTACCATGGATGTGACTTCACTACAGGAGTAATATGCATACACACACTCAGTTACAAATTACAAGTCAGATCTTGCTCAACTTACTCATGTGAATAGACCTAATATGTAGATTTAGATTCTCCCCAAGAAACTCTGTCTCTTACTTTACAGGTTTGACATCTTGACCAATCAATTCAATTTGCTCCTTCAACTGGATAAAAAAAGGAGTCTGTTTTCTTAAATGCACAGTTTACTCCAATTGTGTGTACAACTGTCCCTAGAAGAAGCAGATTTGTGACCCTTCCAATAATTTTTTTAGTGCCTTTAAATTGCCTATAAACCAATGCTGGGAGCCTGTATAATAAACAAGAGGAATTGGAATTGCTCATTTGTAAGCATGAAATCTACCTGAGAGGTATTACTGAAATCTGGTAGGAAGAGCTGCATGAAAGGAATGTTAAAATCAGTGGTTGTAACTTATTTAGAAAGGTTCAAGTGAACGAAAGAAGTAGGGGAAAGCACCCTATGTTGAAAAAGCATCTTTTTCTGACTCATTGACCACTCAGAAGCAAGTGATTTTGAATGCTTAGGATCAATGTTCTAACATCCAAAGCACAAGACTACTAAATCACACTGGAGAACAGGATGACCCTCTCCTTAAGCACTCATCTATAATGTATAGAAAAAAAACTACCTTATCATGAGGTGCATTTTTTAACCTAAGTGACATATGCTGGAGATCTCAGACTGCCAGTACTAAAACATTCTTAGAATTTCTAAATATTATAGATGAAAATTTCCTAACTCAAAAAGGGTTGCATCCAACATGAGGGAATTCTATATTAGTCCTCTTCTTGAAAGATAAAGAGGAGTTGATCACAGAACTAAAAATTAGTGGTAGCTTTGGTACAAGGGATTTTGACTTGATTACATTAGCTATGTGAAAACAGAATAAAGTCCAAACCAATATATGTAATGTGTGTGTATGCTGATGTATTAAAAGGGCCAATTTCACAAAGCTGAAAATGATTGAGCCAAATCAGTTGGGAGAGAATGTAAATTATAACTTGGAACTGTTTAAGACCATTTTACTAGATCTCTCCTCCCAACCCCCCTTGCTACCCCCCAAAAAACCACAATAGAGAAAGAATGCCACACTGGTTAAATGGCATAGAGGGGAAGTGAAAGCAGCTGTAAACTTTTTTAAAGTCTATATAATCATTAGAAGAAAGGGAGAGTTAATAGTAATTGTAGAAAAGCTAGTAATTGTAGAAAAGGACATTAGGAGAAATCCATGGCCAGCAGAGCTAAGGACAATGAGAAGTAGTTTGTTTATTGGGAAGAAAGGAATCCTAACAATGGCATTGTTCCATTACTAAATGGAAATGATAGAGTTGTCAATAATAATGCAGAAAAGGCAGGAGTGTTCAATAAATACTTCTGTTTTGTATTTGGAAAAATGCCAGATGATGTATTCATATCATATGATGATCATGAAATACTTTTCAGTCTGACAGTAACTCAGGAGAGTGTTAAACAGCAGCTACTCAAGCTAGACATTGTTAAATCAGTAGGTCATAATGATTCCAAGATGTTTTAAAAAGATGTTGACACTTGAATTGCTCTCGAAGGGTCTATAGTTTTGGGTGAAATAATAATTGAAGTTATTGAAGCTGTAACAGCAAGTAGAAGAACCAAAATGTATGCATTAAAAATAGGTTTGGCTAGGTCTTAAACATTAAGAGTTTAGAGTGAGGCCTAGAAGTTAGCAATATGTATCTTGTGATAGTTTAGCATTGCATCTTCTGATAAATAGGTAATCGACGAATTGATAGATGGTAGCATCTTAGGGGCTTTTTGCATTAACAGCTAACTGCTTTGACATACCAAAAATATTGGGAAAGGACTGATATGAATGACTGGACTGTCAAAAATGTAGTTATGACCAACTGGAATAACATATATGGACAACCGAAACCCTAAAATTGGTCTCCTGAAATACCAAATATGAAGAGGGGACTGAGACTTGGGACCATATCTGATCAAATGCATATGGGTGGGATGACAAAAAGGTGTGTAAAAGATGGCCTAATTGGGACGTCAGGGATGACCGAAGCCTGAGACCCGGGAGTCTGAGTACAAATTAGCCCTCTTGTGGTGAGCTCCACTTACTTTTCCTTCTATCTTTGTTGTTACCAGTCTCCATAAACTTGTAACTATGCACAGGTTTGTAAATATGTCAACATTGGGGGATTGCTTTATCTTGTGCCAGCCTAAGGCTGTAAGTATGCAGGAGATCATTTCATTGTACTTACACTTACCTTGCTTTCTTATATTATTCTATTTCAAATATATTTGTCTGTATTACCTAAACCATCACAAAGTCTCTGTGTGTGCTCCACTGATCTCAACTCAATATAATTTCTGACATAGCTGCCTGAGTAAAGAATCTGTTGTTATCTAAGGCTACAGAGAGATGACCCAAGAACATGAGTTTATAGAAAATAGATTTTTGGGAGTGAGATTAAAAGTTTGGTTGATAAAGGTAATAATGCTAATGTAATATATGTAAACTTCTATAAGGCATTTGACTTGGTATTGCATGATATTTTGATTAAGAAAACTTGAATGATACAAAATCAATATGGCACATATTATTGGCTTATCCAGAAGAAGGTTAAGGGTTGACTTGATCACAATCTATAAGTAGCTACACAGGGAACAGAAATTTGATAAGAGAGCTCTTTGGTCTAGCAGACAACGCTATAATGAGTCACGGGCTGAAACTGAAGCTAGACAAATTCAGGCTAGCTGAATAAGACACACATTTTTAATAGTGAGGGTAATTAACCATTGGAACAATTTACCAAGAGTTGTGGTGGATTTTCCATCACTGGAAGTTTTAAAATTATGATTAGATGTTTCTCTAAAAGATATGCTCTTAGTTCTAACAGTAATTATTTTGGGGAAGTTCCCTGGACTGTGTTATACAGGAGGCCAGACTAGATGTTCACAATGGTTCCTTTTGGTCATGTAATCTATGAATTTATGAGAGTGGAAGTAAAAATCAGGAAACTCACAAGGTATGGGAAAATATCTATCCAGGTCTGAAAACACTGCTGCCCATGTTACAGTTTTCAGAGCATATGGAGAGTTTTACTCTAATTTAACCCATCACTGCAAAAATGGCACATATGGTTATACTTTCTGTTCCTTATACAAACTTTATAGCAATCACTGTAGAGTGCATCTGGGATTTAAATGCTGCAACTTAAAAATAAAAAATTAACAAGTGCTTCTGATAAAATCTGGCAGAGTAGTGGTTAGAGGCAGAGATAAACTTGGAAAACAGAACATTTTCTGTTTCCTGACCATTTACAGCTAAGCTTCTCCCTTCTGCATAGACACAAATGGCAGAGAGATATATACAAATGCATATGCATTTATACTGCATACAAAGGAACACTCTGAAGAAAAAAAATTACTCTAGAAGATATATCCTTTCCTTAGTTCCTAATAACACATTAGATAACTAACACTGAAGGAATTCTAAAAAATGCAATTTACATTTCATAATTTATGTTGCTTAGTTTTTTAACATTATTTAACTGCTTATGTAGTGAAAATATCTGATCCTGGGCTTGAGTCTGTCCCGCTGCATTGTTGTATTAATTTAGATGGGATATATACGCTAAAGTTGTTACCAAAACTTAGTTACTATCTAATATTAAACAAGGTCCAGGGCTTGGCATAGAGAGACTTCCGCCTGCTTAGAACCGTGTCAAACACATTAAAAATTCTTTTAAATGTTTATTAAAGATAAAGAAAAGATGGGAAAACAGTGGAAATGTTTGAAATGTAAAGTATTAAATAAGGTTTTTATTTTAACCGCATTTTTTGTTCCCTTTCCTTTGAGCTGTGAGAAAATTTTAGCAGGAAAACTCCCCTTATTTGATAGTCTTTTAGAGGGCATCAAAGATGGTAATAACTGTCCTTTTGGGAAAAAGATAAGAAGTTAGTAGATCAGATGGCCTGGTGATGTTGCTGCTGTTGTTAAAGTATAACGTTAGAAGGAAAAGCCTCCTTGTTTGACAGTCTCTTAGGGGGTAGTAATGGGTCATTCCAGGTGGTGCTTGGGACCATAGGTGTCGACTCCATGGGTGCTCTGGGGCTGACAGTGGGGGGGGAGGTCGCGCACCCACGGCAAAGAGGGGGAGTTGGTGCCTATGCTTGGGACTCAGCTGGAGCTGGTAGGAGTGGCAGTGTCATCTGGGTCTCTCTCTGGCCCATTCTGGTCAGGGCACCTCTCAGGATCAGGATGATTAAGTCCCAGCTCCTAGGAAACGGTGAGAGTTGGAGCCTTGGTGGTGAAGCTTGCTTCAGTAGCTCCTGTTCTTCCCATTGGTGGCAGTGATGATGGTTTTTCATATTTTCCCCACAAAATTAAAGGGAGTGATGGATGGGATACTCATTCCCTCATTCCCTCATACTAACTAGGCCTAATATCCAGTATACCAGTTTTGGCTTATTAACTTCCGGCTTTACATTTCTTGTTTTTAACGAGCATAATTTCAGCACAGTACTTAAAGTATATATTAATGTAGCCTTTTTGTTTAGATTAATTCAGTTATTCTGTCTTCCTTTTGTACTCTTTCTCATAAACATTTGTTATTGTAAGTTAATATTGCAAAAACTTTTACATACTTTTTACGGTTGAGCTCTCAATTCAGGTAAATTTGCAAGCCCAGTTGTCATAACAGCACTCAATCGTAGTTTTTCTACTGGCTTCTGTAAGAGCAGGTCAGGCCTTAATTTCACTTTTGCTTTGCAGTCACTTTCAATTTCTTGTTCTCATGCATTAGTCCAATGAAGTTGGGCCTAATTCTCATTTACGTTAAAGCCCCTTGTACACTGTCACAGAGGTATAAAAGGGGCCTTAGTGTAAATGAGAATCAGTCCAGTTGTGTTTGGATACCTAATACTGCAGGGAAGTGTTAAATTCCTCCAAAAGTGTTTACGTTGGAGGTGGGTGGACTTTAAACACTCTTGTAATCATATTAAATCATATAACTCATCCCCTTTCTATTTTTACATAACCTCAGTTTTGGGGGGCATGGAGAAAACCTCTTAACCTCTTAACACCATGTCCATATGGATTTAAGAGTGAAAAGTGTGTCTTAGCATTTAAATAGAGTTCTTGATGGGAGGAATTAAAAATGGCTGATCTTCACTATACCCTGTAGCTGTGAAAAGAATTGGTAAATGTGAAAGCTTGAAAAACTGTTCTGTTTTTCCTTCTGGGACGCCCAGTTCAAAGCCCGTTTAAGTCAATGGAAGCTTTGACGTGATGTAACTTCCTACTTTCCTTTAGTTCCTTTGGTTAGTCACAGTAATAGCAGAGACTTATTAAAGTTTTCATTAGGTGACTAGGATGGAATAGAAATAATTTCAGACACAGCGAAGGAAAATTCTTTTTGTTCAGAAGGAAGGAGAACAGAAAGAGACTGAAGCAAAGTCTTTTTCAGATGATTTTGGAAATGGTTAGAGCATTTTGAAACTCGATTAAAATAAATTAGAGATAGGTAAATTAAGATCAATTTTTATAAACTTTTTTTCTCCCTCTTGCTGGCAGGTTGCTGGGGTGTTTCAGACTCTTTGCCCGTGGGGTAAGAACTCAGGAAATCACATCCAAATGTGAATAATTTGTACTTGGACGAGAGCTGGGTACATCCAGGGAAGATTTAGTACCTTTTGGCCAACTACACAGCTAGGTTTTATTTGGCTTTTTAAGGAGAAAGGAAAGGGAAATCTTTCACAGTGTCTAGTTAAGATGCAGGCGAGCTTTCCATTCCTTCACATTTCTCCTCTAATTTCCTTGTACTTCTGTTTCCTGGTTCATCTTTGTGAGAGAAATGTACTGCAGCTCAAACAAAACTTTATATTTCTTTAAATAGTAAGTGATTTTTTTTAAAATACTCGTAAGAGGTGCTGGATTGAAAGCCTTCAGGACTGAAGTCCTTTTTCCAGTCACAGAGCAGGAACCATATGGGCTGTGATGACACACACACAAATCAGCTAATATGTTTCAAACCTAACCTGGAGACCTCTCGAGATACAAAAGTAAATGACTCTAAACAATCTGGCACAAACTTTGCCTCAGCTGAGATTGCTAAGAATTAGTGCCGACTGTGAGGGCAGCTTTTGTGATGTGAAATTCCTGAGCAGGAACTGAACTACTAAGTGGTCAACTCATTTCATGGGACTTTCAGACTTTACCAGTCAAAGGCTGATTCACCTCTATGTCACCAATTTAAAAGATTCTGCATCCAATTCTCTTTCCAGTGAAGAAGCCTTGTCTGCACCTAAAACTTAAGTGGGACTGACTACAATGCTCAGGGCTGTGAAAGATTTCATTAGCTGTGCAATGTAGCTAGGTCAACCTAATCAGCACTGTGGACACTGCTAGGTCTACAAAAGAATTCTTCTGTCAACCTAGCTACAGGCTCTCTTGGAGGTGGATCTACTACAGCAATGGAAAAACCCCTTCCATCGCTGTAATAAGTGTCTACGCTACAACTCTACAGCAGCAGGGCTGCAGCATCACTGTAGTACTTGTAGTGTAGACCCAGCCTGAGCAATTTAGTCCCTTGTTCTGATAAGACTTTATACATTTCTAAATTCTAACTTTAGGTCTATTCCTGCCATGGGACGTGCTGGCACCTTTTCCCTTATATATTTTAAAACTCAACTTCTAGACATAACACAAGGCTGATTGTTTAGTTTACAAGAGATACAGTTGTGCAAGCCCGCATATGAAGGAATCAATGAGCCTTAAATGTCATAACACTTATGTACATAGCCCAGAAGGGGAATGCACCCCAAGTTGGTGATGTACATCTCAATTTCTGCCATCTAATTTGTTAAATACACTGTCTTCCTCTTCCTCATAAATTCATAGACCCATCACTCTCATCAGTCAAGACTACAGGTTGTTGATTAGAGGCCTGGTACATGCCCTTGGGGTCAAGGGAAATTTTCCATTGACTTCGATCAGGGCCGGCTCCAGACCTCAGCGCGCCAAACGCACGCTTGGGGTGGCATTTTGCCGGGAGGGCGGCAGGCGGCTCCGGCGGACCTCCCGCAGGCATGACTGCGGAGGGTCCGCTGGTCCCGCGGCTCTGGTCGACCTCCCTCAGGCAATCCGCGGGACCAGCGGACCCTCCACAGGCATGTCTGCAAGAGGTCCCCCAGAGCCGCGGGACCAGCGACCGCCAGCGCGCTCCCCACGGCGTGCCACCGTGCTTGGGGCGGCCAAATTCCTAGAGTCGCCCCTGACTTCGATGGACACTGTATCAGGTTCTTAGAATGGTGCTCTGGAAACCTACTTTCCATGCTTAGTTCACCCAGATCAGTCAGGTTTCCTAAAGAATAAACAGCATAAGCCAGCATCTCTGTTCTGATATAAAAGCTGATTCACTGGATGCTCTATTTGTAGCTTTCTTCATGGGGAAAAATAATCTGAGTACATTCAGAAGTATCTCTTTCAAATGCTGGAGAAATTTAGTTTTGGGGAGCAAATCAGAGTGTGAACACAGTTACTGTAAGAGGATTAATGGTATTAATATTGCCTACATAAGAAGAACATAAGAATGGCCATACTGGGTCAGATCAGCAGTCCATCTAGCCCAGTATCCTGTCTTCTGACAGTAACCTATGCCAGGTGCTTCAAAGAGAATGAATAGAACAGGGCTATTATCAGGTGATCCATCCCATTGTCCAGTCTGAGCATCTGGCAGCCAGAGGCTAGGGACACCCAGAGGATGGGGTTGGGTCCCTGACCATCTTTGGTAATAGCCATTGGTGGACTGAACCTCCATGAACTTATGTACTTCTTGTTTTGAACCCAGTTATACTTTTAATCGTGTACACTTGGAAAAGTTTCATTTGGCCAGGAAAGCCCCCTCTTCTGCTTCAGTTACTTCTGCCAATAGAATTACTATGCATTACAGTTCCTCTTATTCTAGAATCCAAGGAAATTATTTTAACAAGCATCTTCAAAAAATATGGCTATGTCCAGATCATTGGGCATTGTGTCAATCCCAAATCTGGTTAAGATCATCAACCAATTTGCCTGGTACCAAAGTCAGGCTTACCATCCTGTAATTGCTGGGATCACCTCTAGATCCCTTTTAAAAACTTGCGTCACAATTTTATATTTGAGTTCCTTCAGAACTCTAGGGTGAATACCATCTGGTCCTAGTGACTTATTATTGTTTAATTTATCTATTTGTTCCAAAACCACCTCTCATGACACTCAAATCTGGGACTTTCTCTCAGATATGTCATCTAAAAGGAATGGCTCAGGTGTGGAAATTCCTCACATCCTCTGCCAATGGCCAGTGGCCCCAATGATTGTTTAGCAGGCTTCCTGCTTCTGAAGTACTTAAAAAATATTGCATCTGACGAAGTGGGTATTCACCCACGAAAGCTCATGCTACAAAACGTCTGTTAGTCTATAAGGTGCCACAGGATTCTTTGCTGCTTTTACAGATCCAGACTAACATGGCTACCCCTCTGATACTTAAAAAATATTGCTGTTACTTTTGGAGTCTTTCGATAGTTGCTCTTCAAATTCTTTTTTGGCCTGCCTAGCTATGCTATATTTTTAATCAGAAAGACCCATTTCTCCTTTGCAAGTGAGCGTCTGGAGCTTCCGTAAAGCTCATTTTAATATATTTTCTCCATTCACCAGAAATCTTTAAATACTTTATCAAATTTGCTGAAGATGTTTTCCAATATCTAACGAGGAATCATTCAGGAAAACTAATTTATTTTAGGGTTTATAATTTAAACAGAAATATTACCCCAGAGGAAAGGCTGCATTGCTTTCCTTATATCTAATTCATGTTGGATTGACTTTAGCAGTTGACTGAAATATTTACTCAACATTGGGGTTACATCAGTGTCAGACTGATGTAATAAGTGACCATAGAACTTGGCAGAGTTGTCTTTGATTTGCATAAGTGTGAGAGGAGAGATGGGACCCACGTGCCCAGTTCTAGTTGTTCCATTAAGAAGTTTACAGTTGCAGTACAGGGATGTCAGGTTAAATATATTCACCAGACTGCTATGAGTTCAGTCAACTAGCAAATTTCCAAAGCTACTGGTGTGTGTACTTTGTTTCTGGCGTTTGTTTACCTTGTGGCTTTGGATTGCCATTTCATCCGATTTGACATAAGCCATTTAGTTTTGATGAAAGCTTTGATCACTGATGGAAGAAAAAAAGCTTTCAGTTATCCGATTTAGAGAATGACTTGGCAATAAAGAGAGAGTGTGTATGTGTGCGCGCGCACAAATGCTAGAGGGAGATAGCTCTTATTCCCTATACTGGTTTTTTCAATCCCAGTTCAGTGTGGTTTGGAAAAAGAATTTAAGCTGATAATGCTCAGGATATCATCTCTGGCAGATATGAAGGCCTCAGGACCATAGAATCTGTATTAGGGACAATTAAATATTTCCATTTTGGAAGATTTTAGATGGTCTAATGCTGTGAAAGAAATATGATGGTAGTAAAATGTCAAACTTTCCTATAAATGATAAGTACATATGACTGTGGTAACGTAAAGAGAGATGACTTAATTCAGTAAGGATCCTCTTAATAATGGGATCTTCCAAAGAAACAGATGGAAAGTGCCTTATGTTTGGATTCCATTACTGGTTGGCAGCAGGTAGAAAACACTGTGACATGACGTTTGCTCTTTTCCCTCACAGCACTCTGCTCTCTTGGACATGTTTCCTTTGGAGCTCACTGCTAACTCACAGTCAGTCAGTCAGCCAGCCAGCCAAACAACAGCTGATACAGTATACCTTAAATCACGTAGCACAGCCAATTGCTGAGGGGTTGCAGAGATCTGGTTTTTGCATAAGCAGACCATGTAATGTGCTAGTACTATCTTGATGCATTATAAACACTGAGCAGTAAACCAGAAAGGAAAGTGGGCATTAGTTTTCTCAAACTCTTAACTTGACATTTCACTTAAGAATGAGAGCTAAAATTTTCCCATCAAGACCAGAGCCACACATAAGTGAAGAAGCAATGGCCTCACACAGCACATTGCAGGTTATTTTAAGATGTCTGAGAAGCTTAACTTTAGAAAGTAGCTGCAGAGCATATGCAAGAAAGAAGCTCTTTTCCTGCAATGGATTTAAAACTTTGCCACAGTGATGTCATGGCAATAATTTAGCAGAACCATAGTTACCTAGGACTTCACAGCTCTGTCATTCCGTGTCAGGCCATCACCACTCAATATTTCACAGTGACACTGGGGAATTGAATTCAGATCCTCTCTCTCCAAAAGTAGAGGTTCTTACCACTTCAGCTGAAGGACAATCTCCTTTAGCTGTACCAGAATTAGGGTTATGACATCCAGTTGAGCTGTTCTGATTCATTCTGGCAGAGGGGAGCTATAAGATGCACATACTCACAGGTATATATGGTCTCATTCCAGCAGAGGAGCTCCCAGCACTACCTAGCCTATGTAAAAGATTAATTTTACTAGTAAGGCTTAAACATATGAACAGATATAGATATTTTGTGCACTACTTAAATCATGGCATTAATGTCTGAGTTGGAGACTTTATGCTGGTTTTCAGGATGTTGACTCAGGGCATATCCATTATCTGAAGAGCTGAACAGCAGGAGAATGATAAGAGGAAAAACTGCCTCTGTGTCCTGATTTCTCAGCATAAGCCCCACTCAAATCTTTATGGGTAATTGTAAACTTTAAGTAGTGTCTATTTTCTACTCACAAATCTTTCCTCCAAAACCTGACTTCTCCTTTCCCTCTATCTGACCACAGCTATTTCCCTCCTTGCTTCTTACTGACTCTGGAAACAAAGGCCATTAATTCTTTTCCTTTGTGACAACATAGCGATCAGCTGCCACACCTATGCACTGACTGATTAAAGTGTTTTCAGGGCTGAAGTTGCATTCCATCCAGCTGCTATTGATGAACACAATATTTTACTAGGTGAGTCTAAGGATTTTATGGGAGAAGGAATAAGTGAATTGTCAAAGGAAATCCTGGTGTTGGTTTCCACTATTTCCTTCCATTGTTCAATCTTCCATATGCTGAAGTAATCCCCACTGAGCAGGGGATCCCACATCTACATTTGTGCATAGTTGACAGTTAAATCATTCTGCCGCCTTATTGGAACAGATGAAATGTACAGTGGTATTTTAGACATTTTTCTAAACAGACCCTGCCATAGCGCCCTCCCTTATGAATAGAATTTAATAGAAACACTGAACCTTGCATTATTTTTTGACCAATCATGTAGAATTTGATAGGAAATGTTGACCAAAAAATCCTGTAAGAAAATCCTCTTCCTCCATTAATCATAGAATTAGAACCTTATTAATTTTCTATAGAATGCTGTTGATTCCATTCCTATTAATTTTATAGGAGTTTCTATAAGGCCATCTACCAGCACTGGAACATTCATGGAAGTATTGTCCCTGATGGCAATACTTCTGAGAACAGGATCCAATTTGTTTTCACACAGTACCTTTCATATTCAAGGTTTTAAATCTCATTACAAATGGATATTGATAATGCAGTCATTATATAGGGAAACAGATGTCCTTACTCGCTCTTCTCACATGGACTTCAGAGTATGTTTTATTGAATGAATGTTGATCAGGACAATCAAGAGTGATTTGCAGCTCTCTTTGGAAGTTGCCATGGTATGATTTGGTGACTCTCCAGTTAAACAAGCAGAAAGGACACAGATTTAATCTGCTAGCCAAAGGCCCAAGGGTGAAATGTTGTTGTGGTTGGCTACTGCTACTGGTTAATAACCTACAGTGGCAGTCATAGAATCACAGAAGATTAGGGTTGGAAGAGACCTCAGGAGGTCATCTAGTCCAACCCCCTGTTCAAAGAAGGACCAACCCCAACTAAATCATCCCTGCCAGGCTTTAAAAATCTCTAAGGACGGAGATTCCACCACCTCCGTAGGTAACTCATTCCAGTGCTTCACCACCCAGTGTTTCCTAATATCCAACCTAGACCTCCCCCACTGCAACTTGAGAACTTCTTGCTCTGTCATCTGCCACCATTGAGAACAGCCTAGCTCCATCCTCTTTGGACTCCCCCTTCAGGTAGTTGAACTCAACCATCTTGTGGTCACTGCTGTCCAGGTTGCCACCCACTTCTACTTCCCCTACCAATTCTTCCCTGTCAGTAGAGAGGCAGCAAGCAAACACCAGGCCTAGCACTAAGAAAACACTATAGGCGAGTTTGCCATGCAACGGGCCAATGCCCAGTGGAGAATTCCCCTGTTGAAAGGGAACTCCCTGCTGCTACAAGGATGCTGGCTGTGGACTCCACATCTGTTCCATACTCTGTGCAGTGGTGGGAATGAGGAAAGGGTGTGATGAAGGCCCACTCCACTCCATCTATCCACAACTGCTGTAGGGTCCGTTAAGGACCCTATGTTGATAGCAGAACTTAGAACTGCCTGGAAGCAGTTGTAAGTATGATAAGCACTGGGACTGGTCCTGAGACTCAGGCAACTGGGAGCAGTTCACTGACGTCCCTGCCTTCTCCTGGCCAAAACTGTTCTGGATCACAGTTTTGGACCAGATTGTGCTTGGCCCACATGTAAGAGGGTGCAAGGAGTTTTCCCTTCCATTTGTGTCCTCCTCATAGGGCCTGCCTCACTTCCTGACCCCAAGCTCTCCTGGACAAACTCAGGGACTATTAGTGCTAGAGGGCCAAAGGCCACCCAAAAAGATGGAGAGGGGCCAAGTGGAGATACAGAGAGGAGAACATGATACCTCCTCCTAAGATCACAGAAAGAAAATCTCGTGTGACTTAATAGCACAAATCTGGCATTTTATGTGGATGGAGTTGCTATACTTTGCATTTCAAGGCTGTTGGAGGACAGGAAAAATTTATCCACAGGATTACTTGCTATTGTTCTGTAGTTATGCACAGGGTCTCTTCTGAAATCTCATGATTGTCTCAGGTAGGTCTGGTTTCTGTGAATGGCAATTAGATACAGTCACTGTGCACTTTTGTCTGAACGCAACAGAGAAGCTTAGAATGGTCAGCTTGTAAAGGATACATTAGGACACAGCTCCAGGAATCCAGAGAAAACTGCCTAGGCCCAAGGTGATCCACTTTCACAATAAGGGGTAATAAGCACTTTACAAAGAAGGTCAGTATCATTACCCCTGTTTTACAGATGGGGAAACTGAGGCATGGGTGCGGGAAGTGACTTGTCCAAGGTCACCCAGCAGACCAGTGCCAAAATTAGGAATTGACCCCACATCTGCCAAGCACTAGGTCATACTGTCTCACAATTAAATATCAACATTTGTCTGGAACAAGAATTTGGAAGGCAAACAAAGGGCATCTTCTAAAATCAGGGGCAAGTACAAACCCTGAAACCACTGACTATGTTGATTCCTGCCCCAGTGTTACCTTCACTATTATCAATGCAGGGTGAATTTCAAGCAGGCTTAGCTGTTTAGTTCACTGTGCATACGCAGCACCAAAATGGATCTGAGTTATCCTAGCCTTTGGAAGCTTGTGTGAATAAGCTTTCCCATGAGATTCCCAATACTCCTGCTCCAGGTTGGGTAGGGAATGCCATAAGCCAGGGGTAGGCAATCTATGGCACAAGTGCCAAAGGCGGCATGCAAGATGATTTTCAGTGGCACTCACACTGGCCACCAGTCTGGGGGAGGGGGGGCTCTGCATTTTAATTTAATTTTAAATGAAGCTTCTTAAACATTTTAAAAACCTTATTTACATTACATACAACAATAGTTTAGTTATATATTATAGACTTATAGAAAGAGACCTTCTAAAAATGTTAAAATGTATTACTGGCAGGCGAAACCTTAAATTAGAGTGAATAAATGAAGACTCGGCACACCACTTCTGAAAGGTTGTCGACCCTGGCCATAAGCAAAGCCTTTCTTGTAATCATATCAGCATTGTGATTCTCTCTGGAATCAAGCAGTGAACGGAATGTGAAAGTTAAAGAGAAAAAAGAACTTTTTCAAATTCGAAGGGTTAGGATCCATTTTGGTTTGAAGATTTGGCTGAAGGCTCTGGTTGGTTATTTTATTCAAACCAGTGATCCATCACTAGTTGTTATAGCATCATTTCCTCCCTGTGGAAATGTCCGTAAACTTCTCTCTGTGGTGTGGAAGTTTATTTTAGTTCAGATGTGCATTGAAACATTTGTTTACCTGAAACTTGTCCAGCTATGTCCTGGTATGTAACTGTATACAATGCACTGTCTCTCTTGCTCTTAAAACTATGCTGAAAAACTCACCAGAACATGCTCCTGTGATAATTTTGTGTAGTAGAAGCTGCTTAATTGGGACATGTAACCACACATTTTAATACTCCAATTCATGCAATGGAAGCCTGTTGTAACCTTGAACCAGGGTAATAGCACTTCTAATTGTAATTGACAACTAGGATAAATAGACAAAAAAATCCTAACAGAACAGTTTGAACAATTATGATCATCCTGTTAGAGTGACAGAACACACATGGAATTTTAGAGTTCTTTGATGTCTACCCAGTTAAAGGAGTTTTCTCAATTCATTATCCATGACCCATTCATTAACCTCAGTTGTAATTTTATTACTAGTGAAAACTAAGAAATTCTGGCTTCTTATTTCTGGTGAAAACTAAGAAATACTGATTTTTTGTTGTTGTTGTTAAGCAGAACAAATGAATTTTTTTGAACATCAAAACCTTAGTTTGGGTTTGGACAAAGTTTTGAGTGAAGGTTTAGGTCGATTTTTAGTGTATCCAAACAGGGTCACCCATTCTTTTCTTTTTTTTTAAGCTACATGGATAATTTGAGTGGCTCAATATAGAAATGTAAAGTATCCTTTACCAAGATCTCCTGGATTTCTTCGAGGGTTTGTCTATGATGGGAAAATGCATTGTGTTAGAAAACAGGGTTAGTGCGTTAACATGACTGTTTGGCCCACCTATGGGCAAAGTAGTGTTTAACATTGTGCTAGCTGTAAAGTTTTTAATATTATGCAATTTCCCAGCATAGAGAAGACATCAGTGGTTTTCGCACTTAACAATATTTTGCCCTGATGCTTCTTCAAAAAGAACTATTTAAAGAGAGTTATTGATAGTGTGATAAAAAGTTATTGATATAGTGAGTGGTATAGCTCATTACGTTATCCACTGTATTTTTTATCTATTTTCACTTATTCTGATTCATTAACAATTGCATCTTGATACTGTGATACCATAGGTTCATGGGTACTGCAATAAGCTATGCTCTGAGCCTCTACTTGATACTAATACTGCATGTCACCAGGCCTAAACTCTCACCTGTTTTCTCTGGTTGTTTTATACTGCATTATTTCTTTCTCAGAATCATGTCATACATATACCGTTGCTGAAGTGTGTATCTCAAACCACAGGTTCTCTAATATTTTTCCTTCCAGGCCTGCTGACAGCAGCTTAGATCACTTGTTAATTTCCACCTGAATATGGTCATGGAAATTCAAATAATTACATGCTTTGCACATTCTTCGTTTGGAAACAAAAAGGGTCAGGAAAGGTCACTGGAATCAGAGATGCATAGACAGTCACATAATGAAAAGGGGCATCACAATCTATATGGAAGGATAAATGGTATAATTGGTTCACTTGCATGGTGAGAAAACATTCAGCAATAAAATGGTATCTGGTATCTATATCTTTATTCTCTCCCTCCCCCCCGCTTCCCCTCTCTCCTGTTTACAGAGCAGTTCATCAGAAAACAAACCATAATGGGTCTCTATGGCTATTACACTGAGGAATCTGTCAACACTATAGAGTATAAAGACTTCTTTGGGTTTACTTCAAAATGTGTCATTTGCAATACTGCTACTGAATTTGGACCAAAGGATTGAGAGAGAGATGTGTAAAGTTAGGCACTGAGGTAAAAGTGCCTGATCTTCAGAAATCCTCAATCCCTGCTATTTCTATTGCGTTCAAGTGCTACTTGTGTGATTGTATGCCAGGATCTGGAACCTCCTGCTTCTTACAGACCTGAGGGCCAGTGTGAGTATGTGCATATTGAGGCATTGCTCGAAGAGGGTAGAGGGAGGGTGGTGTGGGAAATCTTTTCTTTTTAACTTTTTGCCTTTTCATGGTGGTTGGTGGAATCCTGTGGGTGAGTGTGAATGGGTTGTAAAAGGAGGTGAAGAGCCTGTACATTTCAACAGTTGTGGTGTTGGCAGAGTAAAGGTATGTGTCTTAATGGGGAATATTGGGGCATTGCTGAAAGAAGGCAGGGTTAAGGTTGCCTGGGCAACCTTAACAGTGCATTTCCTGGTTTTCAGATGTTTGTCTTGCTCAACTGATCATTCTGCGAGGAGACGACCTACTCCCAAGCAATCTTAATTCTGCATTTATGTAGGTATTTTTTGCCACTGAATTTTCTAACTTTTTGAATAGGAAAAGACGTGTCGCTGGGAGAAGTTAGTAGTCATTTAGGCAGTTGTACATATCATGTTCTGTAATTTGCATACCCAGCCAGCCTGCCTCCCTCCCACCCACCCACAGACATATCAGCTGGGCCGTACCAGCTCTGCTCCAGCATGTGACCTCACCAGCCATGTCCCTGACCCATTCACTAAATTCCCTGTTCCAAGCTGACCCCCTCC